>NW_028123372.1:0-337637 GCF_965194805.1 Balaenoptera borealis
ATTGGGTTTATGGAACGGTATCTGAGCTAATTTGATACCCTTGTTTTATGTATCACCCCACCTCACCTTTCCCGTTAAGCAGCCATAGTGTGTTTTCTGCATGTGTGACTCTGTTCTGTTTTGTAATTCAGTTCAAGTGTAACGGTTTTTACATTCCCTCTATCAGTGATACCTTATGAGAAGTGTCCTTTTCTGTGTGACTTATTTCACTTAGAATCGTCGTACCTAAATCCACTCATCATGCTGCTACTAACCTTACGACATTGATTTCATGGCTGAGTGGTATTCCATTGTACATAAGGACCACAACTTCTTTATCCATTTTTCTCTTTCCTGGGATATTTAAGGTGGAATGAAGTGGAGGTCCTGGTCAACAGAGCAGCCCTAAACTTTGGGGTGCTTGTGTCTTGCTGATTTTTAATTTTCCCAATTTATACCCCCATGAGTGGAAGTGCCCTATGCTCTCTAAGCTGTGTTTTTCAGATGTTTCAGGACTCACCGGACACTTCTCCGGAGTGGCTCTTGGCAATTTACATCCCGCCCATCAGTGTAGCAAGGCTCCCATTTCTCCATGGCCTGTCCTGCATTTCTGGTTTTGACACTTTTTTCAGCATGGCCCTTTTGACCGATGGGAAGCGAGACTTCTTTGTAGCGCTGATTTGCCTTTCCAGGTTGCTTGGTTGGCCAAAAAGGGCGTATGCGATTTTTCCTGAATATATTCAGGAAAAAACGCATACGCCCTTTTTGGCCAAGGGCATCATTGTCAACGTTTTGCCGCTTTTCATGTGCTTTAAAGGCGATTTGTATCTACCTCCTGAAATCTGTTTCCTGCAATTCTGCCTTGATTTCAAATCCTATTCTTTGCCTTCCCTCAATATATTTGTGGACGAGAGTTATCATTAATAACTCTGCAGGTTTGTGAATTGCAGTGCCCTGAACCTCCATTTTACAACTCGTTTTTATGGGAGCTGGCCGCAAAATCGCAGAATGGCTTCAGGCCCTGTTCTGGTTCCGGGGGGCAGGCTGAGCCTGTGGTTAATTCTTCTTTCTGATGGGAAAATAGAGTGACCTGTGCCTGTCCCAACACCAAGAGCTAGTCTCTCGTTGGTTCCACGTCTTCCCGTTTATCCTCAGGACAAATTGCAACCTGTATGGAACAGGAGGTTAAAGGTGCTGATGCTCCAAGTAGGGAGCTTGCTAGTAAAGCGGCTGGAATGGCGAACCCGGGCACAAGGAGATGAGAAATGAGGTGCGTTTTAGAAACCTTTCCCCATCACACGGTGTACCATCTTCTGGGTTTCTCATGCATGTTTTTGATGTAGGAAGATGCCCTTGAACCTGGAGATTTGGGACCCATGCGATGGGTACGACGCAGTATTCCTTTAAAGGGTCTGCGTTTGCTCACCCAACCTCACCAAACCTCTCAGCCCCAAGAGTGTCCACCCTTATGTCTCATCCAGCTGTGCGTCTAGATATGGTCAATCCAGGTTGCATCACAGCCCCTGAACGCATTGTGTAAGAATTTCTCTCTCTTTCACTGTCTTTGTTTCATGGGTGTTTCAAAGTAATTTATTTTTATAATGGGGTTTAGCTGCTTTTCACTGCTGTGTTTATGCCGCTTTACACCCACTTGACACACTAACAGAGAGATATCAATACATAGGTTTTACGATTATTATTAGTCAGATATATTCTTGTGCGGTGAATAGGGCGTGTTGAGTCCAGTTCTCTGAGCAAGGAGTAGGTCTTGTCTATTACATATTGGGTTTATGGAACGGTATCTGAGCTAATTTGATACCCTTGTTTTATGTATCACCCCACCTCACCTTTCCCGTTAAGCAGCCATAGTGTGTTTTCTGCATGTGTGACTCTGTTCTGTTTTGTAATTCAGTTCAAGTGTAACGGTTTTTACATTCCCTCTATCAGTGATACCTTATGAGAAGTGTCCTTTTCTGTGTGACTTATTTCACTTAGAATCGTCGTACCTAAATCCACTCATCATGCTGCTACTAACCTTACGACATTGATTTCATGGCTGAGTGGTATTCCATTGTACATAAGGACCACAACTTCTTTATCCATTTTTCTCTTTCCTGGGATATTTAAGGTGGAATGAAGTGGAGGTCCTGGTCAACAGAGCAGCCCTAAACTTTGGGGTGCTTGTGTCTTGCTGATTTTTAATTTTCCCAATTTATACCCCCATGAGTGGAAGTGCCCTATGCTCTCTAAGCTGTGTTTTTCAGATGTTTCAGGACTCACCGGACACTTCTCCGGAGTGGCTCTTGGCAATTTACATCCCGCCCATCAGTGTAGCAAGGCTCCCATTTCTCCATGGCCTGTCCTGCATTTCTGGTTTTGACACTTTTTTCAGCATGGCCCTTTTGACCGATGGGAAGCGAGACTTCTTTGTAGCGCTGATTTGCCTTTCCAGGTTGCTTGGTTGGCCAAAAAGGGCGTATGCGATTTTTCCTGAATATATTCAGGAAAAAACGCATACGCCCTTTTTGGCCAAGGGCATCATTGTCAACGTTTTGCCGCTTTTCATGTGCTTTAAAGGCGATTTGTATCTACCTCCTGAAATCTGTTTCCTGCAATTCTGCCTTGATTTCAAATCCTATTCTTTGCCTTCCCTCAATATATTTGTGGACGAGAGTTATCATTAATAACTCTGCAGGTTTGTGAATTGCAGTGCCCTGAACCTCCATTTTACAACTCGTTTTTATGGGAGCTGGCCGCAAAATCGCAGAATGGCTTCAGGCCCTCTTCTGGTTCCGGGGGGCAGGCTGAGCCTGTGGTTAATTCTTGTTTCTGATGGGAAAATAGAGTGACCTGTGCCTGTCCCAACACCAAGAGCTAGTCTCTCGTTGGTTCCACGTCTTCCCGTTTATCCTCAGGACAAATTGCAACCTGTATGGAACAGGAGGTTAAAGGTGCTGATGCTCCAAGTAGGGAGCTTGCTAGTAAAGCGGCTGGAATGGCGAACCCGGGCACAAGGAGATGAGAAATGAGGTGCGTTTTAGAAACCTTTCCCCATCACACGGTGTACCATCTTCTGGGTTTCTCATGCATGTTTTTGATGTAGGAAGATGCCCTTGAACCTGGAGATTTGGGACCCATGCGATGGGTACGACGCAGTATTCCTTTAAAGGGTCTGCGTTTGCTCACCCAACCTCACCAAACCTCTCAGCCCCAAGAGTGTCCACCCTTATGTCTCATCCAGCTGTGCGTCTAGATATGGTCAATCCAGGTTGCATCACAGCCCCTGAACGCATTGTGTAAGAATTTCTCTCTCTTTCACTGTCTTTGTTTCATGGGTGTTTCAAAGTAATTTATTTTTATAATGGGGTTTAGCTGCTTTTCACTGCTGTGTTTATGCCGCTTTACACCCACTTGACACACTAACAGAGAGATATCAATACATAGGTTTTACGATTATTATTAGTCAGATATATTCTTGTGCGGTGAATAGGGCGTGTTGAGTCCAGTTCTCTGAGCAAGGAGTAGGTCTTGTCTATTACATATTGGGTTTATGGAACGGTATCTGAGCTAATTTGATACCCTTGTTTTATGTATCACCCCACCTCACCTTTCCCGTTAAGCAGCCATAGTGTGTTTTCTGCATGTGTGACTCTGTTCTGTTTTGTAATTCAGTTCAAGTGTAACGGTTTTTACATTCCCTCTATCAGTGATACCTTATGAGAAGTGTCCTTTTCTGTGTGACTTATTTCACTTAGAATCGTCGTACCTAAATCCACTCATCATGCTGCTACTAACCTTACGACATTGATTTCATGGCTGAGTGGTATTCCATTGTACATAAGGACCACAACTTCTTTATCCATTTTTCTCTTTCCTGGGATATTTAAGGTGGAATGAAGTGGAGGTCCTGGTCAACAGAGCAGCCCTAAACTTTGGGGTGCTTGTGTCTTGCTGATTTTTAATTTTCCCAATTTATACCCCCATGAGTGGAAGTGCCCTATGCTCTCTAAGCTGTGTTTTTCAGATGTTTCAGGACTCACCGGACACTTCTCCGGAGTGGCTCTTGGCAATTTACATCCCGCCCATCAGTGTAGCAAGGCTCCCATTTCTCCATGGCCTGTCCTGCATTTCTGGTTTTGACACTTTTTTCAGCATGGCCCTTTTGACCGATGGGAAGCGAGACTTCTTTGAGGCGCTGATTTGCCTTTCCAGGTGGCTTGGTTGGCCAAAAAGGGCGTATGCGTTTTTTCCTGAATATATTCAGGAAAAAACGCATACGCCCTTTTTGGCCAAGGGCATCATTGTCAACGTTTTGCCGCTTTTCATGTGCTTTAAAGGCGATTCGTATCTACCTCCTGAAATCTGTTTCCTGCAATTCTGCCTTGATTTCAAATCCTCTTCTTTGCCTTCCCTCAATATATTTGTGGACGGGAATTATCATTTATAACTCTGCAGGTTTGTGAATTGCAGTGCCCTGAACCTCCATTTTACAACTCGTTTTTATGGGAGCTGGCCACAAAATCGCAGAATGGCTTCAGGCCCTGTTCTGGTTCCGGGGGGCAGGCTGAGCCTGTGGTTATTTCTTCTTTCTGATGGAAAAATAGAGTGACCTGTGCCTGTCCCAACACCAAGAGCTAGTCTCTCGTTGGTTCCACGTCTTCCCGTTTATCCTCAGGACAAATTGCAACCTGCATGGAACAGGAGGTTAAAGGTGCTGATGCTCCAAGTAGGGAGCTTGCTAGTAAAGCGGCTGGAATGGCGAACCCGGGCACAAGGAGATGAGAAATGAGGTGCGTTTTAGAAACCTTTCCCCATCACACGGTGTACCATCTTCTGGGTTTCTCATGCATGTTTTTGATGTAGGAAGATGCCCTTGAACCTGGAGATTTGGGACCCATGCGATGGGTACCACGCAGTATTCCTTTAAAGGGTCTGCGTTTGCTCACCCAACCTCACCAAACCTCTCAGCCCCAAGAGTGTCCACCCTTATGTCTCATCCAGCTGTGCGTCTAGATATGGTCAATCCAGGTTGCATCACAGCCCCTGAACGCATTGTTTAAGAATTTCTCTCTCTTTCACTGTCTTTGTTTCATGGGTGTTTCAAAGTAATTTATTTTTTTTTTTTTTTTTTTTTTTTTTTTTTTTTTTTATTTATTTTTATAATGGGGTTTAGCTGCTTTTCACTGCTGTGTTTATGCCGCTTTACACCCACTTGACACACTAACAGAGAGATATCAATACATAGGTTTTACGATTATTATTAGTCAGATATATTCTTGTGCGGTGAATAGGGCGTGTTGAGTCCAGTTCTCTGAGCAAGGAGTAGGTCTTGTCTATTACATATTGGGTTTATGGAACGGTATCTGAGCTAATTTGATACCCTTGTTTTATGTATCACCCCACCTCACCTTTCCCGTTAAGCAGCCATAGTGTGTTTTCTGCATGTGTGACTCTGTTCTGTTTTGTAATTCAGTTCAAGTGTAACGGTTTTTACATTCCCTCTATCAGTGATACCTTATGAGAAGTGTCCTTTTCTGTGTGACTTATTTCACTTAGAATCGTCGTACCTAAATCCACTCATCATGCTGCTACTAACCTTACGACATTGATTTCATGGCTGAGTGGTATTCCATTGTACATAAGGACCACAACTTCTTTATCCATTTTTCTCTTTCCTGGGATATTTAAGGTGGAATGAAGTGGAGGTCCTGGTCAACAGAGCAGCCCTAAACTTTGGGGTGCTTGTGTCTTGCTGATTTTTAATTTTCCCAATTTATACCCCCATGAGTGGAAGTGCCCTATGCTCTCTAAGCTGTGTTTTTCAGATGTTTCAGGACTCACCGGACACTTCTCCGGAGTGGCTCTTGGCAATTTACATCCCGCCCATCAGTGTAGCAAGGCTCCCATTTCTCCATGGCCTGTCCTGCATTTCTGGTTTTGACACTTTTTTCAGCATGGCCCTTTTGACCGATGGGAAGCGAGACTTCTTTGTAGCGCTGATTTGCCTTTCCAGGTTGCTTGGTTGGCCAAAAAGGGCGTATGCGATTTTTCCTGAATATATTCAGGAAAAAACGCATACGCCCTTTTTGGCCAAGGGCATCATTGTCAACGTTTTGCCGCTTTTCATGTGCTTTAAAGGCGATTCGTATCTACCTCCTGAAATCTGTTTCCTGCAATTTTGCCTTGATTTCAAATCCTATTCTTTGCCTTCCCTCAATATATTTGTGGACGAGAGTTATCATTAATAACTCTGCAGGTTTGTGAATTGCAGTGCCCTGAACCTCCATTTTACAACTCGTTTTTATGGGAGCTGGCCGCAAAATCGCAGAATGGCTTCAGGCCCTGTTCTGGTTCCGGGGGGCAGGCTGAGCCTGTGGTTAATTCTTCTTTCTGATGGGAAAATAGAGTGACCTGTGCCTGTCCCAACACCAAGAGCTAGTCTCTCGTTGGTTCCACGTCTTCCCGTTTATCCTCAGGACAAATTGCAACCTGTATGGAACAGGAGGTTAAAGGTGCTGATGCTCCAAGTAGGGAGCTTGCTAGTAAAGCGGCTGGAATGGCGAACCCGGGCACAAGGAGATAAGAAATGAGGTGCGTTTTAGAAACCTTTCCCCATCACACGGTGTACCATCTTCTGGGTTTCTCATGCATGTTTTTGATGTAGGAAGATGCCCTTGAACCTGGAGATTTGGGACCCATGCGATGGGTACCACGCAGTATTCCTTTAAAGGGTCTGCGTTTGCTCACCCAACCTCACCAAACCTCTCAGCCCCAAGAGTGTCCACCCTTATGTCTCATCCAGCTGTGCGTCTAGATATGGTCAATCCAGGTTGCATCACAGCCCCTGAACGCATTGTGTAAGAATTTCTCTCTCTTTCACTGTCTTTGTTTCATGGGTGTTTCAAAGTAATTTATTTTTATAATGGGGTTTAGCTGCTTTTCACTGCTGTGTTTATGCCGCTTTACACCCACTTGACACACTAACAGAGAGATATCAATACATAGGTTTTACGATTATTATTAGTCAGATATATTCTTGTGCGGTGAATAGGGCGTGTTGAGTCCAGTTCTCTGAGCAAGGAGTAGGTCTTGTCTATTACATATTGGGTTTATGGAACGGTATCTGAGCTAATTTGATACCCTTGTTTTATGTATCACCCCACCTCACCTTTCCCGTTAAGCAGCCATAGTGTGTTTTCTGCATGTGTGACTCTGTTCTGTTTTGTAATTCAGTTCAAGTGTAACGGTTTTTACATTCCCTCTATCAGTGATACCTTATGAGAAGTGTCCTTTTCTGTGTGACTTATTTCACTTAGAATCGTCGTACCTAAATCCACTCATCATGCTGCTACTAACCTTACGACATTGATTTCATGGCTGAGTGGTATTCCATTGTACATAAGGACCACAACTTCTTTATCCATTTTTCTCTTTCCTGGGATATTTAAGGTGGAATGAAGTGGAGGTCCTGGTCAACAGAGCAGCCCTAAACTTTGGGGTGCTTGTGTCTTGCTGATTTTTAATTTTCCCAATTTATACCCCCATGAGTGGAAGTGCCCTATGCTCTCTAAGCTGTGTTTTTCAGATGTTTCAGGACTCACCGGACAGTTCTCCGGAGTGGCTCTTGGCAATTTACATCCCGCCCATCATTGTAGCAAGGCTCCCATTTCTCCATGGCCTGTCCTGCATTTCTGGTTTTGACACTTTTTTCAGCATGGCCCTTTTGACCGATGGGAAGCGAGACTTCTTTGTAGCGCTGATTTGCCTTTCCAGGTTGCTTGGTTGGCCAAAAAGGGCGTATGCGATTTTTCCTGAATATATTCAGGAAAAAACGCATACGCCCTTTTTGGCCAAGGGCATCATTGTCAACGTTTTGCCGCTTTTCATGTGCTTTAAAGGCGATTCGTATCTACCTCCTGAAATCTGTTTCCTGCAATTCTGCCTTGATTTCAAATCCTATTCTTTGCCTTCCCTCAATATATTTGTGGACGAGAGTTATCATTAATAACTCTGCAGGTTTGTGAATTGCAGTGCCCTGAACCTCCATTTTACAACTCGTTTTTATGGGAGCTGGCCGCAAAATCGCAGAATGGCTTCAGGCCCTGTTCTGGTTCCGGGGGGCAGGCTGAGCCTGTGGTTAATTCTTCTTTCTGATGGGAAAATAGAGTGACCTGTGCCTGTCCCAACACCAAGAGCTAGTCTCTCGTTGGTTCCACGTCTTCCCGTTTATCCTCAGGACAAATTGCAACCTGTATGGAACAGGAGGTTAAAGGTGCTGATGCTCCAAGTAGGGAGCTTGCTAGTAAAGCGGCTGGAATGGCGAACCCGGGCACAAGGAGATGAGAAATGAGGTGCGTTTTAGAAACCTTTCCCCATCACACGGTGTACCATCTTCTGGGTTTCTCATGCATGTTTTTGATGTAGGAAGATGCCCTTGAACCTGGAGATTTGGGACCCATGCGATGGGTACCACGCAGTATTCCTTTAAAGGGTCTGCGTTTGCTCACCCAACCTCACCAAACCTCTCAGCCCCAAGAGTGTCCACCCTTATGTCTCATCCAGCTGTGCGTCTAGATATGGTCAATCCAGGTTGCATCACAGCCCCTGAACGCATTGTGTAAGAATTTCTCTCTCTTTCACTGTCTTTGTTTCATGGGTGTTTCAAAGTAATTTATTTTTATAATGGGGTTTAGCTGCTTTTCACTGCTGTGTTTATGCCGCTTTACACCCACTTGACACACTAACAGAGAGATATCAATACATAGGTTTTACGATTATTATTAGTCAGATATATTCTTGTGCGGTGAATAGGGCGTGTTGAGTCCAGTTCTCTGAGCAAGGAGTAGGTCTTGTCTATTACATATTGGGTTTATGGAACGGTATCTGAGCTAATTTGATACCCTTGTTTTATGTATCACCCCACCTCACCTTTCCCGTTAAGCAGCCATAGTGTGTTTTCTGCATGTGTGACTCTGTTCTGTTTTGTAATTCAGTTCAAGTGTAACGGTTTTTACATTCCCTCTATCAGTGATACCTTATGAGAAGTGTCCTTTTCTGTGTGACTTATTTCACTTAGAATCGTCGTACCTAAATCCACTCATCATGCTGCTACTAACCTTACGACATTGATTTCATGGCTGAGTGGTATTCCATTGTACATAAGGACCACAACTTCTTTATCCATTTTTCTCTTTCCTGGGATATTTAAGGTGGAATGAAGTGGAGGTCCTGGTCAACAGAGCAGCCCTAAACTTTGGGGTGCTTGTGTCTTGCTGATTTTTAATTTTCCCAATTTATACCCCCATGAGTGGAAGTGCCCTATGCTCTCTAAGCTGTGTTTTTCAGATGTTTCAGGACTCACCGGACACTTCTCCGGAGTGGCTCTTGGCAATTTACATCCCGCCCATCATTGTAGCAAGGCTCCCATTTCTCCATGGCCTGTCCTGCATTTCTGGTTTTGACACTTTTTTCAGCATGGCCCTTTTGACCGATGGGAAGCGAGACTTCTTTGTAGCGCTGATTTGCCTTTCCAGGTTGCTTGGTTGGCCAAAAAGGGCGTATGCGATTTTTCCTGAATATATTCAGGAAAAAACGCATACGCCCTTTTTGGCCAAGGGCATCATTGTCAACGTTTTGCCGCTTTTCATGTGCTTTAAAGGCGATTCGTATCTACCTCCTGAAATCTGTTTCCTGCAATTCTGCCTTGATTTCAAATCCTATTCTTTGCCTTCCCTCAATATATTTGTGGACGAGAGTTATCATTAATAACTCTGCAGGTTTGTGAATTGCAGTGCCCTGAACCTCCATTTTACAACTCGTTTTTATGGGAGCTGGCCGCAAAATCGCAGAATGGCTTCAGGCCCTGTTCTGGTTCCGGGGGGCAGGCTGAGCCTGTGGTTAATTCTTCTTTCTGATGGGAAAATAGAGTGACCTGTGCCTGTCCCAACACCAAGAGCTAGTCTCTCGTTGGTTCCACGTCTTCCCGTTTATCCTCAGGACAAATTGCAACCTGTATGGAACAGGAGGTTAAAGGTGCTGATGCTCCAAGTAGGGAGCTTGCTAGTAAAGCGGCTGGAATGGCGAACCCGGGCACAAGGAGATGAGAAATGAGGTGCGTTTTAGAAACCTTTCCCCATCACACGGTGTACCATCTTCTGGGTTTCTCATGCATGTTTTTGATGTAGGAAGATGCCCTTGAACCTGGAGATTTGGGACCCATGCGATGGGTACCACGCAGTATTCCTTTAAAGGGTCTGCGTTTGCTCACCCAACCTCACCAAACCTCTCAGCCCCAAGAGTGTCCACCCTTATGTCTCATCCAGCTGTGCGTCTAGATATGGTCAATCCAGGTTGCATCACAGCCCCTGAACGCATTGTGTAAGAATTTCTCTCTCTTTCACTGTCTTTGTTTCATGGGTGTTTCAAAGTAATTTATTTTTATAATGGGGTTTAGCTGCTTTTCACTGCTGTGTTTATGCCGCTTTACACCCACTTGACACACTAACAGAGAGATATCAATACATAGGTTTTACGATTATTATTAGTCAGATATATTCTTGTGCGGTGAATAGGGCGTGTTGAGTCCAGTTCTCTGAGCAAGGAGTAGGTCTTGTCTATTACATATTGGGTTTATGGAACGGTATCTGAGCTAATTTGATACCCTTGTTTTATGTATCACCCCACCTCACCTTTCCCGTTAAGCAGCCATAGTGTGTTTTCTGCATGTGTGACTCTGTTCTGTTTTGTAATTCAGTTCAAGTGTAACGGTTTTTACATTCCCTCTATCAGTGATACCTTATGAGAAGTGTCCTTTTCTGTGTGACTTATTTCACTTAGAATCGTCGTACCTAAATCCACTCATCATGCTGCTACTAACCTTACGACATTGATTTCATGGCTGAGTGGTATTCCATTGTACATAAGGACCACAACTTCTTTATCCATTTTTCTCTTTCCTGGGATATTTAAGGTGGAATGAAGTGGAGGTCCTGGTCAACAGAGCAGCCCTAAACTTTGGGGTGCTTGTGTCTTGCTGATTTTTAATTTTCCCAATTTATACCCCCATGAGTGGAAGTGCCCTATGCTCTCTAAGCTGTGTTTTTCAGATGTTTCAGGACTCACCGGACACTTCTCCGGAGTGGCTCTTGGCAATTTACATCCCGCCCATCAGTGTAGCAAGGCTCCCATTTCTCCATGGCCTGTCCTGCATTTCTGGTTTTGACACTTTTTTCAGCATGGCCCTTTTGACCGATGGGAAGCGAGACTTCTTTGTAGCGCTGATTTGCCTTTCGAGGTTGCTTGGTTGGCCAAAAAGGGCGTATGCGATTTTTCCTGAATATATTCAGGAAAAAACGCATACGCCCTTTTTGGCCAAGGGCATCATTGTCAACGTTTTGCCGCTTTTCATGTGCTTTAAAGGCGATTCGTATCTACCTCCTGAAATCTGTTTCCTGCAATTTTGCCTTGATTTCAAATCCTATTCTTTGCCTTCCCTCAATATATTTGTGGACGAGAGTTATCATTAATAACTCTGCAGGTTTGTGAATTGCAGTGCCCTGAACCTCCATTTTACAACTCGTTTTTATGGGAGCTGGCCGCAAAATCGCAGAATGGCTTCAGGCCCTGTTCTGGTTCCGGGGGGCAGGCTGAGCCTGTGGTTAATTCTTCTTTCTGATGGGAAAATAGAGTGACCTGTGCCTGTCCCAACACCAAGAGCTAGTCTCTCGTTGGTTCCACGTCTTCCCGTTTATCCTCAGGACAAATTGCAACCTGTATGGAACAGGAGGTTAAAGGTGCTGATGCTCCAAGTAGGGAGCTTGCTAGTAAAGCGGCTGGAATGGCGAACCCGGGCACAAGGAGATAAGAAATGAGGTGCGTTTTAGAAACCTTTCCCCATCACACGGTGTACCATCTTCTGGGTTTCTCATGCATGTTTTTGATGTAGGAAGATGCCCTTGAACCTGGAGATTTGGGACCCATGCGATGGGTACCACGCAGTATTCCTTTAAAGGGTCTGCGTTTGCTCACCCAACCTCACCAAACCTCTCAGCCCCAAGAGTGTCCACCCTTATGTCTCATCCAGCTGTGCGTCTAGATATGGTCAATCCAGGTTGCATCACAGCCCCTGAACGCATTGTGTAAGAATTTCTCTCTCTTTCACTGTCTTTGTTTCATGGGTGTTTCAAAGTAATTTATTTTTATAATGGGGTTTAGCTGCTTTTCACTGCTGTGTTTATGCCGCTTTACACCCACTTGACACACTAACAGAGAGATATCAATACATAGGTTTTACGATTATTATTAGTCAGATATATTCTTGTGCGGTGAATAGGGCGTGTTGAGTCCAGTTCTCTGAGCAAGGAGTAGGTCTTGTCTATTACATATTGGGTTTATGGAACGGTATCTGAGCTAATTTGATACCCTTGTTTTATGTATCACCCCACCTCACCTTTCCCGTTAAGCAGCCATAGTGTGTTTTCTGCATGTGTGACTCTGTTCTGTTTTGTAATTCAGTTCAAGTGTAACGGTTTTTACATTCCCTCTATCAGTGATACCTTATGAGAAGTGTCCTTTTCTGTGTGACTTATTTCACTTAGAATCGTCGTACCTAAATCCACTCATCATGCTGCTACTAACCTTACGACATTGATTTCATGGCTGAGTGGTATTCCATTGTACATAAGGACCACAACTTCTTTATCCATTTTTCTCTTTCCTGGGATATTTAAGGTGGAATGAAGTGGAGGTCCTGGTCAACAGAGCAGCCCTAAACTTTGGGGTGCTTGTGTCTTGCTGATTTTTAATTTTCCCAATTTATACCCCCATGAGTGGAAGTGCCCTATGCTCTCTAAGCTGTGTTTTTCAGATGTTTCAGGACTCACCGGACAGTTCTCCGGAGTGGCTCTTGGCAATTTACATCCCGCCCATCATTGTAGCAAGGCTCCCATTTCTCCATGGCCTGTCCTGCATTTCTGGTTTTGACACTTTTTTCAGCATGGCCCTTTTGACCGATGGGAAGCGAGACTTCTTTGTAGCGCTGATTTGCCTTTCGAGGTTGCTTGGTTGGCCAAAAAGGGCGTATGCGATTTTTCCTGAATATATTCAGGAAAAAACGCATACGCCCTTTTTGGCCAAGGGCATCATTGTCAACGTTTTGCCGCTTTTCATGTGCTTTAAAGGCGATTCGTATCTACCTCCTGAAATCTGTTTCCTGCAATTCTGCCTTGATTTCAAATCCTATTCTTTGCCTTCCCTCAATATATTTGTGGACGAGAGTTATCATTAATAACTCTGCAGGTTTGTGAATTGCAGTGCCCTGAACCTCCATTTTACAACTCGTTTTTATGGGAGCTGGCCGCAAAATCGCAGAATGGCTTCAGGCCCTGTTCTGGTTCCGGGGGGCAGGCTGAGCCTGTGGTTATTTCTTCTTTCTGATGGAAAAATAGAGTGACCTGTGCCTGTCCCAACACCAAGAGCTAGTCTCTCGTTGGTTCCACGTCTTCCCGTTTATCCTCAGGACAAATTGCAACCTGCATGGAACAGGAGGTTAAAGGTGCTGATGCTCCAAGTAGGGAGCTTGCTAGTAAAGCGGCTGGAATGGCGAACCCGGGCACAAGGAGATGAGAAATGAGGTGCGTTTTAGAAACCTTTCCCCATCACACGGTGTACCATCTTCTGGGTTTCTCATGCATGTTTTTGATGTAGGAAGATGCCCTTGAACCTGGAGATTTGGGACCCATGCGATGGGTACCACGCAGTATTCCTTTAAAGGGTCTGCGTTTGCTCACCCAACCTCACCAAACCTCTCAGCCCCAAGAGTGTCCACCCTTATGTCTCATCCAGCTGTGCGTCTAGATATGGTCAATCCAGGTTGCATCACAGCCCCTGAACGCATTGTTTAAGAATTTCTCTCTCTTTCACTGTCTTTGTTTCATGGGTGTTTCAAAGTAATTTATTTTTTTTTTTTTTTTTTTTTTTTTTTTTTTTTTTTTTTTTTTTTTATTTATTTTTATAATGGGGTTTAGCTGCTTTTCACTGCTGTGTTTATGCCGCTTTACACCCACTTGACACACTAACAGAGAGATATCAATACATAGGTTTTACGATTATTATTAGTCAGATATATTCTTGTGCGGTGAATAGGGCGTGTTGAGTCCAGTTCTCTGAGCAAGGAGTAGGTCTTGTCTATTACATATTGGGTTTATGGAACGGTATCTGAGCTAATTTGATACCCTTGTTTTATGTATCACCCCACCTCACCTTTCCCGTTAAGCAGCCATAGTGTGTTTTCTGCATGTGTGACTCTGTTCTGTTTTGTAATTCAGTTCAAGTGTAACGGTTTTTACATTCCCTCTATCAGTGATACCTTATGAGAAGTGTCCTTTTCTGTGTGACTTATTTCACTTAGAATCGTCGTACCTAAATCCACTCATCATGCTGCTACTAACCTTACGACATTGATTTCATGGCTGAGTGGTATTCCATTGTACATAAGGACCACAACTTCTTTATCCATTTTTCTCTTTCCTGGGATATTTAAGGTGGAATGAAGTGGAGGTCCTGGTCAACAGAGCAGCCCTAAACTTTGGGGTGCTTGTGTCTTGCTGATTTTTAATTTTCCCAATTTATACCCCCATGAGTGGAAGTGCCCTATGCTCTCTAAGCTGTGTTTTTCAGATGTTTCAGGACTCACCGGACACTTCTCCGGAGTGGCTCTTGGCAATTTACATCCCGCCCATCAGTGTAGCAAGGCTCCCATTTCTCCATGGCCTGTCCTGCATTTCTGGTTTTGACACTTTTTTCAGCATGGCCCTTTTGACCGATGGGAAGCGAGACTTCTTTGTAGCGCTGATTTGCCTTTCCAGGTTGCTTGGTTGGCCAAAAAGGGCGTATGCGATTTTTCCTGAATATATTCAGGAAAAAACGCATACGCCCTTTTTGGCCAAGGGCATCATTGTCAACGTTTTGCCGCTTTTCATGTGCTTTAAAGGCGATTCGTATCTACCTCCTGAAATCTGTTTCCTGCAATTCTGCCTTGATTTCAAATCCTATTCTTTGCCTTCCCTCAATATATTTGTGGACGAGAGTTATCATTAATAACTCTGCAGGTTTGTGAATTGCAGTGCCCTGAACCTCCATTTTACAACTCGTTTTTATGGGAGCTGGCCGCAAAATCGCAGAATGGCTTCAGGCCCTGTTCTGGTTCCGGGGGGCAGGCTGAGCCTGTGGTTAATTCTTCTTTCTGATGGGAAAATAGAGTGACCTGTGCCTGTCCCAACACCAAGAGCTAGTCTCTCGTTGGTTCCACGTCTTCCCGTTTATCCTCAGGACAAATTGCAACCTGTATGGAACAGGAGGTTAAAGGTGCTGATGCTCCAAGTAGGGAGCTTGCTAGTAAAGCGGCTGGAATGGCGAACCCGGGCACAAGGAGATGAGAAATGAGGTGCGTTTTAGAAACCTTTCCCCATCACACGGTGTACCATCTTCTGGGTTTCTCATGCATGTTTTTGATGTAGGAAGATGCCCTTGAACCTGGAGATTTGGGACCCATGCGATGGGTACCACGCAGTATTCCTTTAAAGGGTCTGCGTTTGCTCACCCAACCTCACCAAACCTCTCAGCCCCAAGAGTGTCCACCCTTATGTCTCATCCAGCTGTGCGTCTAGATATGGTCAATCCAGGTTGCATCACAGCCCCTGAACGCATTGTGTAAGAATTTCTCTCTCTTTCACTGTCTTTGTTTCATGGGTGTTTCAAAGTAATTTATTTTTATAATGGGGTTTAGCTGCTTTTCACTGCTGTGTTTATGCCGCTTTACACCCACTTGACACACTAACAGAGAGATATCAATACATAGGTTTTACGATTATTATTAGTCAGATATATTCTTGTGCGGTGAATAGGGCGTGTTGAGTCCAGTTCTCTGAGCAAGGAGTAGGTCTTGTCTATTACATATTGGGTTTATGGAACGGTATCTGAGCTAATTTGATACCCTTGTTTTATGTATCACCCCACCTCACCTTTCCCGTTAAGCAGCCATAGTGTGTTTTCTGCATGTGTGACTCTGTTCTGTTTTGTAATTCAGTTCAAGTGTAACGGTTTTTACATTCCCTCTATCAGTGATACCTTATGAGAAGTGTCCTTTTCTGTGTGACTTATTTCACTTAGAATCGTCGTACCTAAATCCACTCATCATGCTGCTACTAACCTTACGACATTGATTTCATGGCTGAGTGGTATTCCATTGTACATAAGGACCACAACTTCTTTATCCATTTTTCTCTTTCCTGGGATATTTAAGGTGGAATGAAGTGGAGGTCCTGGTCAACAGAGCAGCCCTAAACTTTGGGGTGCTTGTGTCTTGCTGATTTTTAATTTTCCCAATTTATACCCCCATGAGTGGAAGTGCCCTATGCTCTCTAAGCTGTGTTTTTCAGATGTTTCAGGACTCACCGGACACTTCTCCGGAGTGGCTCTTGGCAATTTACATCCCGCCCATCAGTGTAGCAAGGCTCCCATTTCTCCATGGCCTGTCCTGCATTTCTGGTTTTGACACTTTTTTCAGCATGGCCCTTTTGACCGATGGGAAGCGAGACTTCTTTGTAGCGCTGATTTGCCTTTCGAGGTTGCTTGGTTGGCCAAAAAGGGCGTATGCGATTTTTCCTGAATATATTCAGGAAAAAACGCATACGCCCTTTTTGGCCAAGGGCATCATTGTCAACGTTTTGCCGCTTTTCATGTGCTTTAAAGGCGATTCGTATCTACCTCCTGAAATCTGTTTCCTGCAATTCTGCCTTGATTTCAAATCCTATTCTTTGCCTTCCCTCAATATATTTGTGGACGAGAGTTATCATTAATAACTCTGCAGGTTTGTGAATTGCAGTGCCCTGAACCTCCATTTTACAACTCGTTTTTATGGGAGCTGGCCGCAAAATCGCAGAATGGCTTCAGGCCCTGTTCTGGTTCCGGGGGGCAGGCTGAGCCTGTGGTTAATTCTTCTTTCTGATGGGAAAATAGAGTGACCTGTGCCTGTCCCAACACCAAGAGCTAGTCTCTCGTTGGTTCCACGTCTTCCCGTTTATCCTCAGGACAAATTGCAACCTGTATGGAACAGGAGGTTAAAGGTGCTGATGCTCCAAGTAGGGAGCTTGCTAGTAAAGCGGCTGGAATGGCGAACCCGGGCACAAGGAGATGAGAAATGAGGTGCGTTTTAGAAACCTTTCCCCATCACACGGTGTACCATCTTCTGGGTTTCTCATGCATGTTTTTGATGTAGGAAGATGCCCTTGAACCTGGAGATTTGGGACCCATGCGATGGGTACCACGCAGTATTCCTTTAAAGGGTCTGCGTTTGCTCACCCAACCTCACCAAACCTCTCAGCCCCAAGAGTGTCCACCCTTATGTCTCATCCAGCTGTGCGTCTAGATATGGTCAATCCAGGTTGCATCACAGCCCCTGAACGCATTGTGTAAGAATTTCTCTCTCTTTCACTGTCTTTGTTTCATGGGTGTTTCAAAGTAATTTATTTTTATAATGGGGTTTAGCTGCTTTTCACTGCTGTGTTTATGCCGCTTTACACCCACTTGACACACTAACAGAGAGATATCAATACATAGGTTTTACGATTATTATTAGTCAGATATATTCTTGTGCGGTGAATAGGGCGTGTTGAGTCCAGTTCTCTGAGCAAGGAGTAGGTCTTGTCTATTACATATTGGGTTTATGGAACGGTATCTGAGCTAATTTGATACCCTTGTTTTATGTATCACCCCACCTCACCTTTCCCGTTAAGCAGCCATAGTGTGTTTTCTGCATGTGTGACTCTGTTCTGTTTTGTAATTCAGTTCAAGTGTAACGGTTTTTACATTCCCTCTATCAGTGATACCTTATGAGAAGTGTCCTTTTCTGTGTGACTTATTTCACTTAGAATCGTCGTACCTAAATCCACTCATCATGCTGCTACTAACCTTACGACATTGATTTCATGGCTGAGTGGTATTCCATTGTACATAAGGACCACAACTTCTTTATCCATTTTTCTCTTTCCTGGGATATTTAAGGTGGAATGAAGTGGAGGTCCTGGTCAACAGAGCAGCCCTAAACTTTGGGGTGCTTGTGTCTTGCTGATTTTTAATTTTCCCAATTTATACCCCCATGAGTGGAAGTGCCCTATGCTCTCTAAGCTGTGTTTTTCAGATGTTTCAGGACTCACCGGACACTTCTCCGGAGTGGCTCTTGGCAATTTACATCCCGCCCATCAGTGTAGCAAGGCTCCCATTTCTCCATGGCCTGTCCTGCATTTCTGGTTTTGACACTTTTTTCAGCATGGCCCTTTTGACCGATGGGAAGCGAGACTTCTTTGTAGCGCTGATTTGCCTTTCGAGGTTGCTTGGTTGGCCAAAAAGGGCGTATGCGATTTTTCCTGAATATATTCAGGAAAAAACGCATACGCCCTTTTTGGCCAAGGGCATCATTGTCAACGTTTTGCCGCTTTTCATGTGCTTTAAAGGCGATTCGTATCTACCTCCTGAAATCTGTTTCCTGCAATTCTGCCTTGATTTCAAATCCTATTCTTTGCCTTCCCTCAATATATTTGTGGACGAGAGTTATCATTAATAACTCTGCAGGTTTGTGAATTGCAGTGCCCTGAACCTCCATTTTACAACTCGTTTTTATGGGAGCTGGCCGCAAAATCGCAGAATGGCTTCAGGCCCTGTTCTGGTTCCGGGGGGCAGGCTGAGCCTGTGGTTAATTCTTCTTTCTGATGGGAAAATAGAGTGACCTGTGCCTGTCCCAACACCAAGAGCTAGTCTCTCGTTGGTTCCACGTCTTCCCGTTTATCCTCAGGACAAATTGCAACCTGTATGGAACAGGAGGTTAAAGGTGCTGATGCTCCAAGTAGGGAGCTTGCTAGTAAAGCGGCTGGAATGGCGAACCCGGGCACAAGGAGATGAGAAATGAGGTGCGTTTTAGAAACCTTTCCCCATCACACGGTGTACCATCTTCTGGGTTTCTCATGCATGTTTTTGATGTAGGAAGATGCCCTTGAACCTGGAGATTTGGGACCCATGCGATGGGTACCACGCAGTATTCCTTTAAAGGGTCTGCGTTTGCTCACCCAACCTCACCAAACCTCTCAGCCCCAAGAGTGTCCACCCTTATGTCTCATCCAGCTGTGCGTCTAGATATGGTCAATCCAGGTTGCATCACAGCCCCTGAACGCATTGTGTAAGAATTTCTCTCTCTTTCACTGTCTTTGTTTCATGGGTGTTTCAAAGTAATTTATTTTTATAATGGGGTTTAGCTGCTTTTCACTGCTGTGTTTATGCCGCTTTACACCCACTTGACACACTAACAGAGAGATATCAATACATAGGTTTTACGATTATTATTAGTCAGATATATTCTTGTGCGGTGAATAGGGCGTGTTGAGTCCAGTTCTCTGAGCAAGGAGTAGGTCTTGTCTATTACATATTGGGTTTATGGAACGGTATCTGAGCTAATTTGATACCCTTGTTTTATGTATCACCCCACCTCACCTTTCCCGTTAAGCAGCCATAGTGTGTTTTCTGCATGTGTGACTCTGTTCTGTTTTGTAATTCAGTTCAAGTGTAACGGTTTTTACATTCCCTCTATCAGTGATACCTTATGAGAAGTGTCCTTTTCTGTGTGACTTATTTCACTTAGAATCGTCGTACCTAAATCCACTCATCATGCTGCTACTAACCTTACGACATTGATTTCATGGCTGAGTGGTATTCCATTGTACATAAGGACCACAACTTCTTTATCCATTTTTCTCTTTCCTGGGATATTTAAGGTGGAATGAAGTGGAGGTCCTGGTCAACAGAGCAGCCCTAAACTTTGGGGTGCTTGTGTCTTGCTGATTTTTAATTTTCCCAATTTATACCCCCATGAGTGGAAGTGCCCTATGCTCTCTAAGCTGTGTTTTTCAGATGTTTCAGGACTCACCGGACAGTTCTCCGGAGTGGCTCTTGGCAATTTACATCCCGCCCATCATTGTAGCAAGGCTCCCATTTCTCCATGGCCTGTCCTGCATTTCTGGTTTTGACACTTTTTTCAGCATGGCCCTTTTGACCGATGGGAAGCGAGACTTCTTTGTAGCGCTGATTTGCCTTTCGAGGTTGCTTGGTTGGCCAAAAAGGGCGTATGCGATTTTTCCTGAATATATTCAGGAAAAAACGCATACGCCCTTTTTGGCCAAGGGCATCATTGTCAACGTTTTGCCGCTTTTCATGTGCTTTAAAGGCGATTCGTATCTACCTCCTGAAATCTGTTTCCTGCAATTCTGCCTTGATTTCAAATCCTATTCTTTGCCTTCCCTCAATATATTTGTGGACGAGAGTTATCATTAATAACTCTGCAGGTTTGTGAATTGCAGTGCCCTGAACCTCCATTTTACAACTCGTTTTTATGGGAGCTGGCCGCAAAATCGCAGAATGGCTTCAGGCCCTGTTCTGGTTCCGGGGGGCAGGCTGAGCCTGTGGTTAATTCTTCTTTCTGATGGGAAAATAGAGTGACCTGTGCCTGTCCCAACACCAAGAGCTAGTCTCTCGTTGGTTCCACGTCTTCCCGTTTATCCTCAGGACAAATTGCAACCTGTATGGAACAGGAGGTTAAAGGTGCTGGTGCTCCAAGTAGGGAGCTTGCTAGTAAAGCGGCTGGAATGGCGAACCCGGGCACAAGGAGATGAGAAATGAGGTGCGTTTTAGAAACCTTTCCCCATCACACGGTGTACCATCTTCTGGGTTTCTCATGCATGTTTTTGATGTAGGAAGATGCCCTTGAACCTGGAGATTTGGGACCCATGCGATGGGTACCACGCAGTATTCCTTTAAAGGGTCTGCGTTTGCTCACCCAACCTCACCAAACCTCTCAGCCCCAAGAGTGTCCACCCTTATGTCTCATCCAGCTGTGCGTCTAGATATGGTCAATCCAGGTTGCATCACAGCCCCTGAACGCATTGTTTAAGAATTTCTCTCTCTTTCACTGTCTTTGTTTCATGGGTGTTTCAAAGTAATTTATTTTTTTTTTTTTTTTTTTTTTTTTTTTTTTTTTTTTTTTTTTTTTTATTTATTTTTATAATGGGGTTTAGCTGCTTTTCACTGCTGTGTTTATGCCGCTTTACACCCACTTGACACACTAACAGAGAGATATCAATACATAGGTTTTACGATTATTATTAGTCAGATATATTCTTGTGCGGTGAATAGGGCGTGTTGAGTCCAGTTCTCTGAGCAAGGAGTAGGTCTTGTCTATTACATATTGGGTTTATGGAACGGTATCTGAGCTAATTTGATACCCTTGTTTTATGTATCACCCCACCTCACCTTTCCCGTTAAGCAGCCATAGTGTGTTTTCTGCATGTGTGACTCTGTTCTGTTTTGTAATTCAGTTCAAGTGTAACGGTTTTTACATTCCCTCTATCAGTGATACCTTATGAGAAGTGTCCTTTTCTGTGTGACTTATTTCACTTAGAATCGTCGTACCTAAATCCACTCATCATGCTGCTACTAACCTTACGACATTGATTTCATGGCTGAGTGGTATTCCATTGTACATAAGGACCACAACTTCTTTATCCATTTTTCTCTTTCCTGGGATATTTAAGGTGGAATGAAGTGGAGGTCCTGGTCAACAGAGCAGCCCTAAACTTTGGGGTGCTTGTGTCTTGCTGATTTTTAATTTTCCCAATTTATACCCCCATGAGTGGAAGTGCCCTATGCTCTCTAAGCTGTGTTTTTCAGATGTTTCAGGACTCACCGGACAGTTCTCCGGAGTGGCTCTTGGCAATTTACATCCCGCCCATCATTGTAGCAAGGCTCCCATTTCTCCATGGCCTGTCCTGCATTTCTGGTTTTGACACTTTTTTCAGCATGGCCCTTTTGACCGATGGGAAGCGAGACTTCTTTGTAGCGCTGATTTGCCTTTCGAGGTTGCTTGGTTGGCCAAAAAGGGCGTATGCGATTTTTCCTGAATATATTCAGGAAAAAACGCATACGCCCTTTTTGGCCAAGGGCATCATTGTCAACGTTTTGCCGCTTTTCATGTGCTTTAAAGGCGATTCGTATCTACCTCCTGAAATCTGTTTCCTGCAATTCTGCCTTGATTTCAAATCCTATTCTTTGCCTTCCCTCAATATATTTGTGGACGAGAGTTATCATTAATAACTCTGCAGGTTTGTGAATTGCAGTGCCCTGAACCTCCATTTTACAACTCGTTTTTATGGGAGCTGGCCGCAAAATCGCAGAATGGCTTCAGGCCCTGTTCTGGTTCCGGGGGGCAGGCTGAGCCTGTGGTTAATTCTTCTTTCTGATGGGAAAATAGAGTGACCTGTGCCTGTCCCAACACCAAGAGCTAGTCTCTCGTTGGTTCCACGTCTTCCCGTTTATCCTCAGGACAAATTGCAACCTGTATGGAACAGGAGGTTAAAGGTGCTGATGCTCCAAGTAGGGAGCTTGCTAGTAAAGCGGCTGGAATGGCGAACCCGGGCACAAGGAGATGAGAAATGAGGTGCGTTTTAGAAACCTTTCCCCATCACACGGTGTACCATCTTCTGGGTTTCTCATGCATGTTTTTGATGTAGGAAGATGCCCTTGAACCTGGAGATTTGGGACCCATGCGATGGGTACCACGCAGTATTCCTTTAAAGGGTCTGCGTTTGCTCACCCAACCTCACCAAACCTCTCAGCCCCAAGAGTGTCCACCCTTATGTCTCATCCAGCTGTGCGTCTAGATATGGTCAATCCAGGTTGCATCACAGCCCCTGAACGCATTGTGTAAGAATTTCTCTCTCTTTCACTGTCTTTGTTTCATGGGTGTTTCAAAGTAATTTATTTTTATAATGGGGTTTAGCTGCTTTTCACTGCTGTGTTTATGCCGCTTTACACCCACTTGACACACTAACAGAGAGATATCAATACATAGGTTTTACGATTATTATTAGTCAGATATATTCTTGTGCGGTGAATAGGGCGTGTTGAGTCCAGTTCTCTGAGCAAGGAGTAGGTCTTGTCTATTACATATTGGGTTTATGGAACGGTATCTGAGCTAATTTGATACCCTTGTTTTATGTATCACCCCACCTCACCTTTCCCGTTAAGCAGCCATAGTGTGTTTTCTGCATGTGTGACTCTGTTCTGTTTTGTAATTCAGTTCAAGTGTAACGGTTTTTACATTCCCTCTATCAGTGATACCTTATGAGAAGTGTCCTTTTCTGTGTGACTTATTTCACTTAGAATCGTCGTACCTAAATCCACTCATCATGCTGCTACTAACCTTACGACATTGATTTCATGGCTGAGTGGTATTCCATTGTACATAAGGACCACAACTTCTTTATCCATTTTTCTCTTTCCTGGGATATTTAAGGTGGAATGAAGTGGAGGTCCTGGTCAACAGAGCAGCCCTAAACTTTGGGGTGCTTGTGTCTTGCTGATTTTTAATTTTCCCAATTTATACCCCCATGAGTGGAAGTGCCCTATGCTCTCTAAGCTGTGTTTTTCAGATGTTTCAGGACTCACCGGACACTTCTCCGGAGTGGCTCTTGGCAATTTACATCCCGCCCATCAGTGTAGCAAGGCTCCCATTTCTCCATGGCCTGTCCTGCATTTCTGGTTTTGACACTTTTTTCAGCATGGCCCTTTTGACCGATGGGAAGCGAGACTTCTTTGTAGCGCTGATTTGCCTTTCGAGGTTGCTTGGTTGGCCAAAAAGGGCGTATGCGATTTTTCCTGAATATATTCAGGAAAAAACGCATACGCCCTTTTTGGCCAAGGGCATCATTGTCAACGTTTTGCCGCTTTTCATGTGCTTTAAAGGCGATTCGTATCTACCTCCTGAAATCTGTTTCCTGCAATTCTGCCTTGATTTCAAATCCTATTCTTTGCCTTCCCTCAATATATTTGTGGACGAGAGTTATCATTAATAACTCTGCAGGTTTGTGAATTGCAGTGCCCTGAACCTCCATTTTACAACTCGTTTTTATGGGAGCTGGCCGCAAAATCGCAGAATGGCTTCAGGCCCTGTTCTGGTTCCGGGGGGCAGGCTGAGCCTGTGGTTATTTCTTCTTTCTGATGGAAAAATAGAGTGACCTGTGCCTGTCCCAACACCAAGAGCTAGTCTCTCGTTGGTTCCACGTCTTCCCGTTTATCCTCAGGACAAATTGCAACCTGCATGGAACAGGAGGTTAAAGGTGCTGATGCTCCAAGTAGGGAGCTTGCTAGTAAAGCGGCTGGAATGGCGAACCCGGGCACAAGGAGATGAGAAATGAGGTGCGTTTTAGAAACCTTTCCCCATCACACGGTGTACCATCTTCTGGGTTTCTCATGCATGTTTTTGATGTAGGAAGATGCCCTTGAACCTGGAGATTTGGGACCCATGCGATGGGTACCACGCAGTATTCCTTTAAAGGGTCTGCGTTTGCTCACCCAACCTCACCAAACCTCTCAGCCCCAAGAGTGTCCACCCTTATGTCTCATCCAGCTGTGCGTCTAGATATGGTCAATCCAGGTTGCATCACAGCCCCTGAACGCATTGTTTAAGAATTTCTCTCTCTTTCACTGTCTTTGTTTCATGGGTGTTTCAAAGTAATTTATTTTTTTTTTTTTTTTTTTTTTTTTTTTTTTTTTTTTTTTTTTTTTTATTTATTTTTATAATGGGGTTTAGCTGCTTTTCACTGCTGTGTTTATGCCGCTTTACACCCACTTGACACACTAACAGAGAGATATCAATACATAGGTTTTACGATTATTATTAGTCAGATATATTCTTGTGCGGTGAATAGGGCGTGTTGAGTCCAGTTCTCTGAGCAAGGAGTAGGTCTTGTCTATTACATATTGGGTTTATGGAACGGTATCTGAGCTAATTTGATACCCTTGTTTTATGTATCACCCCACCTCACCTTTCCCGTTAAGCAGCCATAGTGTGTTTTCTGCATGTGTGACTCTGTTCTGTTTTGTAATTCAGTTCAAGTGTAACGGTTTTTACATTCCCTCTATCAGTGATACCTTATGAGAAGTGTCCTTTTCTGTGTGACTTATTTCACTTAGAATCGTCGTACCTAAATCCACTCATCATGCTGCTACTAACCTTACGACATTGATTTCATGGCTGAGTGGTATTCCATTGTACATAAGGACCACAACTTCTTTATCCATTTTTCTCTTTCCTGGGATATTTAAGGTGGAATGAAGTGGAGGTCCTGGTCAACAGAGCAGCCCTAAACTTTGGGGTGCTTGTGTCTTGCTGATTTTTAATTTTCCCAATTTATACCCCCATGAGTGGAAGTGCCCTATGCTCTCTAAGCTGTGTTTTTCAGATGTTTCAGGACTCACCGGACACTTCTCCGGAGTGGCTCTTGGCAATTTACATCCCGCCCATCAGTGTAGCAAGGCTCCCATTTCTCCATGGCCTGTCCTGCATTTCTGGTTTTGACACTTTTTTCAGCATGGCCCTTTTGACCGATGGGAAGCGAGACTTCTTTGTAGCGCTGATTTGCCTTTCCAGGTTGCTTGGTTGGCCAAAAAGGGCGTATGCGATTTTTCCTGAATATATTCAGGAAAAAACGCATACGCCCTTTTTGGCCAAGGGCATCATTGTCAACGTTTTGCCGCTTTTCATGTGCTTTAAAGGCGATTCGTATCTACCTCCTGAAATCTGTTTCCTGCAATTTTGCCTTGATTTCAAATCCTATTCTTTGCCTTCCCTCAATATATTTGTGGACGAGAGTTATCATTAATAACTCTGCAGGTTTGTGAATTGCAGTGCCCTGAACCTCCATTTTACAACTCGTTTTTATGGGAGCTGGCCGCAAAATCGCAGAATGGCTTCAGGCCCTGTTCTGGTTCCGGGGGGCAGGCTGAGCCTGTGGTTAATTCTTCTTTCTGATGGGAAAATAGAGTGACCTGTGCCTGTCCCAACACCAAGAGCTAGTCTCTCGTTGGTTCCACGTCTTCCCGTTTATCCTCAGGACAAATTGCAACCTGTATGGAACAGGAGGTTAAAGGTGCTGATGCTCCAAGTAGGGAGCTTGCTAGTAAAGCGGCTGGAATGGCGAACCCGGGCACAAGGAGATGAGAAATGAGGTGCGTTTTAGAAACCTTTCCCCATCACACGGTGTACCATCTTCTGGGTTTCTCATGCATGTTTTTGATGTAGGAAGATGCCCTTGAACCTGGAGATTTGGGACCCATGCGATGGGTACCACGCAGTATTCCTTTAAAGGGTCTGCGTTTGCTCACCCAACCTCACCAAACCTCTCAGCCCCAAGAGTGTCCACCCTTATGTCTCATCCAGCTGTGCGTCTAGATATGGTCAATCCAGGTTGCATCACAGCCCCTGAACGCATTGTGTAAGAATTTCTCTCTCTTTCACTGTCTTTGTTTCATGGGTGTTTCAAAGTAATTTATTTTTATAATGGGGTTTAGCTGCTTTTCACTGCTGTGTTTATGCCGCTTTACACCCACTTGACACACTAACAGAGAGATATCAATACATAGGTTTTACGATTATTATTAGTCAGATATATTCTTGTGCGGTGAATAGGGCGTGTTGAGTCCAGTTCTCTGAGCAAGGAGTAGGTCTTGTCTATTACATATTGGGTTTATGGAACGGTATCTGAGCTAATTTGATACCCTTGTTTTATGTATCACCCCACCTCACCTTTCCCGTTAAGCAGCCATAGTGTGTTTTCTGCATGTGTGACTCTGTTCTGTTTTGTAATTCAGTTCAAGTGTAACGGTTTTTACATTCCCTCTATCAGTGATACCTTATGAGAAGTGTCCTTTTCTGTGTGACTTATTTCACTTAGAATCGTCGTACCTAAATCCACTCATCATGCTGCTACTAACCTTACGACATTGATTTCATGGCTGAGTGGTATTCCATTGTACATAAGGACCACAACTTCTTTATCCATTTTTCTCTTTCCTGGGATATTTAAGGTGGAATGAAGTGGAGGTCCTGGTCAACAGAGCAGCCCTAAACTTTGGGGTGCTTGTGTCTTGCTGATTTTTAATTTTCCCAATTTATACCCCCATGAGTGGAAGTGCCCTATGCTCTCTAAGCTGTGTTTTTCAGATGTTTCAGGACTCACCGGACACTTCTCCGGAGTGGCTCTTGGCAATTTACATCCCGCCCATCAGTGTAGCAAGGCTCCCATTTCTCCATGGCCTGTCCTGCATTTCTGGTTTTGACACTTTTTTCAGCATGGCCCTTTTGACCGATGGGAAGCGAGACTTCTTTGTAGCGCTGATTTGCCTTTCGAGGTTGCTTGGTTGGCCAAAAAGGGCGTATGCGATTTTTCCTGAATATATTCAGGAAAAAACGCATACGCCCTTTTTGGCCAAGGGCATCATTGTCAACGTTTTGCCGCTTTTCATGTGCTTTAAAGGCGATTCGTATCTACCTCCTGAAATCTGTTTCCTGCAATTTTGCCTTGATTTCAAATCCTATTCTTTGCCTTCCCTCAATATATTTGTGGACGAGAGTTATCATTAATAACTCTGCAGGTTTGTGAATTGCAGTGCCCTGAACCTCCATTTTACAACTCGTTTTTATGGGAGCTGGCCGCAAAATCGCAGAATGGCTTCAGGCCCTGTTCTGGTTCCGGGGGGCAGGCTGAGCCTGTGGTTAATTCTTCTTTCTGATGGGAAAATAGAGTGACCTGTGCCTGTCCCAACACCAAGAGCTAGTCTCTCGTTGGTTCCACGTCTTCCCGTTTATCCTCAGGACAAATTGCAACCTGTATGGAACAGGAGGTTAAAGGTGCTGATGCTCCAAGTAGGGAGCTTGCTAGTAAAGCGGCTGGAATGGCGAACCCGGGCACAAGGAGATAAGAAATGAGGTGCGTTTTAGAAACCTTTCCCCATCACACGGTGTACCATCTTCTGGGTTTCTCATGCATGTTTTTGATGTAGGAAGATGCCCTTGAACCTGGAGATTTGGGACCCATGCGATGGGTACCACGCAGTATTCCTTTAAAGGGTCTGCGTTTGCTCACCCAACCTCACCAAACCTCTCAGCCCCAAGAGTGTCCACCCTTATGTCTCATCCAGCTGTGCGTCTAGATATGGTCAATCCAGGTTGCATCACAGCCCCTGAACGCATTGTGTAAGAATTTCTCTCTCTTTCACTGTCTTTGTTTCATGGGTGTTTCAAAGTAATTTATTTTTATAATGGGGTTTAGCTGCTTTTCACTGCTGTGTTTATGCCGCTTTACACCCACTTGACACACTAACAGAGAGATATCAATACATAGGTTTTACGATTATTATTAGTCAGATATATTCTTGTGCGGTGAATAGGGCGTGTTGAGTCCAGTTCTCTGAGCAAGGAGTAGGTCTTGTCTATTACATATTGGGTTTATGGAACGGTATCTGAGCTAATTTGATACCCTTGTTTTATGTATCACCCCACCTCACCTTTCCCGTTAAGCAGCCATAGTGTGTTTTCTGCATGTGTGACTCTGTTCTGTTTTGTAATTCAGTTCAAGTGTAACGGTTTTTACATTCCCTCTATCAGTGATACCTTATGAGAAGTGTCCTTTTCTGTGTGACTTATTTCACTTAGAATCGTCGTACCTAAATCCACTCATCATGCTGCTACTAACCTTACGACATTGATTTCATGGCTGAGTGGTATTCCATTGTACATAAGGACCACAACTTCTTTATCCATTTTTCTCTTTCCTGGGATATTTAAGGTGGAATGAAGTGGAGGTCCTGGTCAACAGAGCAGCCCTAAACTTTGGGGTGCTTGTGTCTTGCTGATTTTTAATTTTCCCAATTTATACCCCCATGAGTGGAAGTGCCCTATGCTCTCTAAGCTGTGTTTTTCAGATGTTTCAGGACTCACCGGACAGTTCTCCGGAGTGGCTCTTGGCAATTTACATCCCGCCCATCATTGTAGCAAGGCTCCCATTTCTCCATGGCCTGTCCTGCATTTCTGGTTTTGACACTTTTTTCAGCATGGCCCTTTTGACCGATGGGAAGCGAGACTTCTTTGTAGCGCTGATTTGCCTTTCGAGGTTGCTTGGTTGGCCAAAAAGGGCGTATGCGATTTTTCCTGAATATATTCAGGAAAAAACGCATACGCCCTTTTTGGCCAAGGGCATCATTGTCAACGTTTTGCCGCTTTTCATGTGCTTTAAAGGCGATTCGTATCTACCTCCTGAAATCTGTTTCCTGCAATTCTGCCTTGATTTCAAATCCTATTCTTTGCCTTCCCTCAATATATTTGTGGACGAGAGTTATCATTAATAACTCTGCAGGTTTGTGAATTGCAGTGCCCTGAACCTCCATTTTACAACTCGTTTTTATGGGAGCTGGCCGCAAAATCGCAGAATGGCTTCAGGCCCTGTTCTGGTTCCGGGGGGCAGGCTGAGCCTGTGGTTAATTCTTCTTTCTGATGGGAAAATAGAGTGACCTGTGCCTGTCCCAACACCAAGAGCTAGTCTCTCGTTGGTTCCACGTCTTCCCGTTTATCCTCAGGACAAATTGCAACCTGTATGGAACAGGAGGTTAAAGGTGCTGATGCTCCAAGTAGGGAGCTTGCTAGTAAAGCGGCTGGAATGGCGAACCCGGGCACAAGGAGATGAGAAATGAGGTGCGTTTTAGAAACCTTTCCCCATCACACGGTGTACCATCTTCTGGGTTTCTCATGCATGTTTTTGATGTAGGAAGATGCCCTTGAACCTGGAGATTTGGGACCCATGCGATGGGTACCACGCAGTATTCCTTTAAAGGGTCTGCGTTTGCTCACCCAACCTCACCAAACCTCTCAGCCCCAAGAGTGTCCACCCTTATGTCTCATCCAGCTGTGCGTCTAGATATGGTCAATCCAGGTTGCATCACAGCCCCTGAACGCATTGTGTAAGAATTTCTCTCTCTTTCACTGTCTTTGTTTCATGGGTGTTTCAAAGTAATTTATTTTTATAATGGGGTTTAGCTGCTTTTCACTGCTGTGTTTATGCCGCTTTACACCCACTTGACACACTAACAGAGAGATATCAATACATAGGTTTTACGATTATTATTAGTCAGATATATTCTTGTGCGGTGAATAGGGCGTGTTGAGTCCAGTTCTCTGAGCAAGGAGTAGGTCTTGTCTATTACATATTGGGTTTATGGAACGGTATCTGAGCTAATTTGATACCCTTGTTTTATGTATCACCCCACCTCACCTTTCCCGTTAAGCAGCCATAGTGTGTTTTCTGCATGTGTGACTCTGTTCTGTTTTGTAATTCAGTTCAAGTGTAACGGTTTTTACATTCCCTCTATCAGTGATACCTTATGAGAAGTGTCCTTTTCTGTGTGACTTATTTCACTTAGAATCGTCGTACCTAAATCCACTCATCATGCTGCTACTAACCTTACGACATTGATTTCATGGCTGAGTGGTATTCCATTGTACATAAGGACCACAACTTCTTTATCCATTTTTCTCTTTCCTGGGATATTTAAGGTGGAATGAAGTGGAGGTCCTGGTCAACAGAGCAGCCCTAAACTTTGGGGTGCTTGTGTCTTGCTGATTTTTAATTTTCCCAATTTATACCCCCATGAGTGGAAGTGCCCTATGCTCTCTAAGCTGTGTTTTTCAGATGTTTCAGGACTCACCGGACAGTTCTCCGGAGTGGCTCTTGGCAATTTACATCCCGCCCATCATTGTAGCAAGGCTCCCATTTCTCCATGGCCTGTCCTGCATTTCTGGTTTTGACACTTTTTTCAGCATGGCCCTTTTGACCGATGGGAAGCGAGACTTCTTTGTAGCGCTGATTTGCCTTTCGAGGTTGCTTGGTTGGCCAAAAAGGGCGTATGCGATTTTTCCTGAATATATTCAGGAAAAAACGCATACGCCCTTTTTGGCCAAGGGCATCATTGTCAACGTTTTGCCGCTTTTCATGTGCTTTAAAGGCGATTCGTATCTACCTCCTGAAATCTGTTTCCTGCAATTCTGCCTTGATTTCAAATCCTATTCTTTGCCTTCCCTCAATATATTTGTGGACGAGAGTTATCATTAATAACTCTGCAGGTTTGTGAATTGCAGTGCCCTGAACCTCCATTTTACAACTCGTTTTTATGGGAGCTGGCCGCAAAATCGCAGAATGGCTTCAGGCCCTGTTCTGGTTCCGGGGGGCAGGCTGAGCCTGTGGTTATTTCTTCTTTCTGATGGAAAAATAGAGTGACCTGTGCCTGTCCCAACACCAAGAGCTAGTCTCTCGTTGGTTCCACGTCTTCCCGTTTATCCTCAGGACAAATTGCAACCTGCATGGAACAGGAGGTTAAAGGTGCTGATGCTCCAAGTAGGGAGCTTGCTAGTAAAGCGGCTGGAATGGCGAACCCGGGCACAAGGAGATGAGAAATGAGGTGCGTTTTAGAAACCTTTCCCCATCACACGGTGTACCATCTTCTGGGTTTCTCATGCATGTTTTTGATGTAGGAAGATGCCCTTGAACCTGGAGATTTGGGACCCATGCGATGGGTACCACGCAGTATTCCTTTAAAGGGTCTGCGTTTGCTCACCCAACCTCACCAAACCTCTCAGCCCCAAGAGTGTCCACCCTTATGTCTCATCCAGCTGTGCGTCTAGATATGGTCAATCCAGGTTGCATCACAGCCCCTGAACGCATTGTTTAAGAATTTCTCTCTCTTTCACTGTCTTTGTTTCATGGGTGTTTCAAAGTAATTTATTTTTTTTTTTTTTTTTTTTTTTTTTTTTTTTTTTTTTTTTTTTTTTTATTTATTTTTATAATGGGGTTTAGCTGCTTTTCACTGCTGTGTTTATGCCGCTTTACACCCACTTGACACACTAACAGAGAGATATCAATACATAGGTTTTACGATTATTATTAGTCAGATATATTCTTGTGCGGTGAATAGGGCGTGTTGAGTCCAGTTCTCTGAGCAAGGAGTAGGTCTTGTCTATTACATATTGGGTTTATGGAACGGTATCTGAGCTAATTTGATACCCTTGTTTTATGTATCACCCCACCTCACCTTTCCCGTTAAGCAGCCATAGTGTGTTTTCTGCATGTGTGACTCTGTTCTGTTTTGTAATTCAGTTCAAGTGTAACGGTTTTTACATTCCCTCTATCAGTGATACCTTATGAGAAGTGTCCTTTTCTGTGTGACTTATTTCACTTAGAATCGTCGTACCTAAATCCACTCATCATGCTGCTACTAACCTTACGACATTGATTTCATGGCTGAGTGGTATTCCATTGTACATAAGGACCACAACTTCTTTATCCATTTTTCTCTTTCCTGGGATATTTAAGGTGGAATGAAGTGGAGGTCCTGGTCAACAGAGCAGCCCTAAACTTTGGGGTGCTTGTGTCTTGCTGATTTTTAATTTTCCCAATTTATACCCCCATGAGTGGAAGTGCCCTATGCTCTCTAAGCTGTGTTTTTCAGATGTTTCAGGACTCACCGGACACTTCTCCGGAGTGGCTCTTGGCAATTTACATCCCGCCCATCAGTGTAGCAAGGCTCCCATTTCTCCATGGCCTGTCCTGCATTTCTGGTTTTGACACTTTTTTCAGCATGGCCCTTTTGACCGATGGGAAGCGAGACTTCTTTGTAGCGCTGATTTGCCTTTCCAGGTTGCTTGGTTGGCCAAAAAGGGCGTATGCGATTTTTCCTGAATATATTCAGGAAAAAACGCATACGCCCTTTTTGGCCAAGGGCATCATTGTCAACGTTTTGCCGCTTTTCATGTGCTTTAAAGGCGATTCGTATCTACCTCCTGAAATCTGTTTCCTGCAATTCTGCCTTGATTTCAAATCCTATTCTTTGCCTTCCCTCAATATATTTGTGGACGAGAGTTATCATTAATAACTCTGCAGGTTTGTGAATTGCAGTGCCCTGAACCTCCATTTTACAACTCGTTTTTATGGGAGCTGGCCGCAAAATCGCAGAATGGCTTCAGGCCCTGTTCTGGTTCCGGGGGGCAGGCTGAGCCTGTGGTTAATTCTTCTTTCTGATGGGAAAATAGAGTGACCTGTGCCTGTCCCAACACCAAGAGCTAGTCTCTCGTTGGTTCCACGTCTTCCCGTTTATCCTCAGGACAAATTGCAACCTGTATGGAACAGGAGGTTAAAGGTGCTGATGCTCCAAGTAGGGAGCTTGCTAGTAAAGCGGCTGGAATGGCGAACCCGGGCACAAGGAGATGAGAAATGAGGTGCGTTTTAGAAACCTTTCCCCATCACACGGTGTACCATCTTCTGGGTTTCTCATGCATGTTTTTGATGTAGGAAGATGCCCTTGAACCTGGAGATTTGGGACCCATGCGATGGGTACCACGCAGTATTCCTTTAAAGGGTCTGCGTTTGCTCACCCAACCTCACCAAACCTCTCAGCCCCAAGAGTGTCCACCCTTATGTCTCATCCAGCTGTGCGTCTAGATATGGTCAATCCAGGTTGCATCACAGCCCCTGAACGCATTGTGTAAGAATTTCTCTCTCTTTCACTGTCTTTGTTTCATGGGTGTTTCAAAGTAATTTATTTTTATAATGGGGTTTAGCTGCTTTTCACTGCTGTGTTTATGCCGCTTTACACCCACTTGACACACTAACAGAGAGATATCAATACATAGGTTTTACGATTATTATTAGTCAGATATATTCTTGTGCGGTGAATAGGGCGTGTTGAGTCCAGTTCTCTGAGCAAGGAGTAGGTCTTGTCTATTACATATTGGGTTTATGGAACGGTATCTGAGCTAATTTGATACCCTTGTTTTATGTATCACCCCACCTCACCTTTCCCGTTAAGCAGCCATAGTGTGTTTTCTGCATGTGTGACTCTGTTCTGTTTTGTAATTCAGTTCAAGTGTAACGGTTTTTACATTCCCTCTATCAGTGATACCTTAGGAGAAGTGTCCTTTTCTGTGTGACTTATTTCACTTAGAATCGTCGTACCTAAATCCACTCATCATGCTGCTACTAACCTTACGACATTGATTTCATGGCTGAGTGATATTCCATTGTACATAAGGACCACAACTTCTTTATCCATTTTTCTCTTTCCTGGGATATTTAAGGTGGAATGAAGTGGAGGTCCTGGTCAACAGAGCAGCCCTAAACTTTGGGGTGCTTGTGTCTTGCTGATTTTTAATTTTCCCAATTTATACCCCCATGAGTGGAAGTGCCCTATGCTCTCTAAGCTGTGTTTTTCAGATGTTTCAGGACTCACCGGACACTTCTCCGGAGTGGCTCTTGGCAATTTACATCCCGCCCATCAGTGTAGCAAGGCTCCCATTTCTCCATGGCCTGTCCTGCATTTCTGGTTTTGACACTTTTTTCAGCATGGCCCTTTTGACCGATGGGAAGCGAGACTTCTTTGTAGCGCTGATTTGCCTTTCCAGGTTGCTTGGTTGGCCAAAAAGGGCGTATGCGATTTTTCCTGAATATATTCAGGAAAAAACGCATACGCCCTTTTTGGCCAAGGGCATCATTGTCAACGTTTTGCCGCTTTTCATGTGCTTTAAAGGCGATTCGTATCTACCTCCTGAAATCTGTTTCCTGCAATTCTGCCTTGATTTCAAATCCTCTTCTTTGCCTTCCCTCAATATATTTGTGGACGAGAGTTATCATTAATAACTCTGCAGGTTTGTGAATTGCAGTGCCCTGAACCTCCATTTTACAACTCGTTTTTATGGGAGCTGGCCGCAAAATCGCAGGATGGCTTCAGGCCCTGTTCTGGTTCCGGGGGGCAGGCTGAGCCTGTGGTTAATTCTTCTTTCTGATGGGAAAATAGAGTGACCTGTGCCTGTCCCAACACCAAGAGCTAGTCTCTCGTTGGTTCCACGTCTTCCCGTTTATCCTCAGGACAAATTGCAACCTGTATGGAACAGGAGGTTAAAGGTGCTGATGCTCCAAGTAGGGAGCTTGCTAGTAAAGCGGCTGGAATGGCGAACCCGGGCACAAGGAGATGAGAAATGAGGTGCGTTTTAGAAACCTTTCCCCATCACACGGTGTACCATCTTCTGGGTTTCTCATGCATGTTTTTGATGTAGGAAGATGCCCTTGAACCTGGAGATTTGGGACCCATGCGATGGGTACCACGCAGTATTCCTTTAAAGGGTCTGCGTTTGCTCACCCAACCTCACCAAACCTCTCAGCCCCAAGAGTGTCCACCCTTATGTCTCATCCAGCTGTGCGTCTAGATATGGTCAATCCAGGTTGCATCACAGCCCCTGAACGCATTGTGTAAGAATTTCTCTCTCTTTCACTGTCTTTGTTTCATGGGTGTTTCAAAGTAATTTATTTTTATAATGGGGTTTAGCTGCTTTTCACTGCTGTGTTTATGCCGCTTTACACCCACTTGACACACTAACAGAGAGATATCAATACATAGGTTTTACGATTATTATTAGTCAGATATATTCTTGTGCGGTGAATAGGGCGTGTTGAGTCCAGTTCTCTGAGCAAGGAGTAGGTCTTGTCTATTACATATTGGGTTTATGGAACGGTATCTGAGCTAATTTGATACCCTTGTTTTATGTATCACCCCACCTCACCTTTCCCGTTAAGCAGCCATAGTGTGTTTTCTGCATGTGTGACTCTGTTCTGTTTTGTAATTCAGTTCAAGTGTAACGGTTTTTACATTCCCTCTATCAGTGATACCTTATGAGAAGTGTCCTTTTCTGTGTGACTTATTTCACTTAGAATCGTCGTACCTAAATCCACTCATCCTGCTGCTACTAACCTTACGACATTGATTTCATGGCTGAGTGGTATTCCATTGTACATAAGGACCACAACTTCTTTATCCATTTTTCTCTTTCCTGGGATATTTAAGGTGGAATGAAGTGGAGGTCCTGGTCAACAGAGCAGCCCTAAACTTTGGGGTGCTTGTGTCTTGCTGATTTTTAATTTTCCCAATTTATACCCCCATGAGTGGAAGTGCCCTATGCTCTCTAAGCTGTGTTTTTCAGATGTTTCAGGACTCACCGGACACTTCTCCGGAGTGGCTCTTGGCAATTTACATCCCGCCCATCAGTGTAGCAAGGCTCCCATTTCTCCATGGCCTGTCCTGCATTTCTGGTTTTGACACTTTTTTCAGCATGGCCCTTTTGACCGATGGGAAGCGAGACTTCTTTGTAGCGCTGATTTGCCTTTCGAGGTTGCTTGGTTGGCCAAAAAGGGCGTATGCGATTTTTCCTGAATATATTCAGGAAAAAACGCATACGCCCTTTTTGGCCAAGGGCATCATTGTCAACGTTTTGCCGCTTTTCATGTGCTTTAAAGGCGATTCGTATCTACCTCCTGAAATCTGTTTCCTGCAATTCTGCCTTGATTTCAAATCCTATTCTTTGCCTTCCCTCAATATATTTGTGGACGAGAGTTATCATTAATAACTCTGCAGGTTTGTGAATTGCAGTGCCCTGAACCTCCATTTTACAACTCGTTTTTATGGGAGCTGGCCGCAAAATCGCAGAATGGCTTCAGGCCCTGTTCTGGTTCCGGGGGGCAGGCTGAGCCTGTGGTTATTTCTTCTTTCTGATGGAAAAATAGAGTGACCTGTGCCTGTCCCAACACCAAGAGCTAGTCTCTCGTTGGTTCCACGTCTTCCCGTTTATCCTCAGGACAAATTGCAACCTGCATGGAACAGGAGGTTAAAGGTGCTGATGCTCCAAGTAGGGAGCTTGCTAGTAAAGCGGCTGGAATGGCGAACCCGGGCACAAGGAGATGAGAAATGAGGTGCGTTTTAGAAACCTTTCCCCATCACACGGTGTACCATCTTCTGGGTTTCTCATGCATGTTTTTGATGTAGGAAGATGCCCTTGAACCTGGAGATTTGGGACCCATGCGATGGGTACCACGCAGTATTCCTTTAAAGGGTCTGCGTTTGCTCACCCAACCTCACCAAACCTCTCAGCCCCAAGAGTGTCCACCCTTATGTCTCATCCAGCTGTGCGTCTAGATATGGTCAATCCAGGTTGCATCACAGCCCCTGAACGCATTGTTTAAGAATTTCTCTCTCTTTCACTGTCTTTGTTTCATGGGTGTTTCAAAGTAATTTATTTTTTTTTTTTTTTTTTTTTTTTTTTTTTTTTTTTTTTTTTTTTTTTATTTATTTTTATAATGGGGTTTAGCTGCTTTTCACTGCTGTGTTTATGCCGCTTTACACCCACTTGACACACTAACAGAGAGATATCAATACATAGGTTTTACGATTATTATTAGTCAGATATATTCTTGTGCGGTGAATAGGGCGTGTTGAGTCCAGTTCTCTGAGCAAGGAGTAGGTCTTGTCTATTACATATTGGGTTTATGGAACGGTATCTGAGCTAATTTGATACCCTTGTTTTATGTATCACCCCACCTCACCTTTCCCGTTAAGCAGCCATAGTGTGTTTTCTGCATGTGTGACTCTGTTCTGTTTTGTAATTCAGTTCAAGTGTAACGGTTTTTACATTCCCTCTATCAGTGATACCTTATGAGAAGTGTCCTTTTCTGTGTGACTTATTTCACTTAGAATCGTCGTACCTAAATCCACTCATCATGCTGCTACTAACCTTACGACATTGATTTCATGGCTGAGTGGTATTCCATTGTACATAAGGACCACAACTTCTTTATCCATTTTTCTCTTTCCTGGGATATTTAAGGTGGAATGAAGTGGAGGTCCTGGTCAACAGAGCAGCCCTAAACTTTGGGGTGCTTGTGTCTTGCTGATTTTTAATTTTCCCAATTTATACCCCCATGAGTGGAAGTGCCCTATGCTCTCTAAGCTGTGTTTTTCAGATGTTTCAGGACTCACCGGACACTTCTCCGGAGTGGCTCTTGGCAATTTACATCCCGCCCATCAGTGTAGCAAGGCTCCCATTTCTCCATGGCCTGTCCTGCATTTCTGGTTTTGACACTTTTTTCAGCATGGCCCTTTTGACCGATGGGAAGCGAGACTTCTTTGTAGCGCTGATTTGCCTTTCCAGGTTGCTTGGTTGGCCAAAAAGGGCGTATGCGATTTTTCCTGAATATATTCAGGAAAAAACGCATACGCCCTTTTTGGCCAAGGGCATCATTGTCAACGTTTTGCCGCTTTTCATGTGCTTTAAAGGCGATTCGTATCTACCTCCTGAAATCTGTTTCCTGCAATTCTGCCTTGATTTCAAATCCTATTCTTTGCCTTCCCTCAATATATTTGTGGACGAGAGTTATCATTAATAACTCTGCAGGTTTGTGAATTGCAGTGCCCTGAACCTCCATTTTACAACTCGTTTTTATGGGAGCTGGCCGCAAAATCGCAGAATGGCTTCAGGCCCTGTTCTGGTTCCGGGGGGCAGGCTGAGCCTGTGGTTAATTCTTCTTTCTGATGGGAAAATAGAGTGACCTGTGCCTGTCCCAACACCAAGAGCTAGTCTCTCGTTGGTTCCACGTCTTCCCGTTTATCCTCAGGACAAATTGCAACCTGTATGGAACAGGAGGTTAAAGGTGCTGATGCTCCAAGTAGGGAGCTTGCTAGTAAAGCGGCTGGAATGGCGAACCCGGGCACAAGGAGATGAGAAATGAGGTGCGTTTTAGAAACCTTTCCCCATCACACGGTGTACCATCTTCTGGGTTTCTCATGCATGTTTTTGATGTAGGAAGATGCCCTTGAACCTGGAGATTTGGGACCCATGCGATGGGTACCACGCAGTATTCCTTTAAAGGGTCTGCGTTTGCTCACCCAACCTCACCAAACCTCTCAGCCCCAAGAGTGTCCACCCTTATGTCTCATCCAGCTGTGCGTCTAGATATGGTCAATCCAGGTTGCATCACAGCCCCTGAACGCATTGTGTAAGAATTTCTCTCTCTTTCACTGTCTTTGTTTCATGGGTGTTTCAAAGTAATTTATTTTTATAATGGGGTTTAGCTGCTTTTCACTGCTGTGTTTATGCCGCTTTACACCCACTTGACACACTAACAGAGAGATATCAATACATAGGTTTTACGATTATTATTAGTCAGATATATTCTTGTGCGGTGAATAGGGCGTGTTGAGTCCAGTTCTCTGAGCAAGGAGTAGGTCTTGTCTATTACATATTGGGTTTATGGAACGGTATCTGAGCTAATTTGATACCCTTGTTTTATGTATCACCCCACCTCACCTTTCCCGTTAAGCAGCCATAGTGTGTTTTCTGCATGTGTGACTCTGTTCTGTTTTGTAATTCAGTTCAAGTGTAACGGTTTTTACATTCCCTCTATCAGTGATACCTTAGGAGAAGTGTCCTTTTCTGTGTGACTTATTTCACTTAGAATCGTCGTACCTAAATCCACTCATCATGCTGCTACTAACCTTACGACATTGATTTCATGGCTGAGTGGTATTCCATTGTACATAAGGACCACAACTTCTTTATCCATTTTTCTCTTTCCTGGGATATTTAAGGTGGAATGAAGTGGAGGTCCTGGTCAACAGAGCAGCCCTAAACTTTGGGGTGCTTGTGTCTTGCTGATTTTTAATTTTCCCAATTTATACCCCCATGAGTGGAAGTGCCCTATGCTCTCTAAGCTGTGTTTTTCAGATGTTTCAGGACTCACCGGACACTTCTCCGGAGTGGCTCTTGGCAATTTACATCCCGCCCATCAGTGTAGCAAGGCTCCCATTTCTCCATGGCCTGTCCTGCATTTCTGGTTTTGACACTTTTTTCAGCATGGCCCTTTTGACCGATGGGAAGCGAGACTTCTTTGTAGCGCTGATTTGCCTTTCGAGGTTGCTTGGTTGGCCAAAAAGGGCGTATGCGATTTTTCCTGAATATATTCAGGAAAAAACGCATACGCCCTTTTTGGCCAAGGGCATCATTGTCAACGTTTTGCCGCTTTTCATGTGCTTTAAAGGCGATTCGTATCTACCTCCTGAAATCTGTTTCCTGCAATTTTGCCTTGATTTCAAATCCTATTCTTTGCCTTCCCTCAATATATTTGTGGACGAGAGTTATCATTAATAACTCTGCAGGTTTGTGAATTGCAGTGCCCTGAACCTCCATTTTACAACTCGTTTTTATGGGAGCTGGCCGCAAAATCGCAGAATGGCTTCAGGCCCTGTTCTGGTTCCGGGGGGCAGGCTGAGCCTGTGGTTAATTCTTCTTTCTGATGGGAAAATAGAGTGACCTGTGCCTGTCCCAACACCAAGAGCTAGTCTCTCGTTGGTTCCACGTCTTCCCGTTTATCCTCAGGACAAATTGCAACCTGTATGGAACAGGAGGTTAAAGGTGCTGATGCTCCAAGTAGGGAGCTTGCTAGTAAAGCGGCTGGAATGGCGAACCCGGGCACAAGGAGATAAGAAATGAGGTGCGTTTTAGAAACCTTTCCCCATCACACGGTGTACCATCTTCTGGGTTTCTCATGCATGTTTTTGATGTAGGAAGATGCCCTTGAACCTGGAGATTTGGGACCCATGCGATGGGTACCACGCAGTATTCCTTTAAAGGGTCTGCGTTTGCTCACCCAACCTCACCAAACCTCTCAGCCCCAAGAGTGTCCACCCTTATGTCTCATCCAGCTGTGCGTCTAGATATGGTCAATCCAGGTTGCATCACAGCCCCTGAACGCATTGTGTAAGAATTTCTCTCTCTTTCACTGTCTTTGTTTCATGGGTGTTTCAAAGTAATTTATTTTTATAATGGGGTTTAGCTGCTTTTCACTGCTGTGTTTATGCCGCTTTACACCCACTTGACACACTAACAGAGAGATATCAATACATAGGTTTTACGATTATTATTAGTCAGATATATTCTTGTGCGGTGAATAGGGCGTGTTGAGTCCAGTTCTCTGAGCAAGGAGTAGGTCTTGTCTATTACATATTGGGTTTATGGAACGGTATCTGAGCTAATTTGATACCCTTGTTTTATGTATCACCCCACCTCACCTTTCCCGTTAAGCAGCCATAGTGTGTTTTCTGCATGTGTGACTCTGTTCTGTTTTGTAATTCAGTTCAAGTGTAACGGTTTTTACATTCCCTCTATCAGTGATACCTTATGAGAAGTGTCCTTTTCTGTGTGACTTATTTCACTTAGAATCGTCGTACCTAAATCCACTCATCATGCTGCTACTAACCTTACGACATTGATTTCATGGCTGAGTGGTATTCCATTGTACATAAGGACCACAACTTCTTTATCCATTTTTCTCTTTCCTGGGATATTTAAGGTGGAATGAAGTGGAGGTCCTGGTCAACAGAGCAGCCCTAAACTTTGGGGTGCTTGTGTCTTGCTGATTTTTAATTTTCCCAATTTATACCCCCATGAGTGGAAGTGCCCTATGCTCTCTAAGCTGTGTTTTTCAGATGTTTCAGGACTCACCGGACAGTTCTCCGGAGTGGCTCTTGGCAATTTACATCCCGCCCATCATTGTAGCAAGGCTCCCATTTCTCCATGGCCTGTCCTGCATTTCTGGTTTTGACACTTTTTTCAGCATGGCCCTTTTGACCGATGGGAAGCGAGACTTCTTTGTAGCGCTGATTTGCCTTTCGAGGTTGCTTGGTTGGCCAAAAAGGGCGTATGCGATTTTTCCTGAATATATTCAGGAAAAAACGCATACGCCCTTTTTGGCCAAGGGCATCATTGTCAACGTTTTGCCGCTTTTCATGTGCTTTAAAGGCGATTCGTATCTACCTCCTGAAATCTGTTTCCTGCAATTCTGCCTTGATTTCAAATCCTATTCTTTGCCTTCCCTCAATATATTTGTGGACGAGAGTTATCATTAATAACTCTGCAGGTTTGTGAATTGCAGTGCCCTGAACCTCCATTTTACAACTCGTTTTTATGGGAGCTGGCCGCAAAATCGCAGAATGGCTTCAGGCCCTGTTCTGGTTCCGGGGGGCAGGCTGAGCCTGTGGTTAATTCTTCTTTCTGATGGGAAAATAGAGTGACCTGTGCCTGTCCCAACACCAAGAGCTAGTCTCTCGTTGGTTCCACGTCTTCCCGTTTATCCTCAGGACAAATTGCAACCTGTATGGAACAGGAGGTTAAAGGTGCTGATGCTCCAAGTAGGGAGCTTGCTAGTAAAGCGGCTGGAATGGCGAACCCGGGCACAAGGAGATGAGAAATGAGGTGCGTTTTAGAAACCTTTCCCCATCACACGGTGTACCATCTTCTGGGTTTCTCATGCATGTTTTCGATGTAGGAAGATGCCCTTGAACCTGGAGATTTGGGACCCATGCGATGGGTACCACGCAGTATTCCTTTAAAGGGTCTGCGTTTGCTCACCCAACCTCACCAAACCTCTCAGCCCCAAGAGTGTCCACCCTTATGTCTCATCCAGCTGTGCGTCTAGATATGGTCAATCCAGGTTGCATCACAGCCCCTGAACGCATTGTGTAAGAATTTCTCTCTCTTTCACTGTCTTTGTTTCATGGGTGTTTCAAAGTAATTTATTTTTATAATGGGGTTTAGCTGCTTTTCACTGCTGTGTTTATGCCGCTTTACACCCACTTGACACACTAACAGAGAGATATCAATACATAGGTTTTACGATTATTATTAGTCAGATATATTCTTGTGCGGTGAATAGGGCGTGTTGAGTCCAGTTCTCTGAGCAAGGAGTAGGTCTTGTCTATTACATATTGGGTTTATGGAACGGTATCTGAGCTAATTTGATACCCTTGTTTTATGTATCACCCCACCTCACCTTTCCCGTTAAGCAGCCATAGTGTGTTTTCTGCATGTGTGACTCTGTTCTGTTTTGTAATTCAGTTCAAGTGTAACGGTTTTTACATTCCCTCTATCAGTGATACCTTAGGAGAAGTGTCCTTTTCTGTGTGACTTATTTCACTTAGAATCGTCGTACCTAAATCCACTCATCATGCTGCTACTAACCTTACGACATTGATTTCATGGCTGAGTGGTATTCCATTGTACATAAGGACCACAACTTCTTTATCCATTTTTCTCTTTCCTGGGATATTTAAGGTGGAATGAAGTGGAGGTCCTGGTCAACAGAGCAGCCCTAAACTTTGGGGTGCTTGTGTCTTGCTGATTTTTAATTTTCCCAATTTATACCCCCATGAGTGGAAGTGCCCTATGCTCTCTAAGCTGTGTTTTTCAGATGTTTCAGGACTCACCGGACACTTCTCCGGAGTGACTCTTGGCAATTTACATCCCGCCCATCAGTGTAGCAAGGCTCCCATTTCTCCATGGCCTGTCCTGCATTTCTGGTTTTGACACTTTTTTCAGCATGGCCCTTTTGACCGATGGGAAGCGAGACTTCTTTGTAGCGCTGATTTGCCTTTCCAGGTTGCTTGGTTGGCCAAAAAGGGCGTATGCGATTTTTCCTGAATATATTCAGGAAAAAACGCATACGCCCTTTTTGGCCAAGGGCATCATTGTCAACGTTTTGCCGCTTTTCATGTGCTTTAAAGGCGATTCGTATCTACCTCCTGAAATCTGTTTCCTGCAATTCTGCCTTGATTTCAAATCCTCTTCTTTGCCTTCCCTCAATATATTTGTGGACGAGAGTTATCATTAATAACTCTGCAGGTTTGTGAATTGCAGTGCCCTGAACCTCCATTTTACAACTCGTTTTTATGGGAGCTGGCCGCAAAATGGCAGAATGGCTTCAGGCCCTGTTCTGGTTCCGGGGGGCAGGCTGAGCCTGTGGTTAATTCTTCTTTCTGATGGGAAAATAGAGTGACCTGTGCCTGTCCCAACACCAAGAGCTAGTCTCTCGTTGGTTCCACGTCTTCCCGTTTATCCTCAGGACAAATTGCAACCTGCATGGAACAGGAGGTTAAAGGTGCTGATGCTCCAAGTAGGGAGCTTGCTAGTAAAGCGGCTGGAATGGCGAACCCGGGCACAAGGAGATGAGAAATGAGGTGCGTTTTAGAAACCTTTCCCCATCACACGGTGTACCATCTTCTGGGTTTCTCATGCATGTTTTCGATGTAGGAAGATGCCCTTGAACCTGGAGATTTGGGACCCATGCGATGGGTACCACGCAGTATTCCTTTAAAGGGTCTGCGTTTGCTCACCCAACCTCACCAAACCTCTCAGCCCCAAGAGTGTCCACCCTTATGTCTCATCCAGCTGTGCGTCTAGATATGGTCAATCCAGGTTGCATCACAGCCCCTGAACGCATTGTGTAAGAATTTCTCTCTCTTTCACTGTCTTTGTTTCATGGGTGTTTCAAAGTAATTTATTTTTATAATGGGGTTTAGCTGCTTTTCACTGCTGTGTTTATGCCGCTTTACACCCACTTGACACACTAACAGAGAGATATCAATACATAGGTTTTACGATTATTATTAGTCAGATATATTCTTGTGCGGTGAATAGGGCGTGTTGAGTCCAGTTCTCTGAGCAAGGAGTAGGTCTTGTCTATTACATATTGGGTTTATGGAACGGTATCTGAGCTAATTTGATACCCTTGTTTTATGTATCACCCCACCTCACCTTTCCCGTTAAGCAGCCATAGTGTGTTTTCTGCATGTGTGACTCTGTTCTGTTTTGTAATTCAGTTCAAGTGTAACGGTTTTTACATTCCCTCTATCAGTGATACCTTATGAGAAGTGTCCTTTTCTGTGTGACTTATTTCACTTAGAATCGTCGTACCTAAATCCACTCATCATGCTGCTACTAACCTTACGACATTGATTTCATGGCTGAGTGGTATTCCATTGTACATAAGGACCACAACTTCTTTATCCATTTTTCTCTTTCCTGGGATATTTAAGGTGGAATGAAGTGGAGGTCCTGGTCAACAGAGCAGCCCTAAACTTTGGGGTGCTTGTGTCTTGCTGATTTTTAATTTTCCCAATTTATACCCCCATGAGTGGAAGTGCCCTATGCTCTCTAAGCTGTGTTTTTCAGATGTTTCAGGACTCACCGGACACTTCTCCGGAGTGGCTCTTGGCAATTTACATCCCACCCATCAGTGTAGCAAGGCTCCCATTTCTCCATGGCCTGTCCTGCATTTCTGGTTTTGACACTTTTTTCAGCATGGCCCTTTTGACCGATGGGAAGCGAGACTTCTTTGTAGCGCTGATTTGCCTTTCCAGGTTGCTTGGTTGGCCAAAAAGGGCGTATGCGATTTTTCCTGAATATATTCAGGAAAAAACGCATACGCCCTTTTTGGCCAAGGGCATCATTGTCAACGTTTTGCCGCTTTTCATGTGCTTTAAAGGCGATTCGTATCTACCTCCTGAAATCTGTTTCCTGCAATTCTGCCTTGATTTCAAATCCTATTCTTTGCCTTCCCTCAATATATTTGTGGACGAGAGTTATCATTAATAACTCTGCAGGTTTGTGAATTGCAGTGCCCTGAACCTCCATTTTACAACTCGTTTTTATGGGAGCTGGCCGCAAAATCACAGAATGGCTTCAGGCCCTGTTCTGGTTCCGGGGGGCAGGCTGAGCCTGTGGTTAATTCTTCTTTCTGATGGGAAAATAGAGTGACCTGTGCCTGTCCCAACACCAAGAGCTAGTCTCTCGTTGGTTCCACGTCTTCCCGTTTATCCTCAGGACAAATTGCAACCTGTATGGAACAGGAGGTTAAAGGTGCTGATGCTCCAAGTAGGGAGCTTGCTAGTAAAGCGGCTGGAATGGCGAACCCGGGCACAAGGAGATGAGAAATGAGGTGCGTTTTAGAAACCTTTCCCCATCACACGGTGTACCATCTTCTGGGTTTCTCATGCATGTTTTTGATGTAGGAAGATGCCCTTGAACCTGGAGATTTGGGACCCATGCGATGGGTACGACGCAGTATTCCTTTAAAGGGTCTGCGTTTGCTCACCCAACCTCACCAAACCTCTCAGCCCCAAGAGTGTCCACCCTTATGTCTCATCCAGCTGTGCGTCTAGATATGGTCAATCCAGGTTGCATCACAGCCCCTGAACGCATTGTGTAAGAATTTCTCTCTCTTTCACTGTCTTTGTTTCATGGGTGTTTCAAAGTAATTTATTTTTATAATGGGGTTTAGCTGCTTTTCACTGCTGTGTTTATGCCGCTTTACACCCACTTGACACACTAACAGAGAGATATCAATACATAGGTTTTACGATTATTATTAGTCAGATATATTCTTGTGCGGTGAATAGGGCGTGTTGAGTCCAGTTCTCTGAGCAAGGAGTAGGTCTTGTCTATTACATATTGGGTTTATGGAACGGTATCTGAGCTAATTTGATACCCTTGTTTTATGTATCACCCCACCTCACCTTTCCCGTTAAGCAGCCATAGTGTGTTTTCTGCATGTGTGACTCTGTTCTGTTTTGTAATTCAGTTCAAGTGTAACGGTTTTTACATTCCCTCTATCAGTGATACCTTAGGAGAAGTGTCCTTTTCTGTGTGACTTATTTCACTTAGAATCGTCGTACCTAAATCCACTCATCATGCTGCTACTAACCTTACGACATTGATTTCATGGCTGAGTGATATTCCATTGTACATAAGGACCACAACTTCTTTATCCATTTTTCTCTTTCCTGGGATATTTAAGGTGGAATGAAGTGGAGGTCCTGGTCAACAGAGCAGCCCTAAACTTTGGGGTGCTTGTGTCTTGCTGATTTTTAATTTTCCCAATTTATACCCCCATGAGTGGAAGTGCCCTATGCTCTCTAAGCTGTGTTTTTCAGATGTTTCAGGACTCACCGGACACTTCTCCGGAGTGACTCTTGGCAATTTACATCCCGCCCATCAGTGTAGCAAGGCTCCCATTTCTCCATGGCCTGTCCTGCATTTCTGGTTTTGACACTTTTTTCAGCATGGCCCTTTTGACCGATGGGAAGCGAGACTTCTTTGTAGCGCTGATTTGCCTTTCCAGGTGGCTTGGTTGGCCAAAAAGGGCGTATGCGTTTTTTCCTGAATATATTCAGGAAAAAACGCATACGCCCTTTTTGGCCAAGGGCATCATTGTCAACGTTTTGCCGCTTTTCATGTGCTTTAAAGGCGATTCGTATCTACCTCCTGAAATCTGTTTCCTGCAATTCTGCCTTGATTTCAAATCCTATTCTTTGCCTTCCCTCAATATATTTGTGGACGAGAGTTATCATTAATAACTCTGCAGGTTTGTGAATTGCAGTGCCCTGAACCTCCATTTTACAACTCGTTTTTATGGGAGCTGGCCGCAAAATCGCAGAATGGCTTCAGGCCCTGTTCTGGTTCCGGGGGGCAGGCTGAGCCTGTGGTTAATTCTTCTTTCTGATGGGAAAATAGAGTGACCTGTGCCTGTCCCAACACCAAGAGCTAGTCTCTCGTTGGTTCCACGTCTTCCCGTTTATCCTCAGGACAAATTGCAACCTGTATGGAACAGGAGGTTAAAGGTGCTGATGCTCCAAGTAGGGAGCTTGCTAGTAAAGCGGCTGGAATGGCGAACCCGGGCACAAGGAGATGAGAAATGAGGTGCGTTTTAGAAACCTTTCCCCATCACACGGTGTACCATCTTCTGGGTTTCTCATGCATGTTTTTGATGTAGGAAGATGCCCTTGAACCTGGAGATTTGGGACCCATGCGATGGGTACGACGCAGTATTCCTTTAAAGGGTCTGCGTTTGCTCACCCAACCTCACCAAACCTCTCAGCCCCAAGAGTGTCCACCCTTATGTCTCATCCAGCTGTGCGTCTAGATATGGTCAATCCAGGTTGCATCACAGCCCCTGAACGCATTGTGTAAGAATTTCTCTCTCTTTCACTGTCTTTGTTTCATGGGTGTTTCAAAGTAATTTATTTTTATAATGGGGTTTAGCTGCTTTTCACTGCTGTGTTTATGCCGCTTTACACCCACTTGACACACTAACAGAGAGATATCAATACATAGGTTTTACGATTATTATTAGTCAGATATATTCTTGTGCGGTGAATAGGGCGTGTTGAGTCCAGTTCTCTGAGCAAGGAGTAGGTCTTGTCTATTACATATTGGGTTTATGGAACGGTATCTGAGCTAATTTGATACCCTTGTTTTATGTATCACCCCACCTCACCTTTCCCGTTAAGCAGCCATAGTGTGTTTTCTGCATGTGTGACTCTGTTCTGTTTTGTAATTCAGTTCAAGTGTAACGGTTTTTACATTCCCTCTATCAGTGATACCTTATGAGAAGTGTCCTTTTCTGTGTGACTTATTTCACTTAGAATCGTCGTACCTAAATCCACTCATCATGCTGCTACTAACCTTACGACATTGATTTCATGGCTGAGTGGTATTCCATTGTACATAAGGACCACAACTTCTTTATCCATTTTTCTCTTTCCTGGGATATTTAAGGTGGAATGAAGTGGAGGTCCTGGTCAACAGAGCAGCCCTAAACTTTGGGGTGCTTGTGTCTTGCTGATTTTTAATTTTCCCAATTTATACCCCCATGAGTGGAAGTGCCCTATGCTCTCTAAGCTGTGTTTTTCAGATGTTTCAGGACTCACCGGACACTTCTCCGGAGTGGCTCTTGGCAATTTACATCCCGCCCATCAGTGTAGCAAGGCTCCCATTTCTCCATGGCCTGTCCTGCATTTCTGGTTTTGACACTTTTTTCAGCATGGCCCTTTTGACCGATGGGAAGCGAGACTTCTTTGTAGCGCTGATTTGCCTTTCCAGGTTGCTTGGTTGGCCAAAAAGGGCGTATGCGATTTTTCCTGAATATATTCAGGAAAAAACGCATACGCCCTTTTTGGCCAAGGGCATCATTGTCAACGTTTTGCCGCTTTTCATGTGCTTTAAAGGCGATTTGTATCTACCTCCTGAAATCTGTTTCCTGCAATTCTGCCTTGATTTCAAATCCTATTCTTTGCCTTCCCTCAATATATTTGTGGACGAGAGTTATCATTAATAACTCTGCAGGTTTGTGAATTGCAGTGCCCTGAACCTCCATTTTACAACTCGTTTTTATGGGAGCTGGCCGCAAAATCGCAGAATGGCTTCAGGCCCTGTTCTGGTTCCGGGGGGCAGGCTGAGCCTGTGGTTAATTCTTGTTTCTGATGGGAAAATAGAGTGACCTGTGCCTGTCCCAACACCAAGAGCTAGTCTCTCGTTGGTTCCACGTCTTCCCGTTTATCCTCAGGACAAATTGCAACCTGTATGGAACAGGAGGTTAAAGGTGCTGATGCTCCAAGTAGGGAGCTTGCTAGTAAAGCGGCTGGAATGGCGAACCCGGGCACAAGGAGATGAGAAATGAGGTGCGTTTTAGAAACCTTTCCCCATCACACGGTGTACCATCTTCTGGGTTTCTCATGCATGTTTTTGATGTAGGAAGATGCCCTTGAACCTGGAGATTTGGGACCCATGCGATGGGTACGACGCAGTATTCCTTTAAAGGGTCTGCGTTTGCTCACCCAACCTCACCAAACCTCTCAGCCCCAAGAGTGTCCACCCTTATGTCTCATCCAGCTGTGCGTCTAGATATGGTCAATCCAGGTTGCATCACAGCCCCTGAACGCATTGTGTAAGAATTTCTCTCTCTTTCACTGTCTTTGTTTCATGGGTGTTTCAAAGTAATTTATTTTTATAATGGGGTTTAGCTGCTTTTCACTGCTGTGTTTATGCCGCTTTACACCCACTTGACACACTAACAGAGAGATATCAATACATAGGTTTTACGATTATTATTAGTCAGATATATTCTTGTGCGGTGAATAGGGCGTGTTGAGTCCAGTTCTCTGAGCAAGGAGTAGGTCTTGTCTATTACATATTGGGTTTATGGAACGGTATCTGAGCTAATTTGATACCCTTGTTTTATGTATCACCCCACCTCACCTTTCCCGTTAAGCAGCCATAGTGTGTTTTCTGCATGTGTGACTCTGTTCTGTTTTGTAATTCAGTTCAAGTGTAACGGTTTTTACATTCCCTCTATCAGTGATACCTTATGAGAAGTGTCCTTTTCTGTGTGACTTATTTCACTTAGAATCGTCGTACCTAAATCCACTCATCATGCTGCTACTAACCTTACGACATTGATTTCATGGCTGAGTGGTATTCCATTGTACATAAGGACCACAACTTCTTTATCCATTTTTCTCTTTCCTGGGATATTTAAGGTGGAATGAAGTGGAGGTCCTGGTCAACAGAGCAGCCCTAAACTTTGGGGTGCTTGTGTCTTGCTGATTTTTAATTTTCCCAATTTATACCCCCATGAGTGGAAGTGCCCTATGCTCTCTAAGCTGTGTTTTTCAGATGTTTCAGGACTCACCGGACAGTTCTCCGGAGTGGCTCTTGGCAAATTACATCCCGCCCATCAGTGTAGCAAGGCTCCCATTTCTCCATGGCCTGTCCTGCATTTCTGGTTTTGACACTTTTTTCAGCATGGCCCTTTTGACCGATGGGAAGCGAGACTTCTTTGTAGCGCTGATTTGCCTTTCGAGGTTGCTTGGTTGGCCAAAAAGGGCGTATGCGATTTTTCCTGAATATATTCAGGAAAAAACGCATACGCCCTTTTTGGCCAAGGGCATCATTGTCAACGTTTTGCCGCTTTTCATGTGCTTTAAAGGCGATTCGTATCTACCTCCTGAAATCTGTTTCCTGCAATTCTGCCTTGATTTCAAATCCTCTTCTTTGCCTTCCCTCAATATATTTGTGGACGAGAGTTATCATTAATAACTCTGCAGGTTTGTGAATTGCAGTGCCCTGAACCTCCATTTTACAACTCGTTTTTATGGGAGCTGGCCGCAAAATCGCAGAATGGCTTCAGGCCCTGTTCTGGTTCCGGGGGGCAGGCTGAGCCTGTGGTTAATTCTTCTTTCTGATGGGAAAATAGAGTGACCTGTGCCTGTCCCAACACCAAGAGCTAGTCTCTCGTTGGTTCCACGTCTTCCCGTTTATCCTCAGGACAAATTGCAACCTGTATGGAACAGGAGGTTAAAGGTGCTGATGCTCCAAGTAGGGAGCTTGCTAGTAAAGCGGCTGGAATGGCGAACCCGGGCACAAGGAGATGAGAAATGAGGTGCGTTTTAGAAACCTTTCCCCATCACACGGTGTACCATCTTCTGGGTTTCTCATGCATGTTTTTGATGTAGGAAGATGCCCTTGAACCTGGAGATTTGGGACCCATGCGATGGGTACGACGCAGTATTCCTTTAAAGGGTCTGCGTTTGCTCACCCAACCTCACCAAACCTCTCAGCCCCAAGAGTGTCCACCCTTATGTCTCATCCAGCTGTGCGTCTAGATATGGTCAATCCAGGTTGCATCACAGCCCCTGAACGCATTGTGTAAGAATTTCTCTCTCTTTCACTGTCTTTGTTTCATGGGTGTTTCAAAGTAATTTATTTTTATAATGGGGTTTAGCTGCTTTTCACTGCTGTGTTTATGCCGCTTTACACCCACTTGACACACTAACAGAGAGATATCAATACATAGGTTTTACGATTATTATTAGTCAGATATATTCTTGTGCGGTGAATAGGGCGTGTTGAGTCCAGTTCTCTGAGCAAGGAGTAGGTCTTGTCTATTACATATTGGGTTTATGGAACGGTATCTGAGCTAATTTGATACCCTTGTTTTATGTATCACCCCACCTCACCTTTCCCGTTAAGCAGCCATAGTGTGTTTTCTGCATGTGTGACTCTGTTCTGTTTTGTAATTCAGTTCAAGTGTAACGGTTTTTACATTCCCTCTATCAGTGATACCTTATGAGAAGTGTCCTTTTCTGTGTGACTTATTTCACTTAGAATCGTCGTACCTAAATCCACTCATCATGCTGCTACTAACCTTACGACATTGATTTCATGGCTGAGTGGTATTCCATTGTACATAAGGACCACAACTTCTTTATCCATTTTTCTCTTTCCTGGGATATTTAAGGTGGAATGAAGTGGAGGTCCTGGTCAACAGAGCAGCCCTAAACTTTGGGGTGCTTGTGTCTTGCTGATTTTTAATTTTCCCAATTTATACCCCCATGAGTGGAAGTGCCCTATGCTCTCTAAGCTGTGTTTTTCAGATGTTTCAGGACTCACCGGACACTTCTCCGGAGTGGCTCTTGGCAATTTACATCCCGCCCATCAGTGTAGCAAGGCTCCCATTTCTCCATGGCCTGTCCTGCATTTCTGGTTTTGACACTTTTTTCAGCATGGCCCTTTTGACCGATGGGAAGCGAGACTTCTTTGTAGCGCTGATTTGCCTTTCCAGGTTGCTTGGTTGGCCAAAAAGGGCGTATGCGATTTTTCCTGAATATATTCAGGAAAAAACGCATACGCCCTTTTTGGCCAAGGGCATCATTGTCAACGTTTTGCCGCTTTTCATGTGCTTTAAAGGCGATTTGTATCTACCTCCTGAAATCTGTTTCCTGCAATTCTGCCTTGATTTCAAATCCTATTCTTTGCCTTCCCTCAATATATTTGTGGACGAGAGTTATCATTAATAACTCTGCAGGTTTGTGAATTGCAGTGCCCTGAACCTCCATTTTACAACTCGTTTTTATGGGAGCTGGCCGCAAAATCGCAGAATGGCTTCAGGCCCTGTTCTGGTTCCGGGGGGCAGGCTGAGCCTGTGGTTAATTCTTGTTTCTGATGGGAAAATAGAGTGACCTGTGCCTGTCCCAACACCAAGAGCTAGTCTCTCGTTGGTTCCACGTCTTCCCGTTTATCCTCAGGACAAATTGCAACCTGTATGGAACAGGAGGTTAAAGGTGCTGATGCTCCAAGTAGGGAGCTTGCTAGTAAAGCGGCTGGAATGGCGAACCCGGGCACAAGGAGATGAGAAATGAGGTGCGTTTTAGAAACCTTTCCCCATCACACGGTGTACCATCTTCTGGGTTTCTCATGCATGTTTTTGATGTAGGAAGATGCCCTTGAACCTGGAGATTTGGGACCCATGCGATGGGTACGACGCAGTATTCCTTTAAAGGGTCTGCGTTTGCTCACCCAACCTCACCAAACCTCTCAGCCCCAAGAGTGTCCACCCTTATGTCTCATCCAGCTGTGCGTCTAGATATGGTCAATCCAGGTTGCATCACAGCCCCTGAACGCATTGTGTAAGAATTTCTCTCTCTTTCACTGTCTTTGTTTCATGGGTGTTTCAAAGTAATTTATTTTTATAATGGGGTTTAGCTGCTTTTCACTGCTGTGTTTATGCCGCTTTACACCCACTTGACACACTAACAGAGAGATATCAATACATAGGTTTTACGATTATTATTAGTCAGATATATTCTTGTGCGGTGAATAGGGCGTGTTGAGTCCAGTTCTCTGAGCAAGGAGTAGGTCTTGTCTATTACATATTGGGTTTATGGAACGGTATCTGAGCTAATTTGATACCCTTGTTTTATGTATCACCCCACCTCACCTTTCCCGTTAAGCAGCCATAGTGTGTTTTCTGCATGTGTGACTCTGTTCTGTTTTGTAATTCAGTTCAAGTGTAACGGTTTTTACATTCCCTCTATCAGTGATACCTTAGGAGAAGTGTCCTTTTCTGTGTGACTTATTTCACTTAGAATCGTCGTACCTAAATCCACTCATCATGCTGCTACTAACCTTACGACATTGATTTCATGGCTGAGTGGTATTCCATTGTACATAAGGACCACAACTTCTTTATCCATTTTTCTCTTTCCTGGGATATTTAAGGTGGAATGAAGTGGAGGTCCTGGTCAACAGAGCAGCCCTAAACTTTGGGGTGCTTGTGTCTTGCTGATTTTTAATTTTCCCAATTTATACCCCCATGAGTGGAAGTGCCCTATGCTCTCTAAGCTGTGTTTTTCAGATGTTTCAGGACTCACCGGACACTTCTCCGGAGTGGCTCTTGGCAATTTACATCCCGCCCATCAGTGTAGCAAGGCTCCCATTTCTCCATGGCCTGTCCTGCATTTCTGGTTTTGACACTTTTTTCAGCATGGCCCTTTTGACCGATGGGAAGCGAGACTTCTTTGTAGCGCTGATTTGCCTTTCCAGGTGGCTTGGTTGGCCAAAAAGGGCGTATGCGTTTTTTCCTGAATATATTCAGGAAAAAACGCATACGCCCTTTTTGGCCAAGGGCATCATTGTCAACGTTTTGCCGCTTTTCATGTGCTTTAAAGGCGATTCGTATCTACCTCCTGAAATCTGTTTCCTGCAATTCTGCCTTGATTTCAAATCCTCTTCTTTGCCTTCCCTCAATATATTTGTGGACGGGAATTATCATTTATAACTCTGCAGGTTTGTGAATTGCAGTGCCCTGAACCTCCATTTTACAACTCGTTTTTATGGGAGCTGGCCACAAAATCGCAGAATGGCTTCAGGCCCTGTTCTGGTTCCGGGGGGCAGGCTGAGCCTGTGGTTATTACTTCTTTCTGATGGAAAAATAGAGTGACCTGTGCCTGTCCCAACACCAAGAGCTAGTCTCTCGTTGGTTCCACGTCTTCCCGTTTATCCTCAGGACAAATTGCAACCTGCATGGAACAGGAGGTTAAAGGTGCTGATGCTCCAAGTAGGGAGCTTGCTAGTAAAGCGGCTGGAATGGCGAACCCGGGCACAAGGAGATGAGAAATGAGGTGCGTTTTAGAAACCTTTCCCCATCACACGGTGTACCATCTTCTGGGTTTCTCATGCATGTTTTCGATGTAGGAAGATGCCCTTGAACCTGGAGATTTGGGACCCATGCGATGGGTACGACGCAGTATTCCTTTAAAGGGTCTGCGTTTGCTCACCCAACCTCACCAAACCTCTCAGCCCCAAGAGTGTCCACCCTTATGTCTCATCCAGCTGTGCGTCTAGATATGGTCAATCCAGGTTGCATCACAGCCCCTGAACGCATTGTTTAAGAATTTCTCTCTCTTTCACTGTCTTTGTTTCATGGGTGTTTCAAAGTAATTTATTTTTATAATGGGGTTTAGCTGCTTTTCACTGCTGTGTTTATGCCGCTTTACACCCACTTGACACACTAACAGAGAGATATCAATACATAGGTTTTACGATTATTATTAGTCAGATATATTCTTGTGCGGTGAATAGGGCGTGTTGAGTCCAGTTCTCTGAGCAAGGAGTAGGTCTTGTCTATTACATATTGGGTTTATGGAACGGTATCTGAGCTAATTTGATACCCTTGTTTTATGTATCACCCCACCTCACCTTTCCCGTTAAGCAGCCATAGTGTGTTTTCTGCATGTGTGACTCTGTTCTGTTTTGTAATTCAGTTCAAGTGTAACGGTTTTTACATTCCCTCTATCAGTGATACCTTATGAGAAGTGTCCTTTTCTGTGTGACTTATTTCACTTAGAATCGTCGTACCTAAATCCACTCATCATGCTGCTACTAACCTTACGACATTGATTTCATGGCTGAGTGGTATTCCATTGTACATAAGGACCACAACTTCTTTATCCATTTTTCTCTTTCCTGGGATATTTAAGGTGGAATGAAGTGGAGGTCCTGGTCAACAGAGCAGCCCTAAACTTTGGGGTGCTTGTGTCTTGCTGATTTTTAATTTTCCCAATTTATACCCCCATGAGTGGAAGTGCCCTATGCTCTCTAAGCTGTGTTTTTCAGATGTTTCAGGACTCACCGGACACTTCTCCGGAGTGGCTCTTGGCAATTTACATCCCGCCCATCAGTGTAGCAAGGCTCCCATTTCTCCATGGCCTGTCCTGCATTTCTGGTTTTGACACTTTTTTCAGCATGGCCCTTTTGACCGATGGGAAGCGAGACTTCTTTGTAGCGCTGATTTGCCTTTCCAGGTTGCTTGGTTGGCCAAAAAGGGCGTATGCGATTTTTCCTGAATATATTCAGGAAAAAACGCATACGCCCTTTTTGGCCAAGGGCATCATTGTCAACGTTTTGCCGCTTTTCATGTGCTTTAAAGGCGATTCGTATCTACCTCCTGAAATCTGTTTCCTGCAATTCTGCCTTGATTTCAAATCCTATTCTTTGCCTTCCCTCAATATATTTGTGGACGAGAGTTATCATTAATAACTCTGCAGGTTTGTGAATTGCAGTGCCCTGAACCTCCATTTTACAACTCGTTTTTATGGGAGCTGGCCGCAAAATCGCAGAATGGCTTCAGGCCCTCTTCTGGTTCCGGGGGGCAGGCTGAGCCTGTGGTTAATTCTTCTTTCTGATGGGAAAATAGAGTGACCTGTGCCTGTCCCAACACCAAGAGCTAGTCTCTCGTTGGTTCCACGTCTTCCCGTTTATCCTCAGGACAAATTGCAACCTGTATGGAACAGGAGGTTAAAGGTGCTGATGCTCCAAGTAGGGAGCTTGCTAGTAAAGCGGCTGGAATGGCGAACCCGGGCACAAGGAGATGAGAAATGAGGTGCGTTTTAGAAACCTTTCCCCATCACACGGTGTACCATCTTCTGGGTTTCTCATGCATGTTTTCGATGTAGGAAGATGCCCTTGAACCTGGAGATTTGGGACCCATGCGATGGGTACGACGCAGTATTCCTTTAAAGGGTCTGCGTTTGCTCACCCAACCTCACCAAACCTCTCAGCCCCAAGAGTGTCCACCCTTATGTCTCATCCAGCTGTGCGTCTAGATATGGTCAATCCAGGTTGCATCACAGCCCCTGAACGCATTGTGTAAGAATTTCTCTCTCTTTCACTGTCTTTGTTTCATGGGTGTTTCAAAGTAATTTATTTTTATAATGGGGTTTAGCTGCTTTTCACTGCTGTGTTTATGCCGCTTTACACCCACTTGACACACTAACAGAGAGATATCAATACATAGGTTTTACGATTATTATTAGTCAGATATATTCTTGTGCGGTGAATAGGGCGTGTTGAGTCCAGTTCTCTGAGCAAGGAGTAGGTCTTGTCTATTACATATTGGGTTTATGGAACGGTATCTGAGCTAATTTGATACCCTTGTTTTATGTATCACCCCACCTCACCTTTCCCGTTAAGCAGCCATAGTGTGTTTTCTGCATGTGTGACTCTGTTCTGTTTTGTAATTCAGTTCAAGTGTAACGGTTTTTACATTCCCTCTATCAGTGATACCTTAGGAGAAGTGTCCTTTTCTGTGTGACTTATTTCACTTAGAATCGTCGTACCTAAATCCACTCATCATGCTGCTACTAACCTTACGACATTGATTTCATGGCTGAGTGGTATTCCATTGTACATAAGGACCACAACTTCTTTATCCATTTTTCTCTTTCCTGGGATATTTAAGGTGGAATGAAGTGGAGGTCCTGGTCAACAGAGCAGCCCTAAACTTTGGGGTGCTTGTGTCTTGCTGATTTTTAATTTTCCCAATTTATACCCCCATGAGTGGAAGTGCCCTATGCTCTCTAAGCTGTGTTTTTCAGATGTTTCAGGACTCACCGGACACTTCTCCGGAGTGGCTCTTGGCAATTTACATCCCGCCCATCAGTGTAGCAAGGCTCCCATTTCTCCATGGCCTGTCCTGCATTTCTGGTTTTGACACTTTTTTCAGCATGGCCCTTTTGACCGATGGGAAGCGAGACTTCTTTGAGGCGCTGATTTGCCTTTCCAGGTGGCTTGGTTGGCCAAAAAGGGCGTATGCGTTTTTTCCTGAATATATTCAGGAAAAAACGCATACGCCCTTTTTGGCCAAGGGCATCATTGTCAACGTTTTGCCGCTTTTCATGTGCTTTAAAGGCGATTCGTATCTACCTCCTGAAATCTGTTTCCTGCAATTCTGCCTTGATTTCAAATCCTCTTCTTTGCCTTCCCTCAATATATTTGTGGACGGGAATTATCATTTATAACTCTGCAGGTTTGTGAATTGCAGTGCCCTGAACCTCCATTTTACAACTCGTTTTTATGGGAGCTGGCCACAAAATCGCAGAATGGCTTCAGGCCCTGTTCTGGTTCCGGGGGGCAGGCTGAGCCTGTGGTTATTTCTTCTTTCTGATGGAAAAATAGAGTGACCTGTGCCTGTCCCAACACCAAGAGCTAGTCTCTCGTTGGTTCCACGTCTTCCCGTTTATCCTCAGGACAAATTGCAACCTGCATGGAACAGGAGGTTAAAGGTGCTGATGCTCCAAGTAGGGAGCTTGCTAGTAAAGCGGCTGGAATGGCGAACCCGGGCACAAGGAGATGAGAAATGAGGTGCGTTTTAGAAACCTTTCCCCATCACACGGTGTACCATCTTCTGGGTTTCTCATGCATGTTTTCGATGTAGGAAGATGCCCTTGAACCTGGAGATTTGGGACCCATGCGATGGGTACCACGCAGTATTCCTTTAAAGGGTCTGCGTTTGCTCACCCAACCTCACCAAACCTCTCAGCCCCAAGAGTGTCCACCCTTATGTCTCATCCAGCTGTGCGTCTAGATATGGTCAATCCAGGTTGCATCACAGCCCCTGAACGCATTGTGTAAGAATTTCTCTCTCTTTCACTGTCTTTGTTTCATGGGTGTTTCAAAGTAATTTATTTTTATAATGGGGTTTAGCTGCTTTTCACTGCTGTGTTTATGCCGCTTTACACCCACTTGACACACTAACAGAGAGATATCAATACATAGGTTTTACGATTATTATTAGTCAGATATATTCTTGTGCGGTGAATAGGGCGTGTTGAGTCCAGTTCTCTGAGCAAGGAGTAGGTCTTGTCTATTACATATTGGGTTTATGGAACGGTATCTGAGCTAATTTGATACCCTTGTTTTATGTATCACCCCACCTCACCTTTCCCGTTAAGCAGCCATAGTGTGTTTTCTGCATGTGTGACTCTGTTCTGTTTTGTAATTCAGTTCAAGTGTAACGGTTTTTACATTCCCTCTATCAGTGATACCTTATGAGAAGTGTCCTTTTCTGTGTGACTTATTTCACTTAGAATCGTCGTACCTAAATCCACTCATCATGCTGCTACTAACCTTACGACATTGATTTCATGGCTGAGTGGTATTCCATTGTACATAAGGACCACAACTTCTTTATCCATTTTTCTCTTTCCTGGGATATTTAAGGTGGAATGAAGTGGAGGTCCTGGTCAACAGAGCAGCCCTAAACTTTGGGGTGCTTGTGTCTTGCTGATTTTTAATTTTCCCAATTTATACCCCCATGAGTGGAAGTGCCCTATGCTCTCTAAGCTGTGTTTTTCAGATGTTTCAGGACTCACCGGACACTTCTCCGGAGTGGCTCTTGGCAATTTACATCCCGCCCATCAGTGTAGCAAGGCTCCCATTTCTCCATGGCCTGTCCTGCATTTCTGGTTTTGACACTTTTTTCAGCATGGCCCTTTTGACCGATGGGAAGCGAGACTTCTTTGTAGCGCTGATTTGCCTTTCCAGGTTGCTTGGTTGGCCAAAAAGGGCGTATGCGATTTTTCCTGAATATATTCAGGAAAAAACGCATACGCCCTTTTTGGCCAAGGGCATCATTGTCAACGTTTTGCCGCTTTTCATGTGCTTTAAAGGCGATTCGTATCTACCTCCTGAAATCTGTTTCCTGCAATTCTGCCTTGATTTCAAATCCTATTCTTTGCCTTCCCTCAATATATTTGTGGACGAGAGTTATCATTAATAACTCTGCAGGTTTGTGAATTGCAGTGCCCTGAACCTCCATTTTACAACTCGTTTTTATGGGAGCTGGCCGCAAAATCGCAGAATGGCTTCAGGCCCTGTTCTGGTTCCGGGGGGCAGGCTGAGCCTGTGGTTAATTCTTCTTTCTGATGGGAAAATAGAGTGACCTGTGCCTGTCCCAACACCAAGAGCTAGTCTCTCGTTGGTTCCACGTCTTCCCGTTTATCCTCAGGACAAATTGCAACCTGTATGGAACAGGAGGTTAAAGGTGCTGATGCTCCAAGTAGGGAGCTTGCTAGTAAAGCGGCTGGAATGGCGAACCCGGGCACAAGGAGATGAGAAATGAGGTGCGTTTTAGAAACCTTTCCCCATCACACGGTGTACCATCTTCTGGGTTTCTCATGCATGTTTTTGATGTAGGAAGATGCCCTTGAACCTGGAGATTTGGGACCCATGCGATGGGTACCACGCAGTATTCCTTTAAAGGGTCTGCGTTTGCTCACCCAACCTCACCAAACCTCTCAGCCCCAAGAGTGTCCACCCTTATGTCTCATCCAGCTGTGCGTCTAGATATGGTCAATCCAGGTTGCATCACAGCCCCTGAACGCATTGTGTAAGAATTTCTCTCTCTTTCACTGTCTTTGTTTCATGGGTGTTTCAAAGTAATTTATTTTTATAATGGGGTTTAGCTGCTTTTCACTGCTGTGTTTATGCCACTTTACACCCACTTGACACACTAACAGAGAGATATCAATACATAGGTTTTACGATTATTATTAGTCAGATATATTCTTGTGCGGTGAATAGGGCGTGTTGAGTCCAGTTCTCTGAGCAAGGAGTAGGTCTTGTCTATTACATATTGGGTTTATGGAACGGTATCTGAGCTAATTTGATACCCTTGTTTTATGTATCACCCCACCTCACCTTTCCCGTTAAGCAGCCATAGTGTGTTTTCTGCATGTGTGACTCTGTTCTGTTTTGTAATTCAGTTCAAGTGTAACGGTTTTTACATTCCCTCTATCAGTGATACCTTATGAGAAGTGTCCTTTTCTGTGTGACTTATTTCACTTAGAATCGTCGTACCTAAATCCACTCATCATGCTGCTACTAACCTTACGACATTGATTTCATGGCTGAGTGGTATTCCATTGTACATAAGGACCACAACTTCTTTATCCATTTTTCTCTTTCCTGGGATATTTAAGGTGGAATGAAGTGGAGGTCCTGGTCAACAGAGCAGCCCTAAACTTTGGGGTGCTTGTGTCTTGCTGATTTTTAATTTTCCCAATTTATACCCCCATGAGTGGAAGTGCCCTATGCTCTCTAAGCTGTGTTTTTCAGATGTTTCAGGACTCACCGGACAGTTCTCCGGAGTGGCTCTTGGCAAATTACATCCCGCCCATCAGTGTAGCAAGGCTCCCATTTCTCCATGGCCTGTCCTGCATTTCTGGTTTTGACACTTTTTTCAGCATGGCCCTTTTGACCGATGGGAAGCGAGACTTCTTTGTAGCGCTGATTTGCCTTTCGAGGTTGCTTGGTTGGCCAAAAAGGGCGTATGCGATTTTTCCTGAATATATTCAGGAAAAAACGCATACGCCCTTTTTGGCCAAGGGCATCATTGTCAACGTTTTGCCGCTTTTCATGTGCTTTAAAGGCGATTCGTATCTACCTCCTGAAATCTGTTTCCTGCAATTCTGCCTTGATTTCAAATCCTATTCTTTGCCTTCCCTCAATATATTTGTGGACGAGAGTTATCATTAATAACTCTGCAGGTTTGTGAATTGCAGTGCCCTGAACCTCCATTTTACAACTCGTTTTTATGGGAGCTGGCCGCAAAATCGCAGAATGGCTTCAGGCCCTGTTCTGGTTCCGGGGGGCAGGCTGAGCCTGTGGTTAATTCTTCTTTCTGATGGGAAAATAGAGTGACCTGTGCCTGTCCCAACACCAAGAGCTAGTCTCTCGTTGGTTCCACGTCTTCCCGTTTATCCTCAGGACAAATTGCAACCTGTATGGAACAGGAGGTTAAAGGTGCTGATGCTCCAAGTAGGGAGCTTGCTAGTAAAGCGGCTGGAATGGCGAACCCGGGCACAAGGAGATGAGAAATGAGGTGCGTTTTAGAAACCTTTCCCCATCACACGGTGTACCATCTTCTGGGTTTCTCATGCATGTTTTTGATGTAGGAAGATGCCCTTGAACCTGGAGATTTGGGACCCATGCGATGGGTACGACGCAGTATTCCTTTAAAGGGTCTGCGTTTGCTCACCCAACCTCACCAAACCTCTCAGCCCCAAGAGTGTCCACCCTTATGTCTCATCCAGCTGTGCGTCTAGATATGGTCAATCCAGGTTGCATCACAGCCCCTGAACGCATTGTGTAAGAATTTCTCTCTCTTTCACTGTCTTTGTTTCATGGGTGTTTCAAAGTAATTTATTTTTATAATGGGGTTTAGCTGCTTTTCACTGCTGTGTTTATGCCGCTTTACACCCACTTGACACACTAACAGAGAGATATCAATACATAGGTTTTACGATTATTATTAGTCAGATATATTCTTGTGCGGTGAATAGGGCGTGTTGAGTCCAGTTCTCTGAGCAAGGAGTAGGTCTTGTCTATTACATATTGGGTTTATGGAACGGTATCTGAGCTAATTTGATACCCTTGTTTTATGTATCACCCCACCTCACCTTTCCCGTTAAGCAGCCATAGTGTGTTTTCTGCATGTGTGACTCTGTTCTGTTTTGTAATTCAGTTCAAGTGTAACGGTTTTTACATTCCCTCTATCAGTGATACCTTATGAGAAGTGTCCTTTTCTGTGTGACTTATTTCACTTAGAATCGTCGTACCTAAATCCACTCATCATGCTGCTACTAACCTTACGACATTGATTTCATGGCTGAGTGGTATTCCATTGTACATAAGGACCACAACTTCTTTATCCATTTTTCTCTTTCCTGGGATATTTAAGGTGGAATGAAGTGGAGGTCCTGGTCAACAGAGCAGCCCTAAACTTTGGGGTGCTTGTGTCTTGCTGATTTTTAATTTTCCCAATTTATACCCCCATGAGTGGAAGTGCCCTATGCTCTCTAAGCTGTGTTTTTCAGATGTTTCAGGACTCACCGGACACTTCTCCGGAGTGGCTCTTGGCAATTTACATCCCGCCCATCAGTGTAGCAAGGCTCCCATTTCTCCATGGCCTGTCCTGCATTTCTGGTTTTGACACTTTTTTCAGCATGGCCCTTTTGACCGATGGGAAGCGAGACTTCTTTGTAGCGCTGATTTGCCTTTCCAGGTGGCTTGGTTGGCCAAAAAGGGCGTATGCGTTTTTTCCTGAATATATTCAGGAAAAAACGCATACGCCCTTTTTGGCCAAGGGCATCATTGTCAACGTTTTGCCGCTTTTCATGTGCTTTAAAGGCGATTCGTATCTACCTCCTGAAATCTGTTTCCTGCAATTCTGCCTTGATTTCAAATCCTCTTCTTTGCCTTCCCTCAATATATTTGTGGACGGGAATTATCATTTATAACTCTGCAGGTTTGTGAATTGCAGTGCCCTGAACCTCCATTTTACAACTCGTTTTTATGGGAGCTGGCCACAAAATCGCAGAATGGCTTCAGGCCCTGTTCTGGTTCCGGGGGGCAGGCTGAGCCTGTGGTTATTACTTCTTTCTGATGGAAAAATAGAGTGACCTGTGCCTGTCCCAACACCAAGAGCTAGTCTCTCGTTGGTTCCACGTCTTCCCGTTTATCCTCAGGACAAATTGCAACCTGCATGGAACAGGAGGTTAAAAGTGCTGATGCTCCAAGTAGGGAGCTTGCTAGTAAAGCGGCTGGAATGGCGAACCCGGGCACAAGGAGATGAGAAATGAGGTGCGTTTTAGAAACCTTTCCCCATCACACGGTGTACCATCTTCTGGGTTTCTCATGCATGTTTTCGATGTAGGAAGATGCCCTTGAACCTGGAGATTTGGGACCCATTCGATGGGTACCACGCAGTATTCCTTTAAAGGGTCTGCGTTTGCTCACCCAACCTCACCAAACCTCTCAGCCCCAAGAGTGTCCACCCTTATGTCTCATCCAGCTGTGCGTCTAGATATGGTCAATCCAGGTTGCATCACAGCCCCTGAACGCATTGTGTAAGAATTTCTCTCTCTTTCACTGTCTTTGTTTCATGGGTGTTTCAAAGTAATTTATTTTTATAATGGGGTTTAGCTGCTTTTCACTGCTGTGTTTATGCCGCTTTACACCCACTTGACACACTAACAGAGAGATATCAATACATAGGTTTTACGATTATTATTAGTCAGATATATTCTTGTGCGGTGAATAGGGCGTGTTGAGTCCAGTTCTCTGAGCAAGGAGTAGGTCTTGTCTATTACATATTGGGTTTATGGAACGGTATCTGAGCTAATTTGATACCCTTGTTTTATGTATCACCCCACCTCACCTTTCCCGTTAAGCAGCCATAGTGTGTTTTCTGCATGTGTGACTCTGTTCTGTTTTGTAATTCAGTTCAAGTGTAACGGTTTTTACATTCCCTCTATCAGTGATACCTTATGAGAAGTGTCCTTTTCTGTGTGACTTATTTCACTTAGAATCGTCGTACCTAAATCCACTCATCATGCTGCTACTAACCTTACGACATTGATTTCATGGCTGAGTGGTATTCCATTGTACATAAGGACCACAACTTCTTTATCCATTTTTCTCTTTCCTGGGATATTTAAGGTGGAATGAAGTGGAGGTCCTGGTCAACAGAGCAGCCCTAAACTTTGGGGTGCTTGTGTCTTGCTGATTTTTAATTTTCCCAATTTATACCCCCATGAGTGGAAGTGCCCTATGCTCTCTAAGCTGTGTTTTTCAGATGTTTCAGGACTCACCGGACACTTCTCCGGAGTGGCTCTTGGCAATTTACATCCCGCCCATCAGTGTAGCAAGGCTCCCATTTCTCCATGGCCTGTCCTGCATTTCTGGTTTTGACACTTTTTTCAGCATGGCCCTTTTGACCGATGGGAAGCGAGACTTCTTTGTAGCGCTGATTTGCCTTTCCAGGTTGCTTGGTTGGCCAAAAAGGGCGTATGCGATTTTTCCTGAATATATTCAGGAAAAAACGCATACGCCCTTTTTGGCCAAGGGCATCATTGTCAACGTTTTGCCGCTTTTCATGTGCTTTAAAGGCGATTCGTATCTACCTCCTGAAATCTGTTTCCTGCAATTCTGCCTTGATTTCAAATCCTATTCTTTGCCTTCCCTCAATATATTTGTGGACGAGAGTTATCATTAATAACTCTGCAGGTTTGTGAATTGCAGTGCCCTGAACCTCCATTTTACAACTCGTTTTTATGGGAGCTGGCCGCAAAATCGCAGAATGGCTTCAGGCCCTGTTCTGGTTCCGGGGGGCAGGCTGAGCCTGTGGTTAATTCTTGTTTCTGATGGGAAAATAGAGTGACCTGTGCCTGTCCCAACACCAAGAGCTAGTCTCTCGTTGGTTCCACGTCTTCCCGTTTATCCTCAGGACAAATTGCAACCTGTATGGAACAGGAGGTTAAAGGTGCTGATGCTCCAAGTAGGGAGCTTGCTAGTAAAGCGGCTGGAATGGCGAACCCGGGCACAAGGAGATGAGAAATGAGGTGCGTTTTAGAAACCTTTCCCCATCACACGGTGTACCATCTTCTGGGTTTCTCATGCATGTTTTCGATGTAGGAAGATGCCCTTGAACCTGGAGATTTGGGACCCATGCGATGGGTACCACGCAGTATTCCTTTAAAGGGTCTGCGTTTGCTCACCCAACCTCACCAAACCTCTCAGCCCCAAGAGTGTCCACCCTTATGTCTCATCCAGCTGTGCGTCTAGATATGGTCAATCCAGGTTGCATCACAGCCCCTGAACGCATTGTGTAAGAATTTCTCTCTCTTTCACTGTCTTTGTTTCATGGGTGTTTCAAAGTAATTTATTTTTATAATGGGGTTTAGCTGCTTTTCACTGCTGTGTTTATGCCGCTTTACACCCACTTGACACACTAACAGAGAGATATCAATACATAGGTTTTACGATTATTATTAGTCAGATATATTCTTGTGCGGTGAATAGGGCGTGTTGAGTCCAGTTCTCTGAGCAAGGAGTAGGTCTTGTCTATTACATATTGGGTTTATGGAACGGTATCTGAGCTAATTTGATACCCTTGTTTTATGTATCACCCCACCTCACCTTTCCCGTTAAGCAGCCATAGTGTGTTTTCTGCATGTGTGACTCTGTTCTGTTTTGTAATTCAGTTCAAGTGTAACGGTTTTTACATTCCCTCTATCAGTGATACCTTAGGAGAAGTGTCCTTTTCTGTGTGACTTATTTCACTTAGAATCGTCGTACCTAAATCCACTCATCATGCTGCTACTAACCTTATGACATTGATTTCATGGCTGAGTGGTATTCCATTGTACATAAGGACCACAACTTCTTTATCCATTTTTCTCTTTCCTGGGATATTTAAGGTGGAATGAAGTGGAGGTCCTGGTCAACAGAGCAGCCCTAAACTTTGGGGTGCTTGTGTCTTGCTGATTTTTAATTTTCCCAATTTATACCCCCATGAGTGGAAGTGCCCTATGCTCTCTAAGCTGTGTTTTTCAGATGTTTCAGGACTCACCGGACACTTCTCCGGAGTGACTCTTGGCAATTTACATCCCGCCCATCAGTGTAGCAAGGCTCCCATTTCTCCATGGCCTGTCCTGCATTTCTGGTTTTGACACTTTTTTCAGCATGGCCCTTTTGACCGATGGGAAGCGAGACTTCTTTGTAGCGCTGATTTGCCTTTCCAGGTTGCTTGGTTGGCCAAAAAGGGCGTATGCGATTTTTCCTGAATATATTCAGGAAAAAACGCATACGCCCTTTTTGGCCAAGGGCATCATTGTCAACGTTTTGCCGCTTTTCATGTGCTTTAAAGGCGATTCGTATCTACCTCCTGAAATCTGTTTCCTGCAATTCTGCCTTGATTTCAAATCCTCTTCTTTGCCTTCCCTCAATATATTTGTGGACGAGAGTTATCATTAATAACTCTGCAGGTTTGTGAATTGCAGTGCCCTGAACCTCCATTTTACAACTCGTTTTTATGGGAGCTGGCCGCAAAATGGCAGAATGGCTTCAGGCCCTGTTCTGGTTCCGGGGGGCAGGCTGAGCCTGTGGTTAATTCTTCTTTCTGATGGGAAAATAGAGTGACCTGTGCCTGTCCCAACACCAAGAGCTAGTCTCTCGTTGGTTCCACGTCTTCCCGTTTATCCTCAGGACAAATTGCAACCTGCATGGAACAGGAGGTTAAAGGTGCTGATGCTCCAAGTAGGGAGCTTGCTAGTAAAGCGGCTGGAATGGTGAACCCGGGCACAAGGAGATGAGAAATGAGGTGCGTTTTAGAAACCTTTCCCCATCACACGGTGTACCATCTTCTGGGTTTCTCATGCATGTTTTCGATGTAGGAAGATGCCCTTGAACCTGGAGATTTGGGACCCATGCGATGGGTACCACGCAGTATTCCTTTAAAGGGTCTGCGTTTGCTCACCCAACCTCACCAAACCTCTCAGCCCCAAGAGTGTCCACCCTTATGTCTCATCCAGCTGTGCGTCTAGATATGGTCAATCCAGGTTGCATCACAGCCCCTGAACGCATTGTGTAAGAATTTCTCTCTCTTTCACTGTCTTTGTTTCATGGGTGTTTCAAAGTAATTTATTTTTATAATGGGGTTTAGCTGCTTTTCACTGCTGTGTTTATGCCGCTTTACACCCACTTGACACACTAACAGAGAGATATCAATACATAGGTTTTACGATTATTATTAGTCAGATATATTCTTGTGCGGTGAATAGGGCGTGTTGAGTCCAGTTCTCTGAGCAAGGAGTAGGTCTTGTCTATTACATATTGGGTTTATGGAACGGTATCTGAGCTAATTTGATACCCTTGTTTTATGTATCACCCCACCTCACCTTTCCCGTTAAGCAGCCATAGTGTGTTTTCTGCATGTGTGACTCTGTTCTGTTTTGTAATTCAGTTCAAGTGTAACGGTTTTTACATTCCCTCTATCAGTGATACCTTATGAGAAGTGTCCTTTTCTGTGTGACTTATTTCACTTAGAATCGTCGTACCTAAATCCACTCATCATGCTGCTACTAACCTTACGACATTGATTTCATGGCTGAGTGGTATTCCATTGTACATAAGGACCACAACTTCTTTATCCATTTTTCTCTTTCCTGGGATATTTAAGGTGGAATGAAGTGGAGGTCCTGGTCAACAGAGCAGCCCTAAACTTTGGGGTGCTTGTGTCTTGCTGATTTTTAATTTTCCCAATTTATACCCACATGAGTGGAAGTGCCCTATGCTCTCTAAGCTGTGTTTTTCAGATGTTTCAGGACTCACCGGACACTTCTCCGGAGTGGCTCTTGGCAATTTACATCCCACCCATCAGTGTAGCAAGGCTCCCATTTCTCCATGGCCTGTCCTGCATTTCTGGTTTTGACACTTTTTTCAGCATGGCCCTTTTGACCGATGGGAAGCGAGACTTCTTTGTAGCGCTGATTTGCCTTTCCAGGTTGCTTGGTTGGCCAAAAAGGGCGTATGCGATTTTTCCTGAATATATTCAGGAAAAAACGCATACGCCCTTTTTGGCCAAGGGCATCATTGTCAACGTTTTGCCGCTTTTCATGTGCTTTAAAGGCGATTCGTATCTACCTCCTGAAATCTGTTTCCTGCAATTCTGCCTTGATTTCAAATCCTATTCTTTGCCTTCCCTCAATATATTTGTGGACGAGAGTTATCATTAATAACTCTGCAGGTTTGTGAATTGCAGTGCCCTGAACCTCCATTTTACAACTCGTTTTTATGGGAGCTGGCCGCAAAATCGCAGAATGTCTTCAGGCCCTGTTCTGCTTCCGGGGGGCAGGCTGAGCCTGTGGTTAATTCTTCTTTCTGATGGGAAAATAGAGTGACCTGTGCCTGTCCCAACACCAAGAGCTAGTCTCTCGTTGGTTCCACGTCTTCCCGTTTATCCTCAGGACAAATTGCAACCTGTATGGAACAGGAGGTTAAAGGTGCTGATGCTCCAAGTAGGGAGCTTGCTAGTAAAGCGGCTGGAATGGTGAACCCGGGCACAAGGAGATGAGAAATGAGGTGCGTTTTAGAAACCTTTCCCCATCACACGGTGTACCATCTTCTGGGTTTCTCATGCATGTTTTCGATGTAGGAAGATGCCCTTGAACCTGGAGATTTGGGACCCATGCGATGGGTACCACGCAGTATTCCTTTAAAGGGTCTGCGTTTGCTCACCCAACCTCACCAAACCTCTCAGCCCCAAGAGTGTCCACCCTTATGTCTCATCCAGCTGTGCGTCTAGATATGGTCAATCCAGGTTGCATCACAGCCCCTGAACGCATTGTGTAAGAATTTCTCTCTCTTTCACTGTCTTTGTTTCATGGGTGTTTCAAAGTAATTTATTTTTATAATGGGGTTTAGCTGCTTTTCACTGCTGTGTTTATGCCGCTTTACACCCACTTGACACACTAACAGAGAGATATCAATACATAGGTTTTACGATTATTATTAGTCAGATATATTCTTGTGCGGTGAATAGGGCGTGTTGAGTCCAGTTCTCTGAGCAAGGAGTAGGTCTTGTCTATTACATATTGGGTTTATGGAACGGTATCTGAGCTAATTTGATACCCTTGTTTTATGTATCACCCCACCTCACCTTTCCCGTTAAGCAGCCATAGTGTGTTTTCTGCATGTGTGACTCTGTTCTGTTTTGTAATTCAGTTCAAGTGTAACGGTTTTTACATTCCCTCTATCAGTGATACCTTAGGAGAAGTGTCCTTTTCTGTGTGACTTATTTCACTTAGAATCGTCGTACCTAAATCCACTCATCATGCTGCTACTAACCTTACGACATTGATTTCATGGCTGAGTGGTATTCCATTGTACATAAGGACCACAACTTCTTTATCCATTTTTCTCTTTCCTGGGATATTTAAGGTGGAATGAAGTGGAGGTCCTGGTCAACAGAGCAGCCCTAAACTTTGGGGTGCTTGTGTCTTGCTGATTTTTAATTTTCCCAATTTATACCCACATGAGTGGAAGTGCCCTATGCTCTCTAAGCTGTGTTTTTCAGATGTTTCAGGACTCACCGGACACTTCTCCGGAGTGGCTCTTGGCAATTTACATCCCACCCATCAGTGTAGCAAGGCTCCCATTTCTCCATGGCCTGTCCTGCATTTCTGGTTTTGACACTTTTTTCAGCATGGCCCTTTTGACCGATGGGAAGCGAGACTTCTTTGTAGCGCTGATTTGCCTTTCCAGGTTGCTTGGTTGGCCAAAAAGGGCGTATGCGATTTTTCCTGAATATATTCAGGAAAAAACGCATACGCCCTTTTTGGCCAAGGGCATCATTGTCAACGTTTTGCCGCTTTTCATGTGCTTTAAAGGCGATTCGTATCTACCTCCTGAAATCTGTTTCCTGCAATTCTGCCTTGATTTCAAATCCTATTCTTTGCCTTCCCTCAATATATTTGTGGACGAGAGTTATCATTAATAACTCTGCAGGTTTGTGAATTGCAGTGCCCTGAACCTCCATTTTACAACTCGTTTTTATGGGAGCTGGCCGCAAAATCGCAGAATGTCTTCAGGCCCTGTTCTGCTTCCGGGGGGCAGGCTGAGCCTGTGGTTAATTCTTCTTTCTGATGGGAAAATAGAGTGACCTGTGCCTGTCCCAACACCAAGAGCTAGTCTCTCGTTGGTTCCACGTCTTCCCGTTTATCCTCAGGACAAATTGCAACCTGTATGGAACAGGAGGTTAAAGGTGCTGATGCTCCAAGTAGGGAGCTTGCTAGTAAAGCGGCTGGAATGGCGAACCCGGGCACAAGGAGATGAGAAATGAGGTGCGTTTTAGAAACCTTTCCCCATCACACGGTGTACCATCTTCTGGGTTTCTCATGCATGTTTTTGATGTAGGAAGATGCCCTTGAACCTGGAGATTTGGGACCCATGCGATGGGTACGACGCAGTATTCCTTTAAAGGGTCTGCGTTTGCTCACCCAACCTCACCAAACCTCTCAGCCCCAAGAGTGTCCACCCTTATGTCTCATCCAGCTGTGCGTCTAGATATGGTCAATCCAGGTTGCATCACAGCCCCTGAACGCATTGTGTAAGAATTTCTCTCTCTTTCACTGTCTTTGTTTCATGGGTGTTTCAAAGTAATTTATTTTTATAATGGGGTTTAGCTGCTTTTCACTGCTGTGTTTATGCCGCTTTACACCCACTTGACACACTAACAGAGAGATATCAATACATAGGTTTTACGATTATTATTAGTCAGATATATTCTTGTGCGGTGAATAGGGCGTGTTGAGTCCAGTTCTCTGAGCAAGGAGTAGGTCTTGTCTATTACATATTGGGTTTATGGAACGGTATCTGAGCTAATTTGATACCCTTGTTTTATGTATCACCCCACCTCACCTTTCCCGTTAAGCAGCCATAGTGTGTTTTCTGCATGTGTGACTCTGTTCTGTTTTGTAATTCAGTTCAAGTGTAACGGTTTTTACATTCCCTCTATCAGTGATACCTTATGAGAAGTGTCCTTTTCTGTGTGACTTATTTCACTTAGAATCGTCGTACCTAAATCCACTCATCATGCTGCTACTAACCTTACGACATTGATTTCATGGCTGAGTGATATTCCATTGTACATAAGGACCACAACTTCTTTATCCATTTTTCTCTTTCCTGGGATATTTAAGGTGGAATGAAGTGGAGGTCCTGGTCAACAGAGCAGCCCTAAACTTTGGGGTGCTTGTGTCTTGCTGATTTTTAATTTTCCCAATTTATACCCCCATGAGTGGAAGTGCCCTATGCTCTCTAAGCTGTGTTTTTCAGATGTTTCAGGACTCACCGGACACTTCTCCGGAGTGGCTCTTGGCAATTTACATCCCGCCCATCAGTGTAGCAAGGCTCCCATTTCTCCATGGCCTGTCCTGCATTTCTGGTTTTGACACTTTTTTCAGCATGGCCCTTTTGACCGATGGGAAGCGAGACTTCTTTGTAGCGCTGATTTGCCTTTCCAGGTGGCTTGGTTGGCCAAAAAGGGCGTATGCGTTTTTTCCTGAATATATTCAGGAAAAAACGCATACGCCCTTTTTGGCCAAGGGCATCATTGTCAACGTTTTGCCGCTTTTCATGTGCTTTAAAGGCGATTCGTATCTACCTCCTGAAATCTGTTTCCTGCAATTCTGCCTTGATTTCAAATCCTCTTCTTTGCCTTCCCTCAATATATTTGTGGACGGGAATTATCATTTATAACTCTGCAGGTTTGTGAATTGCAGTGCCCTGAACCTCCATTTTACAACTCGTTTTTATGGGAGCTGGCCACAAAATCGCAGAATGGCTTCAGGCCCTGTTCTGGTTCCGGGGGGCAGGCTGAGCCTGTGGTTATTACTTCTTTCTGATGGAAAAATAGAGTGACCTGTGCCTGTCCCAACACCAAGAGCTAGTCTCTCGTTGGTTCCACGTCTTCCCGTTTATCCTCAGGACAAATTGCAACCTGCATGGAACAGGAGGTTAAAGGTGCTGATGCTCCAAGTAGGGAGCTTGCTAGTAAAGCGGCTGGAATGGCGAACCCGGGCACAAGGAGATTAGAAATGAGGTGCGTTTTAGAAACCTTTCCCCATCACACGGTGTACCATCTTCTGGGTTTCTCATGCATGTTTTCGATGTAGGAAGATGCCCTTGAACCTGGAGATTTGGGACCCATGCGATGGGTACCACGCAGTATTCCTTTAAAGGGTCTGCGTTTGCTCACCCAACCTCACCAAACCTCTCAGCCCCAAGAGTGTCCACCCTTATGTCTCATCCAGCTGTGCGTCTAGATATGGTCAATCCAGGTTGCATCACAGCCCCTGAACGCATTGTGTAAGAATTTCTCTCTCTTTCACTGTCTTTGTTTCATGGGTGTTTCAAAGTAATTTATTTTTATAATGGGGTTTAGCTGCTTTTCACTGCTGTGTTTATGCCGCTTTACACCCACTTGACACACTAACAGAGAGATATCAATACATAGGTTTTACGATTATTATTAGTCAGATATATTCTTGTGCGGTGAATAGGGCGTGTTGAGTCCAGTTCTCTGAGCAAGGAGTAGGTCTTGTCTATTACATATTGGGTTTATGGAACGGTATCTGAGCTAATTTGATACCCTTGTTTTATGTATCACCCCACCTCACCTTTCCCGTTAAGCAGCCATAGTGTGTTTTCTGCATGTGTGACTCTGTTCTGTTTTGTAATTCAGTTCAAGTGTAACGGTTTTTACATTCCCTCTATCAGTGATACCTTAGGAGAAGTGTCCTTTTCTGTGTGACTTATTTCACTTAGAATCGTCGTACCTAAATCCACTCATCATGCTGCTACTAACCTTACGACATTGATTTCATGGCTGAGTGGTATTCCATTGTACATAAGGACCACAACTTCTTTATCCATTTTTCTCTTTCCTGGGATATTTAAGGTGGAATGAAGTGGAGGTCCTGGTCAACAGAGCAGCCCTAAACTTTGGGGTGCTTGTGTCTTGCTGATTTTTCATTTTCCCAATTTATACCCCCATGAGTGGAAGTGCCCTATGCTCTCTAAGCTGTGTTTTTCAGATGTTTCAGGACTCACCGGACACTTCTCCGGAGTGGCTCTTGGCAATTTACATCCCGCCCATCAGTGTAGCAAGGCTCCCATTTCTCCATGGCCTGTCCTGCATTTCTGGTTTTGACACTTTTTTCAGCATGGCCCTTTTGACCGATGGGAAGCGAGACTTCTTTGTAGCGCTGATTTGCCTTTCCAGGTTGCTTGGTTGGCCAAAAAGGGCGTATGCGTTTTTTCCTGAATATATTCAGGAAAAAACGCATACGCCCTTTTTGGCCAAGGGCATCATTGTCAACGTTTTGCCGCTTTTCATGTGCTTTAAAGGCGATTCGTATCTACCTCCTGAAATCTGTTTCCTGCAATTCTGCCTTGATTTCAAATCCTATTCTTTGCCTTCCCTCAATATATTTGTGGACGAGAGTTATCATTAATAACTCTGCAGGTTTGTGAATTGCAGTGCCCTGAACCTCCATTTTACAACTCGTTTTTATGGGAGCTGGCCGCAAAATCGCAGAATGGCTTCAGGCCCTGTTCTGGTTCCGGGGGGCAGGCTGAGCCTGTGGTTAATTCTTCTTTCTGATGGGAAAATAGAGTGACCTGTGCCTGTCCCAACACCAAGAGCTAGTCTCTCGTTGGTTCCACGTCTTCCCGTTTATCCTCAGGACAAATTGCAACCTGTATGGAACAGGAGGTTAAAGGTGCTGATGCTCCAAGTAGGGAGCTTGCTAGTAAAGCGGCTGGAATGGCGAACCCGGGCACAAGGAGATGAGAAATGAGGTGCGTTTTAGAAACCTTTCCCCATCACACGGTGTACCATCTTCTGGGTTTCTCATGCATGTTTTCGATGTAGGAAGATGCCCTTGAACCTGGAGATTTGGGACCCATGCGATGGGTACCACGCAGTATTCCTTTAAAGGGTCTGCGTTTGCTCACCCAACCTCACCAAACCTCTCAGCCCCAAGAGTGTCCACCCTTATGTCTCATCCAGCTGTGCGTCTAGATATGGTCAATCCAGGTTGCATCACAGCCCCTGAACGCATTGTGTAAGAATTTCTCTCTCTTTCACTGTCTTTGTTTCATGGGTGTTTCAAAGTAATTTATTTTTATAATGGGGTTTAGCTGCTTTTCACTGCTGTGTTTATGCCGCTTTACACCCACTTGACACACTAACAGAGAGATATCAATACATAGGTTTTACGATTATTATTAGTCAGATATATTCTTGTGCGGTGAATAGGGCGTGTTGAGTCCAGTTCTCTGAGCAAGGAGTAGGTCTTGTCTATTACATATTGGGTTTATGGAACGGTATCTGAGCTAATTTGATACCCTTGTTTTATGTATCACCCCACCTCACCTTTCCCGTTAAGCAGCCATAGTGTGTTTTCTGCATGTGTGACTCTGTTCTGTTTTGTAATTCAGTTCAAGTGTAACGGTTTTTACATTCCCTCTATCAGTGATACCTTAGGAGAAGTGTCCTTTTCTGTGTGACTTATTTCACTTAGAATCGTCGTACCTAAATCCACTCATCATGCTGCTACTAACCTTACGACATTGATTTCATGGCTGAGTGGTATTCCATTGTACATAAGGACCACAACTTCTTTATCCATTTTTCTCTTTCCTGGGATATTTAAGGTGGAATGAAGTGGAGGTCCTGGTCAACAGAGCAGCCCTAAACTTTGGGGTGCTTGTGTCTTGCTGATTTTTAATTTTCCCAATTTATACGCCCATGAGTGGAAGTGCCCTATGCTCTCTAAGCTGTGTTTTTCAGATGTTTCAGGACTCACCGGACACTTCTCCGGAGTGACTCTTGGCAATTTACATCCCGCCCATCAGTGTAGCAAGGCTCCCATTTCTCCATGGCCTGTCCTGCATTTCTGGTTTTGACACTTTTTTCAGCATGGCCCTTTTGACCGATGGGAAGCGAGACTTCTTTGTAGCGCTGATTTGCCTTTCCAGGTTGCTTGGTTGGCCAAAAAGGGCGTATGCGATTTTTCCTGAATATATTCAGGAAAAAACGCATACGCCCTTTTTGGCCAAGGGCATCATTGTCAACGTTTTGCCGCTTTTCATGTGCTTTAAAGGCGATTCGTATCTACCTCCTGAAATCTGTTTCCTGCAATTCTGCCTTGATTTCAAATCCTCTTCTTTGCCTTCCCTCAATATATTTGTGGACGAGAGTTATCATTAATAACTCTGCAGGTTTGTGAATTGCAGTGCCCTGAACCTCCATTTTACAACTCGTTTTTATGGGAGCTGGCCGCAAAATGGCAGAATGGCTTCAGGCCCTGTTCTGGTTCCGGGGGGCAGGCTGAGCCTGTGGTTAATTCTTCTTTCTGATGGGAAAATAGAGTGACCTGTGCCTGTCCCAACACCAAGAGCTAGTCTCTCGTTGGTTCCACGTCTTCCCGTTTATCCTCAGGACAAATTGCAACCTGCATGGAACAGGAGGTTAAAGGTGCTGATGCTCCAAGTAGGGAGCTTGCTAGTAAAGCGGCTGGAATGGTGAACCCGGGCACAAGGAGATGAGAAATGAGGTGCGTTTTAGAAACCTTTCCCCATCACACGGTGTACCATCTTCTGGGTTTCTCATGCATGTTTTCGATGTAGGAAGATGCCCTTGAACCTGGAGATTTGGGACCCATGCGATGGGTACCACGCAGTATTCCTTTAAAGGGTCTGCGTTTGCTCACCCAACCTCACCAAACCTCTCAGCCCCAAGAGTGTCCACCCTTATGTCTCATCCAGCTGTGCGTCTAGATATGGTCAATCCAGGTTGCATCACAGCCCCTGAACGCATTGTGTAAGAATTTCTCTCTCTTTCACTGTCTTTGTTTCATGGGTGTTTCAAAGTAATTTATTTTTATAATGGGGTTTAGCTGCTTTTCACTGCTGTGTTTATGCCGCTTTACACCCACTTGACACACTAACAGAGAGATATCAATACATAGGTTTTACGATTATTATTAGTCAGATATATTCTTGTGCGGTGAATAGGGCGTGTTGAGTCCAGTTCTCTGAGCAAGGAGTAGGTCTTGTCTATTACATATTGGGTTTATGGAACGGTATCTGAGCTAATTTGATACCCTTGTTTTATGTATCACCCCACCTCACCTTTCCCGTTAAGCAGCCATAGTGTGTTTTCTGCATGTGTGACTCTGTTCTGTTTTGTAATTCAGTTCAAGTGTAACGGTTTTTACATTCCCTCTATCAGTGATACCTTATGAGAAGTGTCCTTTTCTGTGTGACTTATTTCACTTAGAATCGTCGTACCTAAATCCACTCATCATGCTGCTACTAACCTTACGACATTGATTTCATGGCTGAGTGGTATTCCATTGTACATAAGGACCACAACTTCTTTATCCATTTTTCTCTTTCCTGGGATATTTAAGGTGGAATGAAGTGGAGGTCCTGGTCAACAGAGCAGCCCTAAACTTTGGGGTGCTTGTGTCTTGCTGATTTTTAATTTTCCCAATTTATACCCACATGAGTGGAAGTGCCCTATGCTCTCTAAGCTGTGTTTTTCAGATGTTTCAGGACTCACCGGACACTTCTCCGGAGTGGCTCTTGGCAATTTACATCCCACCCATCAGTGTAGCAAGGCTCCCATTTCTCCATGGCCTGTCCTGCATTTCTGGTTTTGACACTTTTTTCAGCATGGCCCTTTTGACCGATGGGAAGCGAGACTTCTTTGTAGCGCTGATTTGCCTTTCCAGGTTGCTTGGTTGGCCAAAAAGGGCGTATGCGATTTTTCCTGAATATATTCAGGAAAAAACGCATACGCCCTTTTTGGCCAAGGGCATCATTGTCAACGTTTTGCCGCTTTTCATGTGCTTTAAAGGCGATTCGTATCTACCTCCTGAAATCTGTTTCCTGCAATTCTGCCTTGATTTCAAATCCTATTCTTTGCCTTCCCTCAATATATTTGTGGACGAGAGTTATCATTAATAACTCTGCAGGTTTGTGAATTGCAGTGCCCTGAACCTCCATTTTACAACTCGTTTTTATGGGAGCTGGCCGCAAAATCGCAGAATGGCTTCAGGCCCTGTTCTGGTTCCGGGGGGCAGGCTGAGCCTGTGGTTAATTCTTCTTTCTGATGGGAAAATAGAGTGACCTGTGCCTGTCCCAACACCAAGAGCTAGTCTCTCGTTGGTTCCACGTCTTCCCGTTTATCCTCAGGACAAATTGCAACCTGTATGGAACAGGAGGTTAAAGGTGCTGATGCTCCAAGTAGGGAGCTTGCTAGTAAAGCGGCTGGAATGGCGAACCCGGGCACAAGGAGATGAGAAATGAGGTGCGTTTTAGAAACCTTTCCCCATCACACGGTGTACCATCTTCTGGGTTTCTCATGCATGTTTTTGATGTAGGAAGATGCCCTTGAACCTGGAGATTTGGGACCCATGCGATGGGTACGACGCAGTATTCCTTTAAAGGGTCTGCGTTTGCTCACCCAACCTCACCAAACCTCTCAGCCCCAGGAGTGTCCACCCTTATGTCTCATCCAGCTGTGCGTCTAGATATGGTCAATCCAGGTTGCATCACAGCCCCTGAACGCATTGTGTAAGAATTTCTCTCTCTTTCACTGTCTTTGTTTCATGGGTGTTTCAAAGTAATTTATTTTTATAATGGGGTTTAGCTGCTTTTCACTGCTGTGTTTATGCCGCTTTACACCCACTTGACACACTAACAGAGAGATATCAATACATAGGTTTTACGATTATTATTAGTCAGATATATTCTTGTGCGGTGAATAGGGCGTGTTGAGTCCAGTTCTCTGAGCAAGGAGTAGGTCTTGTCTATTACATATTGGGTTTATGGAACGGTATCTGAGCTAATTTGATACCCTTGTTTTATGTATCACCCCACCTCACCTTTCCCGTTAAGCAGCCATAGTGTGTTTTCTGCATGTGTGACTCTGTTCTGTTTTGTAATTCAGTTCAAGTGTAACGGTTTTTACATTCCCTCTATCAGTGATACCTTAGGAGAAGTGTCCTTTTCTGTGTGACTTATTTCACTTAGAATCGTCGTACCTAAATCCACTCATCATGCTGCTACTAACCTTACGACATTGATTTCATGGCTGAGTGATATTCCATTGTACATAAGGACCACAACTTCTTTATCCATTTTTCTCTTTCCTGGGATATTTAAGGTGGAATGAAGTGGAGGTCCTGGTCAACAGAGCAGCCCTAAACTTTGGGGTGCTTGTGTCTTGCTGATTTTTAATTTTCCCAATTTATACCCCCATGAGTGGAAGTGCCCTATGCTCTCTAAGCTGTGTTTTTCAGATGTTTCAGGACTCACCGGACACTTCTCCGGAGTGACTCTTGGCAATTTACATCCCGCCCATCAGTGTAGCAAGGCTCCCATTTCTCCATGGCCTGTCCTGCATTTCTGGTTTTGACACTTTTTTCAGCATGGCCCTTTTGACCGATGGGAAGCGAGACTTCTTTGTAGCGCTGATTTGCCTTTCCAGGTGGCTTGGTTGGCCAAAAAGGGCGTATGCGTTTTTTCCTGAATATATTCAGGAAAAAACGCATACGCCCTTTTTGGCCAAGGGCATCATTGTCAACGTTTTGCCGCTTTTCATGTGCTTTAAAGGCGATTCGTATCTACCTCCTGAAATCTGTTTCCTGCAATTCTGCCTTGATTTCAAATCCTCTTCTTTGCCTTCCCTCAATATATTTGTGGACGACAGTTATCATTTATAACTCTGCAGGTTTGTGAATTGCAGTGCCCTGAACCTCCATTTTACAACTCGTTTTTATGGGAGCTGGCCGCAAAATCGCAGAATGGCTTCAGGCCCTGTTCTGGTTCCGGGGGGCAGGCTGAGCCTGTGGTTAATTCTTCTTTCTGATGGGAAAATAGAGTGACCTGTGCCTGTCTCAACACCAAGAGCTAGTCTCTCGTTGGTTCCACGTCTTCCCGTTTATCCTCAGGACAAATTGCAACCTGTATGGAACAGGAGGTTAAAGGTGCTGATGCTCCAAGTAGGGAGCTTGCTAGTAAAGCGGCTGGAATGGCGAACCCGGGTACAAGGAGATGAGAAATGAGGTGCGTTTTAGAAACCTTTCCCCATCACACGGTGTACCATCTTCTGGGTTTCTCATGCATGTTTTTGATGTAGGAAGATGCCCTTGAACCTGGAGATTTGGGACCCATGCGATGGGTACCACGCAGTATTCCTTTAAAGGGTCTGCGTTTGCTCACCCAACCTCACCAAACCTCTCAGCCCCAAGAGTGTCCACCCTTATGTCTCATCCAGCTGTGCGTCTAGATATGGTCAATCCAGGTTGCATCACAGCCCCTGAACGCATTGTGTAAGAATTTCTCTCTCTTTCACTGTCTTTGTTTCATGGGTGTTTCAAAGTAATTTATTTTTATAATGGGGTTTAGCTGCTTTTCACTGCTGTGTTTATGCCGCTTTACACCCACTTGACACACTAACAGAGAGATATCAATACATAGGTTTTACGATTATTATTAGTCAGATATATTCTTGTGCGGTGAATAGGGCGTGTTGAGTCCAGTTCTCTGAGCAAGGAGTAGGTCTTGTCTATTACATATTGGGTTTATGGAACGGTATCTGAGCTAATTTGATACCCTTGTTTTATGTATCACCCCACCTCACCTTTCCCGTTAAGCAGCCATAGTGTGTTTTCTGCATGTGTGACTCTGTTCTGTTTTGTAATTCAGTTCAAGTGTAACGGTTTTTACATTCCCTCTATCAGTGATACCTTATGAGAAGTGTCCTTTTCTGTGTGACTTATTTCACTTAGAATCGTCGTACCTAAATCCACTCATCATGCTGCTACTAACCTTACGACATTGATTTCATGGCTGAGTGGTATTCCATTGTACATAAGGACCACAACTTCTTTATCCATTTTTCTCTTTCCTGGGATATTTAAGGTGGAATGAAGTGGAGGTCCTGGTCAACAGAGCAGCCCTAAACTTTGGGGTGCTTGTGTCTTGCTGATTTTTAATTTTCCCAATTTATACCCCCATGAGTGGAAGTGCCCTATGCTCTCTAAGCTGTGTTTTTCAGATGTTTCAGGACTCACCGGACACTTCTCCGGAGTGGCTCTTGGCAATTTACATCCCGCCCATCAGTGTAGCAAGGCTCCCATTTCTCCATGGCCTGTCCTGCATTTCTGGTTTTGACACTTTTTTCAGCATGGCCCTTTTGACTGATGGGAAGCGAGATTTCTTTGTAGTGCTGATTTGCCTTTCCAGGTTGCTTGGTTGGCCAAAAAGGGCGTATGCGTTTTTTCCTGAATATATTCAGGAAAAAACGCATACGCCCTTTTTGGCCAAGGGCATCATTGTCAACGTTTTGCTGCTTTTCATGTGCTTTAAAAGCGATTCGTATCTACCTCCTGAAATCTGTTTCCTGCAATTCTGCCTTGATTTCAAATCCTCTTCTTTGCCTTCCCTCAATATATTTGTGGACGACAGTTATAATTTATAACTCTGCAGGTTTGTGAATTGCAGTGCCCTGAACCTCCATTTTACAACTCGTTTTTATGGGAGCTGGCCGCAAAATCGCAGAATGGCTTCAGGCCCTGTTCTGGTTCCGGGGGGCAGGCTGAGCCTGTGGTTAATTCTTCTTTCTGATGGGAAAATAGAGTGACCTGTGCCTGTCTCAACACCAAGAGCTAGTCTCTCGTTGGTTCCACGTCTTCCCGTTTATCCTCAGGACAAATTGCAACCTGTATGGAACAGGAGGTTAAAGGTGCTGATGCTCCAAGTAGGGAGCTTGCTAGTAAAGCGGCTGGAATGGCGAACCCGGGCACAAGGAGATGAGAAATGAGGTGCGTTTTAGAAACCTTTCCCCATCACACGGTGTACCATCTTCTGGGTTTCTCATGCATGTTTTTGATGTAGGAAGATGCCCTTGAACCTGGAGATTTGGGACCCATGCGATGGGTACCACGCAGTATTCCTTTAAAGGGTCTGCGTTTGCTCACCCAACCTCACCAAACCTCTCAGCCCCAAGAGTGTCCACCCTTATGTCTCATCCAGCTGTGCATCTAGATATGGTCAATCCAGGTTGCATCACAGCCCCTGAACGCATTGTGTAAGAATTTCTCTCTCTTTCACTGTCTTTGTTTCATGGGTGTTTCAAAGTAATTTATTTTTATAATGGGGTTTAGCTGCTTTTCACTGCTGTGTTTATGCCGCTTTACACCCACTTGACACACTAACAGAGAGATATCAATACATAGGTTTTACGATTATTATTAGTCAGATATATTCTTGTGCGGTGAATAGGGCGTGTTGAGTCCAGTTCTCTGAGCAAGGAGTAGGTCTTGTCTATTACATATTGGGTTTATGGAACGGTATCTGAGCTAATTTGATACCCTTGTTTTATGTATCACCCCACCTCACCTTTCCCGTTAAGCAGCCATAGTGTGTTTTCTGCATGTGTGACTCTGTTCTGTTTTGTAATTCAGTTCAAGTGTAACGGTTTTTACATTCCCTCTATCAGTGATACCTTATGAGAAGTGTCCTTTTCTGTGTGACTTATTTCACTTAGAATCGTCGTACCTAAATCCACTCATCATGCTGCTACTAACCTTACGACATTGATTTCATGGCTGAGTGGTATTCCATTGTACATAAGGACCACAACTTCTTTATCCATTTTTCTCTTTCCTGGGATATTTAAGGTGGAATGAAGTGGAGGTCCTGGTCAACAGAGCAGCCCTAAACTTTGGGGTGCTTGTGTCTTGCTGATTTTTAATTTTCCCAATTTATACCCCCATGAGTGGAAGTGCCCTATGCTCTCTAAGCTGTGTTTTTCAGATGTTTCAGGACTCACCGGACACTTCTCCGGAGTGGCTCTTGGCAATTTACATCCCGCCCATCAGTGTAGCAAGGCTCCCATTTCTCCATGGCCTGTCCTGCATTTCTGGTTTTGACACTTTTTTCAGCATGGCCCTTTTGACTGATGGGAAGCGAGATTTCTTTGTAGTGCTGATTTGCCTTTCCAGGTTGCTTGGTTGGCCAAAAAGGGCGTATGCGTTTTTTCCTGAATATATTCAGGAAAAAACGCATACGCCCTTTTTGGCCAAGGGCATCATTGTCAACGTTTTGCCGCTTTTCATGTGCTTTAAAGGCGATTCGTATCTACCTCCTGAAATCTGTTTCCTGCAATTCTGCCTTGATTTCAAATCCTCTTCTTTGCCTTCCCTCAATATATTTGTGGACGGGAGTTATCATTTATAACTCTGCAGGTTTGTGAATTGCAGTGCCCTGAACCTCCATTTTACAACTCGTTTTTATGGGAGCTGGCCGCAAAATCGCAGAATGGCTTCAGGCCCTGTTCTGGTTCCGGGGGGCAGGCTGAGCCTGTGGTTAATTCTTCTTTCTGATGGGAAAATAGAGTGACCTGTGCCTGTCCCAACACCAAGAGCTAGTCTCTCGTTGGTTCCACGTCTTCCCGTTTATCCTCAGGACAAATTGCAACCTGTATGGAACAGGAGGTTAAAGGTGCTGATGCTCCAAGTAGGGAGCTTGCTAGTAAAGCGGCTGGAATGGCGAACCCGGGCACAAGGAGATGAGAAATGCGGTGCGTTTTAGAAACCTTTCCCCATCACACGGTGTACCATCTTCTGGGTTTCTCATGCATGTTTTTGATGTAGGAAGATGCCCTTGAACCTGGAGATTTGGGACCCATGCGATGGGTACCACGCAGTATTCCTTTAAAGGGTCTGCGTTTGCTCACCCAACCTCACCAAACCTCTCAGCCCCAAGAGTGTCCACCCTTATGTCTCATCCAGCTGTGCGTCTAGATATGGTCAATCCAGGTTGCATCACAGCCCCTGAACGCATTGTGTAAGAATTTCTCTCTCTTTCACTGTCTTTGTTTCATGGGTGTTTCAAAGTAATTTATTTTTATAATGGGGTTTAGCTGCTTTACACTGCTGTGTTTATGCCGCTTTACACCCACTTGACACACTAACAGAGAGATATCAATACATAGGTTTTACGATTATTATTAGTCAGATATATTCTTGTGCGGTGAATAGGGCATGTTGAGTCCAGTTCTCTGAGCAAGGAGTAGGTCTTGTCTATTACATATTGGGTTTATGGAACGGTATCTGAGCTAATTTGATACCCTTGTTTTATGTATCACCCCACCTCACCTTTCCCGTTAAGCAGCCATAGTGTGTTTTCTGCATGTGTGACTCTGTTCTGTTTTGTAATTCAGTTCAAGTGTAACGGTTTTTACATTCCCTCTATCAGTGATACCTTATGAGAAGTGTCCTTTTCTGTGTGACTTATTTCACTTAGAATCGTCGTACCTAAATCCACTCATCATGCTGCTACTAAACTTACGACATTGATTTCATGGCTGAGTGATATTCCATTGTACATAAGGACCACAACTTCTTTATCCATTTTTCTCTTTCCTGGGATATTTAAGGTGGAATGAAGTGGAGGTCCTGGTCAACAGAGCAGCCCTAAACTTTGGGGTGCTTGTGTCTTGCTGATTTTTAATTTTCCCAATTTATACCCCCATGAGTGGAAGTGCCCTATGCTCTCTAAGCTGTGTTTTTCAGATGTTTCAGGACTCACCGGACACTTCTCCGGAGTGGCTCTTGGCAATTTACATCCCGCCCATCAGTGTAGCAAGGCTCCCATTTCTCCATGGCCTGTCCTGCATTTCTGGTTTTGACACTTTTTTCAGCATGACCCTTTTGACCGATGGGAAGCGAGACTTCTTTGTAGCGCTGATTTGCTTTTCCAGGTTGCTTGGTTGGCCAAAAAGGGCGTATGCGTTTTTTCCTGAATATATTCAGGAAAAAACGCATACGCCCTTTTTGGCCAAGGGCATCATTGTCAACGTTTTGCCGCTTTTCATGTGCTTTAAAGGCGATTCATATCTACCTCCTAAAATCTGTTTCCTGCAATTCTGCCTTGATTTCAAATCCTCTTCTTTGCCTTCCCTCAATATATTTGTGGACGGGAGTTATCATTTATAACTCTGCAGGTTTGTGAATTGCAGTGCCCTGAACCTCCATTTTACAACTCGTTTTTATGGGAGCTGGCCGCAAAATCGCAGAATGGCTTCAGGCCCTGTTCTGGTTCCGGGGGTCAGGCTGAGCCTGTGGTTAATTCTTCTTTCTGATGGGAAAATAGAGTGACCTGTGCCTGTCCCAACACCAAGAGCTAGTCTCTCGTTGGTTCCACGTCTTCCCGTTTATCCTCAGGACAAATTGCAACCTGCATGGAACAGGAGGTTAAAGGTGCTGATGCTCCAAGTAGGGAGCTTGCTAGTAAAGCGGCTGGAATGGCGAACCCGGGCACAAGGAGTTGAGAAATGAGGTGCGTTTTAGAAACCTTTCCCCATCACACGGTGTACCATCTTCTGGGTTTCTCATGCATGTTTTTGATGTAGGAAGATGCCCTTGAACCTGGAGATTTGGGACCCATGCGATGGGTACCACGCAGTATTCCTTTAAAGGGTCTGCGTTTGCTCACCGAACCTCACCAAACCTCTCAGCCCCAAGAGTGTCCACCCTTATGTCTCATCCAGCTGTGCGTCTAGATATGGTCAATCCAGGTTGCATCACAGCCCCTGAACGCATTGTGTAAGAATTTCTCTCTCTTTCACTGTCTTTGTTTCATGGGTGTTTCAAAGTAATTTATTTTTATAATGGGGTTTAGCTGCTTTTCACTGCTGTGTTTATGCCGCTTTACACCCACTTGACACACTAACAGAGAGATATCAATACATAGGTTTTACGATTATTATTAGTCAGATATATTCTTGTGCGGTGAATAGGGCGTGTTGAGTCCAGTTCTCTGAGCAAGGAGTAGGTCTTGTCTATTACATATTGGGTTTATGGAACGGTATCTGAGCTAATTTGATACCCTTGTTTTATGTATCACCCCACCTCACCTTTCCCGTTAAGCAGCCATAGTGTGTTTTCTGCATGTGTGACTCTGTTCTGTTTTGTAATTCAGTTCAAGTGTAACGGTTTTTACATTCCCTCTATCAGTGATACCTTATGAGAAGTGTCCTTTTCTGTGTGACTTATTTCACTTAGAATCGTCGTACCTAAATCCACTCATCATGCTGCTACTAACCTTACGACATTGATTTCATGGCTGAGTGATATTCCATTGTACATAAGGACCACAACTTCTTTATCCATTTTTCTCTTTCCTGGGATATTTAAGGTGGAATGAAGTGGAGGTCCTGGTCAACAGAGCAGCCCTAAACTTTGGGGTGCTTGTGTCTTGCTGATTTTTAATTTTCCCAATTTATACCCCCATGAGTGGAAGTGCCCTATGCTCTCTGAGCTGTGTTTTTCAGATGTTTCAGGACTCACCGGACACTTCTCCGGAGTGGCTCTTGGCAATTTACATCCCGCCCATCAGTGTAGCAAGGCTCCCATTTCTCCATGGCCTGTCCTGCATTTCTGGTTTTGACACTTTTTTCAGCATGGCCCTTTTGACCGATGGGAAGCGAGACTTCTTTGTAGCGCTGATTTGCCTTTCCAGGTTGCTTGGTTGGCCAAAAAGGGCGTATGCGATTTTTCCTGAATATATTCAGGAAAAAACGCATACGCCCTTTTTGGCCAGGGGCATCATTGTCAACGTTTTGCCGTTTTTCATGTGCTTTAAAGGCGATTCGTATCTACCTCCTGAAATCTGTTTCCTGCAATTCTGCCTTGATTTCAAATCCTCTTCTTTGCCTTCCCTCAATATATTTGTGGACGAGAGTTATCATTTATAACTCTGCAGGTTTGTGAATTGCAGTGCCCTGAACCTCCATTTTACAACTCGTTTTTATGGGAGCTGGCCGCAAAATCGCAGAATGGCTTCAGGCCCTGTTCTGGTTCCGGGGGGCAGGCTGAGACTGTGGTTAATTCTTCTTTCTGATGGGAAAATAGAGTGACCTGTGCCTGTCCCAACACCAAGAGCTAGTCTCTCGTTGGTTCCACGTCTTCCCGTTTATCCTCAGGACAAATTGCAACCTGTACGGAACAGGAGGTTAAAAGTGCTGATGCTCCAAGTAGGGAGCTTGCTAGTAAAGCGGCTGGAATGGCGAACCCGGGCACAAGGAGATGAGAAATGAGGTGCGTTTTAGAAACCTTTCCCCATCACACGGTGTACCATCTTCTGGGTTTCTCATGCATGTTTTTGATGTAGGAAGATGCCCTTGAACCTGGAGATTTGGGACCCATGCGATGGGTACCACGCAGTATTACTTTAAAGGGTCTGCGTTTGCTCACCCAACCTCACCAAACCTCTCAGCCCCAAGAGTGTCCACCCTTATGTCTCATCCAGCTGTGCGTCTAGATATGGTCAATCCAGGTTGCATCACAGCCCCTGAACTCATTGTGTAAGAATTTCTCTCTCTTTCACTGTCTTTGTTTCATGGGTGTTTCAAAGTAATTTATTTTTATAATGGGGTTTAGCTGCTTTTCACTGCTGTGTTTATGCCGCTTTACACCCACTTGACACACTAACAGAGAGATATCAATACATAGGTTTTACGATTATTATTAGTCAGATATATTCTTGTGCGGTGAATAGGGCGTGTTGAGTCCAGTTCTCTGAGCAAGGAGTAGGTCTTGTCTATTACATATTGGGTTTATGGAACGGTATCTGAGCTAATTTGATACCCTTGTTTTATGTATCACCCCACCTCACCTTTCCCGTTAAGCAGCCATAGTGTGTTTTCTGCATGTGTGACTCTGTTCTGTTTTGTAATTCAGTTCAAGTGTAACGGTTTTTACATTCCCTCTATCAGTGATACCTTATGAGAAGTGTCCTTTTCTGTGTGACTTATTTCACTTAGAATCGTCGTACCTAATTCCACTCATCATGCTGCTACTAAACTTACGACATTGATTTCATGGCTGAGTGATATTCCATTGTACATAAGGACCACAACTTCTTTATCCATTTTTCTCTTTCCTGGGATATTTAAGGTGGAATGAAGTGGAGGTCCTGGTCAACAGAGCAGCCCTAAACTTTGGGGTGCTTGTGTCTTGCTGATTTTTAATTTTCCCAATTTATACCCCCATGAGTGGAAGTGCCCTATGCTCTCTAAGCTGTGTTTTTCAGATGTTTCAGGACTCACCGGACACTTCTCCGGAGTGGCTCTTGGCAATTTACATCCCGCCCATCAGTGTAGCAAGGCTCCCATTTCTCCATGGCCTGTCCTGCATTTCTGGTTTTGACACTTTTTTCAGCATGACCCTTTTGACCGATGGGAAGCGAGACTTCTTTGTAGCGCTGATTTGCCTTTCCAGGTTGCTTGGTTGGCCAAAAAGGGCGTATGCGTTTTTTCCTGAATATATTCAGGAAAAAACGCATACGCCCTTTTTGGCCAAGGGCATCATTGTCAACGTTTTGCCGCTTTTCATGTGCTTTAAAGGCGATTCATATCTACCTCCTGAAATCTGTTTCCTGCAATTCTGCCTTGATTTCAAATCCTCTTCTTTGCCTTCCCTCAATATATTTGTGGACGGGAGTTATCATTTATAACTCTGCAGGTTTGTGAATTGCAGTGCCCTGAACCTCCATTTTACAACTCGTTTTTATGGGAGCTGGCCGCAAAATCGCAGAATGGCTTCAGGCCCTGTTCTGGTTCCGGGGGGCAGGCTGAGCCTGTGGTTAATTCTTCTTTCTGATGGGAAAATAGAGTGACCTGTGCCTGTCCCAACACCAAGAGCTAGTCTCTCGTTGGTTCCACGTCTTCCCGTTTATCCTCAGGACAAATTGCAACCTGCATGGAACAGGAGGTTAAAGGTGCTGATGCTCCAAGTAGGGAGCTTGCTAGTAAAGCGGCTGGAATGGCGAACCCGGGCACAAGGAGACGAGAAATGAGGTGCGTTTTAGAAACCTTTCCCCATCACACGGTGTACCATCTTCTGGGTTTCTCATGCATGTTTTTGATGTAGGAAGATGCCCTTGAACCTGGAGATTTGGGACCCATGCGATGGGTACCACGCAGTATTCCTTTAAAGGGTCTGCGTTTGCTCACCCAACCTCACCAAACCTCTCAGCCCCAAGAGTGTCCACCCTTATGTCTCATCCAGCTGTGCGTCTAGATATGGTCAATCCAGGTTGCATCACAGCCCCTGAACGCATTGTGTAAGAATTTCTCTCTCTTTCACTGTCTTTGTTTCATGGGTGTTTCAAAGTAATTTATTTTTATAATGGGGTTTAGCTGCTTTTCACTGCTGTGTTTATGCCGCTTTACACCCACTTGACACACTAACAGAGAGATATCAATACATAGGTTTTACGATTATTATTAGTCAGATATATTCTTGTGCGGTGAATAGGGCGTGTTGAGTCCAGTTCTCTGAGCAAGGAGTAGGTCTTGTCTATTACATATTGGGTTTATGGAACGGTATCTGAGCTAATTTGATACCCTTGTTTTATGTATCACCCCACCTCACCTTTCCCGTTAAGCAGCCATAGTGTGTTTTCTGCATGTGTGACTCTGTTCTGTTTTGTAATTCAGTTCAAGTGTAACGGTTTTTACATTCCCTCTATCAGTGATACCTTATGAGAAGTGTCCTTTTCTGTGTGACTTATTTCACTTAGAATCGTCGTACCTAAATCCACTCATCATGCTGCTACTAACCTTACGACATTGATTTCATGGCTGAGTGGTATTCCATTGTACATAAGGACCACAACTTCTTTATCCATTTTTCTCTTTCCTGGGATATTTAAGGTGGAATGAAGTGGAGGTCCTGGTCAACAGAGCAGCCCTAAACTTTGAGGTGCTTGTGTTTTGCTGATTTTTAATTTTCCCAATTTATACCCCCATGAGTGGAAGTGCCCTATGCTCTCTGAGCTGTGTTTTTCAGATGTTTCAGGACTCACCGGACACTTCTCCGGAGTGGCTCTTGGCAATTTACATCCCGCCCATCAGTGTAGCAAGGCTCCCATTTCTCCATGGCCTGTCCTGCATTTCTGGTTTTGACACTTTTTTCAGCATGGCCCTTTTGACCGATGGGAAGCGAGACTTCTTTGTAGCGCTGATCTGCCTTTCCAGGTTGCTTGGTTGGCCAAAAATGGCGTATGCGATTTTTCCTGAATATATTCAGGAAAAAACGCATACGCCCTTTTTGGCCAAGGGCATCATTGTCAACGTTTTGCCGCTTTTCATGTGCTTTAAAGGCGATTCATATCTACCTCCTGAAATCTGTTTCCTGCAATTCTGCCTTGATTTCAAATCCTCTTCTTTGCCTTCCCTCAATATATTTGTGGACGAGAGTTATCATTAATAACTCTGCAGGTTTGTGAATTGCAGTGCCCTGAACCTCCATTTTACAACTCGTTTTTATGGGAGCTGGCCGCAAAATCGCAGAATGGCTTCAGGCCCTGTTCTGGTTCCGGGGGGCAGGCTGAGCCTGTGGTTAATTCTTCTTTCTGATGGGAAAATAGAGTGACCTGTGCCTGTCCCAACACCAAGAGCTAGTCTCTCGTTGGTTCCACGTCTTCCCGTTTATCCTCAGGACAAATTGCAACCTCTACGGAACAGGAGGTTAAAGGTGCTGATGCACCAAGTAGGGAGCTTGCTAGTAAAGCGGCTGGAATGGCGAACCCGGGCACAAGGAGACGAGAAATGAGGTGCGTTTTAGAAACCTTTCCCCATCACACGGTGTACCATCTTCTGGGTTTCTCATGCATGTTTTTGATGTAGGAAGATGCCCTTGAACCTGGAGATTTGGGACCCATGCGATGGGTACCACGCAGTATTCCTTTAAAGGGTCTGCGTTTGCTCACCCAACCTCACCAAACCTCTCAGCCCCAAGAGTGTCCACCCTTATGTCTCATCCAGCTGTGCGTCTAGATATGGTCAATCCAGGTTGCATCACAGCCCCTGAACGCATTGTGTAAGAATTTCTCTCTCTTTCACTGTCTTTGTTTCATGGGTGTTTCAAAGTAATTTATTTTTATAATGGGGTTTAGCTGCTTTTCACTGCTGTGTTTATGCCGCTTTACACCCACTTGACACACTAACAGAGAGATATCAATACATAGGTTTTACGATTATTATTAGTCAGATATATTCTTGTGCGGTGAATAGGGCGTGTTGAGTCCAGTTCTCTGAGCAAGGAGTAGGTCTTGTCTATTACATATTGGGTTTATGGAACGGTATCTGAGCTAATTTGATACCCTTGTTTTATGTATCACCCCACCTCACCTTTCCCGTTAAGCAGCCATAGTGTGTTTTCTGCATGTGTGACTCTGTTCTGTTTTGTAATTCAGTTCAAGTGTAACGGTTTTTACATTCCCTCTATCAGTGATACCTTATGAGAAGTGTCCTTTTCTGTGTGACTTATTTCACTTAGAATCGTCGTACCTAAATCCACTCATCATGCTGCTACTAACCTTACGACATTGATTTCATGGCTGAGTGATATTCCATTGTACATAAGGACCACAACTTCTTTATCCATTTTTCTCTTTCCTGGGATATTTAAGGTGGAATGAAGTGGAGGTCCTGGTCAACAGAGCAGCCCTAAACTTTGGGGTGCTTGTGTCTTGCTGATTTTTAATTTTCCCAATTTATACCCCCATGAGTGGAAGTGCCCTATGCTCTCTGAGCTGTGTTTTTCAGATGTTTCAGGACTCACCGGACACTTCTCCGGAGTGGCTCTTGGCAATTTACATCCCGCCCATCAGTGTAGCAAGGCTCCCATTTCTCCATGGCCTGTCCTGCATTTCTGGTTTTGACACTTTTTTCAGCATGGCCCTTTTGACCGATGGGAAGCGAGACTTCTTTGTAGCGCTGATTTGCCTTTCCAGGTTGCTTGGTTGGCCAAAAAGGGCGTATGCGATTTTTCCTGAATATATTCAGGAAAAAACGCATACGCCCTTTTTGGCCAGGGGCATCATTGTCAACGTTTTGCCGTTTTTCATGTGCTTTAAAGGCGATTCGTATCTACCTCCTGAAATCTGTTTCCTGCAATTCTGCCTTGATTTCAAATCCTCTTCTTTGCCTTCCCTCAATATATTTGTGGACGAGAGTTATCATTTATAACTCTGCAGGTTTGTGAATTGCAGTGCCCTGAACCTCCATTTTACAACTCGTTTTTATGGGAGCTGGCCGCAAAATCGCAGAATGGCTTCAGGCCCTGTTCTGGTTCCGGGGGGCAGGCTGAGACTGTGGTTAATTCTTCTTTCTGATGGGAAAATAGAGTGACCTGTGCCTGTCCCAACACCAAGAGCTAGTCTCTCGTTGGTTCCACGTCTTCCCGTTTATCCTCAGGACAAATTGCAACCTGTACGGAACAGGAGGTTAAAAGTGCTGATGCTCCAAGTAGGGAGCTTGCTAGTAAAGCGGCTGGAATGGCGAACCCGGGCACAAGGAGATGAGAAATGAGGTGCGTTTTAGAAACCTTTCCCCATCACACGGTGTACCATCTTCTGGGTTTCTCATGCATGTTTTTGATGTAGGAAGATGCCCTTGAACCTGGAGATTTGGGACCCATGCGATGGGTACCACGCAGTATTACTTTAAAGGGTCTGCGTTTGCTCACCCAACCTCACCAAACCTCTCAGCCCCAAGAGTGTCCACCCTTATGTCTCATCCAGCTGTGCGTCTAGATATGGTCAATCCAGGTTGCATCACAGCCCCTGAACTCATTGTGTAAGAATTTCTCTCTCTTTCACTGTCTTTGTTTCATGGGTGTTTCAAAGTAATTTATTTTTATAATGGGGTTTAGCTGCTTTTCACTGCTGTGTTTATGCCGCTTTACACCCACTTGACACACTAACAGAGAGATATCAATACATAGGTTTTACGATTATTATTAGTCAGATATATTCTTGTGCGGTGAATAGGGCGTGTTGAGTCCAGTTCTCTGAGCAAGGAGTAGGTCTTGTCTATTACATATTGGGTTTATGGAACGGTATCTGAGCTAATTTGATACCCTTGTTTTATGTATCACCCCACCTCACCTTTCCCGTTAAGCAGCCATAGTGTGTTTTCTGCATGTGTGACTCTGTTCTGTTTTGTAATTCAGTTCAAGTGTAACGGTTTTTACATTCCCTCTATCAGTGATACCTTATGAGAAGTGTCCTTTTCTGTGTGACTTATTTCACTTAGAATCGTCGTACCTAATTCCACTCATCATGCTGCTACTAAACTTACGACATTGATTTCATGGCTGAGTGATATTCCATTGTACATAAGGACCACAACTTCTTTATCCATTTTTCTCTTTCCTGGGATATTTAAGGTGGAATGAAGTGGAGGTCCTGGTCAACAGAGCAGCCCTAAACTTTGGGGTGCTTGTGTCTTGCTGATTTTTAATTTTCCCAATTTATACCCCCATGAGTGGAAGTGCCCTATGCTCTCTAAGCTGTGTTTTTCAGATGTTTCAGGACTCACCGGACACTTCTCCGGAGTGGCTCTTGGCAATTTACATCCCGCCCATCAGTGTAGCAAGGCTCCCATTTCTCCATGGCCTGTCCTGCATTTCTGGTTTTGACACTTTTTTCAGCATGACCCTTTTGACCGATGGGAAGCGAGACTTCTTTGTAGCGCTGATTTGCCTTTCCAGGTTGCTTGGTTGGCCAAAAAGGGCGTATGCGTTTTTTCCTGAATATATTCAGGAAAAAACGCATACGCCCTTTTTGGCCAAGGGCATCATTGTCAACGTTTTGCCGCTTTTCATGTGCTTTAAAGGCGATTCATATCTACCTCCTGAAATCTGTTTCCTGCAATTCTGCCTTGATTTCAAATCCTCTTCTTTGCCTTCCCTCAATATATTTGTGGACGGGAGTTATCATTTATAACTCTGCAGGTTTGTGAATTGCAGTGCCCTGAACCTCCATTTTACAACTCGTTTTTATGGGAGCTGGCCGCAAAATCGCAGAATGGCTTCAGGCCCTGTTCTGGTTCCGGGGGGCAGGCTGAGCCTGTGGTTAATTCTTCTTTCTGATGGGAAAATAGAGTGACCTGTGCCTGTCCCAACACCAAGAGCTAGTCTCTCGTTGGTTCCACGTCTTCCCGTTTATCCTCAGGACAAATTGCAACCTGCATGGAACAGGAGGTTAAAGGTGCTGATGCTCCAAGTAGGGAGCTTGCTAGTAAAGCGGCTGGAATGGCGAACCCGGGCACAAGGAGACGAGAAATGAGGTGCGTTTTAGAAACCTTTCCCCATCACACGGTGTACCATCTTCTGGGTTTCTCATGCATGTTTTTGATGTAGGAAGATGCCCTTGAACCTGGAGATTTGGGACCCATGCGATGGGTACCACGCAGTATTCCTTTAAAGGGTCTGCGTTTGCTCACCCAACCTCACCAAACCTCTCAGCCCCAAGAGTGTCCACCCTTATGTCTCATCCAGCTGTGCGTCTAGATATGGTCAATCCAGGTTGCATCACAGCCCCTGAACGCATTGTGTAAGAATTTCTCTCTCTTTCACTGTCTTTGTTTCATGGGTGTTTCAAAGTAATTTATTTTTATAATGGGGTTTAGCTGCTTTTCACTGCTGTGTTTATGCCGCTTTACACCCACTTGACACACTAACAGAGAGATATCAATACATAGGTTTTACGATTATTATTAGTCAGATATATTCTTGTGCGGTGAATAGGGCGTGTTGAGTCCAGTTCTCTGAGCAAGGAGTAGGTCTTGTCTATTACATATTGGGTTTATGGAACGGTATCTGAGCTAATTTGATACCCTTGTTTTATGTATCACCCCACCTCACCTTTCCCGTTAAGCAGCCATAGTGTGTTTTCTGCATGTGTGACTCTGTTCTGTTTTGTAATTCAGTTCAAGTGTAACGGTTTTTACATTCCCTCTATCAGTGATACCTTATGAGAAGTGTCCTTTTCTGTGTGACTTATTTCACTTAGAATCGTCGTACCTAAATCCACTCATCATGCTGCTACTAACCTTACGACATTGATTTCATGGCTGAGTGGTATTCCATTGTACATAAGGACCACAACTTCTTTATCCATTTTTCTCTTTCCTGGGATATTTAAGGTGGAATGAAGTGGAGGTCCTGGTCAACAGAGCAGCCCTAAACTTTGAGGTGCTTGTGTTTTGCTGATTTTTAATTTTCCCAATTTATACCCCCATGAGTGGAAGTGCCCTATGCTCTCTGAGCTGTGTTTTTCAGATGTTTCAGGACTCACCGGACACTTCTCCGGAGTGGCTCTTGGCAATTTACATCCCGCCCATCAGTGTAGCAAGGCTCCCATTTCTCCATGGCCTGTCCTGCATTTCTGGTTTTGACACTTTTTTCAGCATGGCCCTTTTGACCGATGGGAAGCGAGACTTCTTTGTAGCGCTGATCTGCCTTTCCAGGTTGCTTGGTTGGCCAAAAATGGCGTATGCGATTTTTCCTGAATATATTCAGGAAAAAACGCATACGCCCTTTTTGGCCAAGGGCATCATTGTCAACGTTTTGCCGCTTTTCATGTGCTTTAAAGGCGATTCATATCTACCTCCTGAAATCTGTTTCCTGCAATTCTGCCTTGATTTCAAATCCTCTTCTTTGCCTTCCCTCAATATATTTGTGGACGAGAGTTATCATTAATAACTCTGCAGGTTTGTGAATTGCAGTGCCCTGAACCTCCATTTTACAACTCGTTTTTATGGGAGCTGGCCGCAAAATCGCAGAATGGCTTCAGGCCCTGTTCTGGTTCCGGGGGGCAGGCTGAGCCTGTGGTTAATTCTTCTTTCTGATGGGAAAATAGAGTGACCTGTGCCTGTCCCAACACCAAGAGCTAGTCTCTCGTTGGTTCCACGTCTTCCCGTTTATCCTCAGGACAAATTGCAACCTCTACGGAACAGGAGGTTAAAGGTGCTGATGCACCAAGTAGGGAGCTTGCTAGTAAAGCGGCTGGAATGGCGAACCCGGGCACAAGGAGACGAGAAATGAGGTGCGTTTTAGAAACCTTTCCCCATCACACGGTGTACCATCTTCTGGGTTTCTCATGCATGTTTTTGATGTAGGAAGATGCCCTTGAACCTGGAGATTTGGGACCCATGCGATGGGTACCACGCAGTATTCCTTTAAAGGGTCTGCGTTTGCTCACCCAACCTCACCAAACCTCTCAGCCCCAAGAGTGTCCACCCTTATATCTCATCCAGCTGTGCATCTAGATATGGTCAATCCAGGTTGCATCACAGCCCCTGAACGCATTGTGTAAGAATTTCTCTCTCTTTCACTGTCTTTGTTTCATGGGTGTTTCAAAGTAATTTATTTTTATAATGGGGTTTAGCTGCTTTTCACTGCTGTGTTTATGCCGCTTTACACCCACTTGACACACTAACAGAGAGATATCAATACATAGGTTTTACGATTATTATTAGTCAGATATATTCTTGTGCGGTGAATAGGGCGTGTTGAGTCCAGTTCTCTGAGCAAGGAGTAGGTCTTGTCTATTACATATTGGGTTTATGGAACGGTATCTGAGCTAATTTGATACCCTTGTTTTATGTATCACCCCACCTCACCTTTCCCGTTAAGCAGCCATAGTGTGTTTTCTGCATGTGTGACTCTGTTCTGTTTTGTAATTCAGTTCAAGTGTAACGGTTTTTACATTCCCTCTATCAGTGATACCTTATGAGAAGTGTCCTTTTCTGTGTGACTTATTTCACTTAGAATCGTCGTACCTAAATCCTCTCATCATGCTGCTACTAACCTTACGACATTGATTTCATGGCTGAGTGATATTCCATTGTACATAAGGACCACAACTTCTTTATCCATTTTTCTCTTTCCTGGGATATTTAAGGTGGAATGAAGTGGAGGTCCTGGTCAACAGAGCAGCCCTAAACTTTGGGGTGCTTGTGTCTTGCTGATTTTTAATTTTCCCAATTTATACCCCCATGAGTGGAAGTGCCCTATGCTCTCTGAGCTGTGTTTTTCAGATGTTTCAGGACTCACCGGACACTTCTCCGGAGTGGCTCTTGGCAATTTACATCCCGCCCATCAGTGTAGCAAGGCTCCCATTTCTCCATGGCCTGTCCTGCATTTCTGGTTTTGACACATTTTTCAGCATGGCCCTTTTGACCGATGGGAAGCGAGACTTCTTTGTAGCGCTGATTTGCCTTTCCAGGTTGCTTGGTTGGCCAAAAAGGGCGTATGCGATTTTTCCTGAATATATTCAGGAAAAAACGCATACGCCCTTTTTGGCCAGGGGCATCATTGTCAACGTTTTGCCGTTTTTCATGTGCTTTAAAGGCGATTCGTATCTACCTCCTGAAATCTGTTTCCTGCAATTCTGCCTTGATTTCAAATCCTCTTCTTTGCCTTCCCTCAATATATTTGTGGACGAGAGTTATCATTTATAACTCTGCAGGTTTGTGAATTGCAGTGCCCTGAACCTCCATTTTACAACTCGTTTTTATGGGAGCTGGCCGCAAAATCGCAGAATGGCTTCAGGCCCTGTTCTGGTTCCGGGGGGCAGGCTGAGACTGTGGTTAATTCTTCTTTCTGATGGGAAAATAGAGTGACCTGTGCCTGTCCCAACACCAAGAGCTAGTCTCTCGTTGGTTCCACGTCTTCCCGTTTATCCTCAGGACAAATTGCAACCTGTACGGAACAGGAGGTTAAAAGTGCTGATGCTCCAAGTAGGGAGCTTGCTAGTAAAGCGGCTGGAATGGCGAACCCGGGCACAAGGAGATGAGAAATGAGGTGCGTTTTAGAAACCTTTCCCCATCACACGGTGTACCATCTTCTGGGTTTCTCATGCATGTTTTTGATGTAGGAAGATGCCCTTGAACCTGGAGATTTGGGACCCATGCGATGGGTACCACGCAGTATTACTTTAAAGGGTCTGCGTTTGCTCACCCAACCTCACCAAACCTCTCAGCCCCAAGAGTGTCCACCCTTATGTCTCATCCAGCTGTGCGTCTAGATATGGTCAATCCAGGTTGCATCACAGCCCCTGAACTCATTGTGTAAGAATTTCTCTCTCTTTCACTGTCTTTGTTTCATGGGTGTTTCAAAGTAATTTATTTTTATAATGGGGTTTAGCTGCTTTTCACTGCTGTGTTTATGCCGCTTTACACCCACTTGACACACTAACAGAGAGATATCAATACATAGGTTTTACGATTATTATTAGTCAGATATATTCTAGTGTGGTGAATAGGGCGTGTTGAGTCCAGTTCTCTGAGCAAGGAGTAGGTCTTGTCTATTACATATTGGGTTTATGGAACGGTATCTGAGCTAATTTGATACCCTTGTTTTATGTATCACCCCACCTCACCTTTCCCGTTAAGCAGCCATAGTGTGTTTTCTGCATGTGTGACTCTGTTCTGTTTTGTAATTCAGTTCAAGTGTAACGGTTTTTACATTCCCTCTATCAGTGATACCTTATGAGAAGTGTCCTTTTCTGTGTGACTTATTTCACTTAGAATCGTCGTACCTAAATCCACTCATCATGCTGCTACTAACCTTACGACATTGATTTCATGGCTGAGTGATATTCCATTGTACATAAGGACCACAACTTCTTTATCCATTTTTCTCTTTCCTGGGATATTTAAGGTGGAATGAAGTGGAGGTCCTGGTCAAGAGAGCAGCCCTAAACTTTGGGGTGCTTGTGTCTTGCTGATTTTTAATTTTCCCAATTTATACCCCCATGAGTGGAAGTGCCCTATGCTCTCTAAGCTGTGTTTTTCAGATGTTTCAGGACTCACCGGACACTTCTCCAGAGTGGCTCTTGGCAATTTACATCCCGCCCATCAGTGTAGCAAGGCTCCCATTTCTCCATGGCCTGTCCTGCATTTCTGGTTTTGACACTTTTTTCAGCATGGCCCTTTTGACCGATGGGAAGCGAGACTTCTTTGTAGCGCTGATTTGCCTTTCCAGGTGGCTTGGTTGGCCAAAAAGGGCGTATGCGTTTTTTCCTGAATATATTCAGGAAAAGACGCATACGCCCTTTTTGGCCAAGGGCATCATTGTCAACGTTTTGCCGCTTTTCATGTGCTTTAAAGGCGATTCGTATCTACCTCCTGAAATCTCTTTCCTGCAATTCTGCCTTGATTTCAAATCCTCTTCTTTGCCTTCCCTCAGTATATTTGTGGACGAGAGTTATCATTTATAACTCTGCAGGTTTGTGAATTGCAGTGCCCTGAACCTCCATTTTACAACTCGTTTTTATGGGAGCTGGCCGCAAAATCGCAGGATGGCTTCAGGCCCTGTTCTGGTTCCGGGGGGCAGGCTGAGCCTGTGGTTAATTCTTCTTTCTGATGGGAAAATAGAGTGACCTGTGCCTGTCCCAACACCAAGAGCTAGTCTCTCGTTGGTTCCACGTCTTCCCGTTTATCCTCAGGACAAATTGCAACCTGTATGGAACAGGAGGTTAAAGGTGCTGATGCTCCAAGTAGGGAGCTTGCTAGTAAAGCGGCTGGAATGGCGAACCCGGGCACAAGGAGATGAGAAATGAGGTGCGTTTTAGAAACCTTTCCCCATCACACGGTGTACCATCTTCTGGGTTTCTCATGCATGTTTTTGATGTAGGAAGATGCCCTTGAACCTGGAGATTTGGGACCCATGCGATGGGTACCACGCAGTATTACTTTAAAGGGTCTGCGTTTGCTCACCCAACCTCACCAAACCTCTCAGCCCCAAGAGTGTCCACCCTTATGTCTCATCCAGCTGTGCGTCTAGATATGGTCAATCCAGGTTGCATCACAGCCCCTGAACGCATTGTGTAAGAATTTCTCTCTCTTTCACTGTCTTTGTTTCATGGGTGTTTCAAAGTAATTTATTTTTATAATGGGGTTTAGCTGCTTTTCACTGCTGTGTTTATGCCGCTTTACACCCACTTGACACAATAACAGAGAGATATCAATACATAGGTTTTACGATTATTATTAGTCAGATATATTCTTGTGCGGTGAATAGGGCGTGTTGAGTCCAGTTCTCTGAGCAAGGAGTAGGTCTTGTCTATTACATATTGAGTTTATGGAACGGTATCTGAGCTAATTTGATACCCTTGTTTTATGTATCACCCCACCTCACCTTTCCCGTTAAGCAGCCATAGTGTGTTTTCTGCATGTGTGACTCTGTTCTGTTTTGTAATTCAGTTCAAGTGTAACGGTTTTTACATTCCCTCTATCAGTGATACCTTATGAGAAGTGTCCTTTTCTGTGTGACTTATTTCACTTAGAATCGTCGTACCTAAATCCACTCATCATGCTGCTACTAACCTTACGACATTGATTTCATGGCTGAGTGATATTCCATTGTACATAAGGACCACAACTTCTTTATCCATTTTTCTCTTTCCTGGGATATTTAAGGTGGAATGAAGTGGAGGTCCTGGTCAACAGAGCAGCCCTAAACTTTGGGGTGCTTGTGTCTTGCTGATTTTTAATTTTCCCAATTTATACCCCCATGAGTGGAAGTGCCCTATGCTCTCTGAGCTGTGTTTTTCAGATGTTTCAGGACTCACCGGACACTTCTCCGGAGTGGCTCTTGGCAATTTACATCCCGCCCATCAGTGTAGCAAGGCTCCCATTTCTCCATGGCCTGTCCTGCATTTCTGGTTTTGACACTTTTTTCAGCATGGCCCTTTTGACCGATGGGAAGCGAGACTTCTTTGTAGCGCTGATTGGCCTTTCCAGGTTGCTTGGTTGGCCAAAAAGGGCGTATGCGTTTTTTCCTGAATATATTCAGGAAAAAACGCATACGCCCTTTTTGGCCAAGGGCATCATTGTCAACGTTTTGCCGCTTCTCATGTGCTTTAAAGGCGATTCGTATCTACCTCCTGAAATCTGTTTCCTGCAATTCTGCCTTGATTTCAAATCCTCTTCTTTGCCTTCCCTCAATATATTTGTGGACGAGAGTTATCATTAATAACTCTGCAGGTTTGTGAATTGCAGTGCCCTGAACCTCCATTTTACAAATCGTTTTTATGGGAGCTGGCCGCAAAATCGCAGAATGGCTTCAGGCCCTGTTCTGGTTCCAGGGGGCAGGCTGAGCCTGTGGTTAATTCTTCTTTCTGATGGGAAAATAGAGTGACCTGTGCCTGTCCCAACACCAAGAGCTAGTCTCACGTTGGTTCCACGTCTTCCCGTTTATCCTCAGGACAAATTGCAACCTGTATGGAACAGGAGGTTAAAGGTGCTGATGCTCCAAGTAGGGAGCTTGCTAGTAAAGGGGCTGGAATGGCGAACCCGGGCACAAGGAGATGAGAAATGAGGTGCGTTTTAGAAACCTTTCCCCATCACACGGTGTACCATCTTCTGGGTTTCTCATGTATGTTTTTGATGTAGGAAGATGCCCTTGAACCTGGAGATTTGGGACCCATGCGATGGGTACCACGCAGTATTCCTTTAAAGGGTCTGCGTTTGCTCACCCAACCTCACCAAACCTCTCAGCCCCAAGAGTGTCCACCCTTATGTCTCATCCAGCTGTGCGTCTAGATATGGTCAATCCAGGTTGCATCACAGCCCCTGAACGCATTGTGTAAGAATTTCTCTCTCTTTCACTGTCTTTGTTTCATGGGTGTTTCAAAGTAATTTATTTTTATAATGGGGTTTAGCTGCTTTTCACTGCTGTGTTTATGCCGCTTTACACCCACTTGACACACTAACAGAGAGATATCAATACATAGGTTTTACGATTATTATTAGTCAGATATATTCTTGTGCGGTGAATAGGGCGTGTTGAATCCAGTTCTCTGAGCAAGGAGTAGGTCTTGTCTATTACATATTGAGTTTATGGAACGGTATCTGAGCTAATTTGATACCCTTGTTTGATGTATCACCCCACCTCACCTTTCCCGTTAAGCAGCCATAGTGTGTTTTCTGCATGTGTGACTCTGTTCTGTTTTGTAATTCAGTTCAAGTGTAACGGATTTTACATTCCCTCTATCAGTGATACCTTAGGAGAAGTGTCCTTTTCTGTGTGACTTATTTCACTTAGAATCGTCGTACCTAAATCCTCTCATCATGCTGCTACTAACCTTACGACATTGATTTCATGGCTGAGTGATATTCCATTGTACATAAGGACCACAACTTCTTTATCCATTTTTCTCTTTCCTGGGATATTTAAGGTGGAATGAAGTGGAGGTCCTGGTCAACAGAGCAGCCCTAAACTTTGGGGTGCTTGTGTCTTGCTGATTTTTAATTTTCCCAATTTATACCCCCATGAGTGGAAGTGCCCTATGCTCTCTAAGCTGTGTTTTTCAGATGTTTAAGGACTCACCGGACACTTCTCCAGAGTGGCTCTTGGCAATTTACATCCCGCCCATCAGTGTAGCAAGGCTCCCATTTCTCCATGGCCTGTCCTGCATTTCTGGTTTTGACACTTTTTTCAGCATGGCCCTTTTGACCGATGGGAAGCGAGACTTGTTTGTAGCGCTGATTTGCCTTTCCAGGTTACTTGGTTGGCCAAAAAGGGCGTATGCGTTTTTTCCTGAATATATTCAGGAAAAAACGCATACGCCCTTTTTGGCCAAGGGCATCATTGTCAACGTTTTGCCGCTTTTCATGTGCTTTAACGGCGATTCGTATCTACCTCCTGAAATCTCTTTCCTGCAATTCTGCCTTGATTTCAAATCCTCTTCTTTGCCTTCCCTCAATATATTTGTGGACGAGAGTTATCATTTATAACTCTGCAGGTTTGTGAATTGCAGTGCCCTGAACCTCCATTTTACAACTCGCTTTTTTGGAAGCTGGCCGCAAAAGCGCAGGATGGCTTCAGGCCCTGTTCTGGTTCCGGGGGGCAGGCTGAGCCTGTGGTTAATTCTTCTTTCTGATGGGAAAATAGAGTGACCCGTGCCTGTCCCAACACCAAGAGCTAGTCTCTCGTTGGTTCCACGTCTTCCCGTTTATCCTCAGGACAAATTGCAACCTGTACGGAACAGGAGGTTAAAGGTGCTGATGCTCCAAGTAGGGAGCTTGCTAGTAAAGCGGCTGGAATGGCGAACCCGGGCACAAGGAGATGAGAAATGAGGTGCGTTTTAGAAACCTTTCCCCATCACACGGTGTACCATCTTCTGGGTTTCTCATGCATGTTTTTGATGTAGGAAGATGCCCTTGAACCTGGAGATTTGGGACCCATGCGATGGGTACCACGCAGTATTCCTTTAAAGGGTCTGCGTTTGCTCACCCAACCTCACCAAACCTCTCAGCCCCAAGAGTGTCCACCCTTATGTCTCATCCAGCTGTGCGTCTAGATATGGTCAATCCAGGTTGCATCACAGCCCCTGAACGCATTGTGTAAGAATTTCTCTCTCTTTCACTGTCTTTGTTTCATGGGTGTTTCAAAGTAATTTATTTTTATAATGGGGTTTAGCTGCTTTTCACTGCTGTGTTTATGCTGCTTTACACCCACTTGACACAATAACAGAGAGATATCAATACATAGGTTTTACGATTTTTATTAGTCAGATATATTCTTGTGCGGTGAATAGGGCGTGTTGAGTCCAGTTCTCTGAGCAAGGAGTAGGTCTTGTCTATTACATATTGGGTTTATGGAACGGTATCTGAGCTAATTTGATACCCTTGTTTTATGTATCACCCCACCTCACCTTTCCCGTTAAGCAGCCATAGTGTGTTTTCTGCATGTGTGACTCTGTTCTGTTTTGTAATTCAGTTCAAGTGTAACGGTTTTTACATTCCCTCTATCAGTGATACCTTATGAGAAGTGTCCTTTTCTGTGTGACTTATTTCACTTAGAATCGTCGTACCTAAATCCACTCATCATGCTGCTACTAACCTTACGACATTGATTTCATGGCTGAGTGATATTCCATTGTACATAAGGACCACAACTTCTTTATCCATTTTTCTCTTTCCTGGGATATTTAAGGTGGAATGAAGTGGAGGTCCTGGTCAACAGAGCAGCCCTAAACTTTGGGGTGCTTGTGTCTTGCTGATTTTTAATTTTCCCAATTTATACCCCCATGAGTGGAAGTGCCCTATGCTCTCTAAGCTGTGTTTTTCAGATGTTTCAGGACTCACCGGACAGTTCTCCGGAGTGGCTCTTGGCAATTTACATCCCGCCCATCAGTGTAGCAAGGCTCCCATTTCTCCATGGCCTGTCCTGCATTTCTGGTTTTGACACTTTTTTCAGCATGGCCCTTTTGACCGATGGGAAGCGAGACTTCTTTGTAGCGCTGATTTGCCTTTCCAGGTGGCTTGGTTGGCCAAAAAGGGCGTATGCGTTTTTTCCTGAATATATTCAGGAAAAAACGCATACGCCCTTTTTGGCCAAGGGCATCATTGTCAATGTTTTGCCGCTTTTCATGTGCTTTAAAGGCGATTCGTATCTACCTCCTGAAATCTGTTTCCTGCAATTCTGCCTTGATTTCAAATCCTCTTCTTTGCCCTCCCTCAATATATTTGTGGACGACAGTTATCATTTATAACTCTGAAGGTTTGTGAATTGCAGTGCCCTGAACCTCCATTTTACAACTCGTTTTTATGGGAGCTGGCGGCAAAATCGCAGAATGGCTTCAGGCCCTGTTCTGGTTCCGGGGGGCAGGCTGAGCCTGTGGTTAATTCTTCTTTCTGATGGGAAAATAGAGTGACCTGTGCCTGTCCCAACACCAAGAGCTAGTCTCTCGTTGGTTCCACGTCTTCCCGTTTATCCTCAGGACAAATTGCAACCTGTACGGAACAGGAGGTTAAAGGTGCTGATGCTCCAAGTAGGGAGCTTGCTAGTAAAGCGGCTGGAATGGCGAACCCGGGCACAAGGAGACGAGAAATGAGGTGCGTTTTAGAAACCTTTCCCCATCACACGGTGTACCATCTTCTGGGTTTCTCATGCATGTTTTTGATGTAGGAAGATGCCCTTGAACCTGGAGATTTGGGACCCATGCGATGGGTACCACGCAGTATTCCTTTAAAGGGTCTGCGTTTGCTCACCCAACCTCACCAAACCTCTCAGCCCCAAGAGTGTCCACCCTTATGTCTCATCCAGCTGTGCGTCTAGATATGGTCAATCCAGGTTGCATCACAGCCCCTGAACGCATTGTGTAAGAATTTCTCTCTCTTTCACTGTCTTTGTTTCATGGGTGTTTCAAAGTAATTTATTTTTATAATGGGGTTTAGTTGCTTTTCACTGCTGTGTTTATGCCGCTTTACACCCACTTGACACACTAACAGAGAGATATCAATACATAGGTTTTACGATTATTATTAGTCAGATATATTCTTGTGCGGTGAATAGGGCGTGTTGAGTCCAGTTCTCTGAGCAAGGAGTAGGTCTTGTCTATTACATATTGGGTTTATGGAACGGTATCTGAGCTAATTTGATACCCTTGTTTTATGTATCACCCCACCTCACCTTTCCCGTTAAGCAGCCATAGTGTGTTTTCTGCATGTGTGACTCTGTTCTGTTTTGTAATTCAGTTCAAGTGTAACGGTTTTTACATTCCCTCTATCAGTGATACCTTATGAGAAGTGTCCTTTTCTGTGTGACTTATTTCACTTAGAATCGTCGTACCTAAATCCACTCATCATGCTGCTACTAACCTTACGACATTGATTTCATGGCTGAGTGGTATTCCATTGTACATAAGGACCACAACTTCTTTATCCATTTTTCTCTTTCCTGGGATATTTAAGGTGGAATGAAGTGGAGGTCCTGGTCAACAGAGCAGCCCTAAACTTTGGGGTGCTTGTGTCTTGCTGATTTTTAATTTTCCCAATTTATACCCCCATGAGTGGAAGTGCCCTATGCTCTCTAAGCTGTGTTTTTCAGATGTTTCAGGACTCACCGGACACTTCTCCGGAGTGACTTTTTGCAATTTACATCCCGCCCATCAGTGTAGCAAGGCTCCCATTTCTCCATGGCCTGTCCTGCATTTCTGGTTTTGACACTTTTTTCAGCATGGCCCTTTTGACCGATGGGAAGCGAGACTTATTTGTAGCGCTGATTTGCCTTTCCAGGTTGCTTGGTTGGCCAAAAAGGGCGTATGCGTTTTTTCCTGAATATATTCAGGAAAAAACGCATACGCCCTTTTTGGCCAAGGGCATCATTGTCAACGTTTTGCCGCTTTTCATGTGCTTTAAAGGCGATTCGTATCTACCTCCTGAAATCTGTTTCCTGCAATTCTGCCTTGATTTCAAATCCTCTTCTTTGCCTTCCCTCAATATATTTGTGGACGAGAGTTATCATTAATAACTCTGCAGGTTTGTGAATTGCAGTGCCCTGAACCTCCATTTTACAACTCGTTTTTATGGGAGCTGGCCGCAAAATCGCAGAATGGCTTCAGGCCCTGTTCTGGTTCCGGGGGGCAGGCTGAGCCTGTGGTTAATTCTTCTTTCTGATGGGAAAATAGAGTGACCTGTGCCTGTCCCAACACCAAGAGCTAGTCTCTCGTTGGTTCCACGTCTTCCCGTTTATCCTCAGGACAAATTGCAACCTGTATGGAACAGGAGGTTAAAGGTGCTGATGCTCCAAGTAGGGAGCTTGCTAGTAAAGCGGCTGGAATGGCGAACCCGGGCACAAGGAGATGAGAAATGAGGTGCGTTTTAGAAACCTTTCCCCATCACACGGTGTACCATCTTCTGGGTTTCTCATGCATGTTTTTGATGTAGGAAGATGCCCTTGAACCTGGAGATTTGGGACCCATGCGATGGGTACCACGCAGTATTCCTTTAAAGGGTCTGCGTTTGCTCACCCAACCTCACCAAACCTCTCAGCCCCAAGAGTGTCCACCCTTATGTCTCATCCAGCTGTGCGTCTAGATATGGTCAATCCAGGTTGCATCACAGCCCCTGAACGCATTGTGTAAGAATTTCTCTCTCTTTCACTGTCTTTGTTTCATGGGTGTTTCAAAGTAATTTATTTTTATAATGGGGTTTAGCTGCTTTTCACTGCTGTGTTTATGCCGCTTTACACCCACTTGACACAATAACAGAGAGATATCAATACATAGGTTTTACGATTATTATTAGTCAGATATATTCTTGTGCGGTGAATAGGGCGTGTTGAGTCCAGTTCTCTGAGCAAGGAGTAGGTCTTGTCTATTACATATTGGGTTTATGGAACGGTATCTGAGCTAATTTGATACCCTTGTTTTATGTATCACCCCACCTCACCTTTCCCGTTAAGCAGCCATAGTGTGTTTTCTGCATGTGTGACTCTGTTCTGTTTTGTAATTCAGTTCAAGTGTAACGGTTTTTACATTCCCTCTATCAGTGATACCTTATGAGAAGTGTCCTTTTCTGTGTGACTTATTTCACTTAGAATCGTCGTACCTAAATCCACTCATCATGCTGCTACTAACCTTACGACATTGATTTCATGGCTGAGTGGTATTCCATTGTACATAAGGACCACAACTTCTTTATCCATTTTTCTCTTTCCTGGGATATTTAAGGTGGAATGAAGTGGAGGTCCTGGTCAACAGAGCAGCCCTAAACTTTGGGGTGCTTGTGTCTTGCTGATTTTTAATTTTCCCAATTTATACCCCCATGAGTGGAAGTGCCCTATGCTCTCTAAGCTGTGTTTTTCAGATGTTTCAGGACTCACCGGACACTTCTCCGGAGTGCCTTTGGCAATTTACATCCCGCCCATCAGTGTAGCAAGGCTCCCATTTCTCCATGGCCTGTCCTGCATTTCTGGTTTTGACACTTTTTTCAGCATGGCCCTTTTGACCGATGGGAAGCGAGACTTCTTTGTAGCGCTGATTTGCCTTTCCAGGTTGCTTGGTTGGCCAAAAAGGGCGTATGCGATTTTTCCTGAATATATTCAGGAAAAAACGCATACGCCCTTTTTGGCCAAGGGCATCATTGTCAACGTTTTGCCGCTTTTCATGTGCTTTAAAGGCGATTCGTATCTACCTCCTGAAATCTGTTTCCTGCAATTCTGCCTTGATTTCAAATCCTATTCTTTGCCTTCCCTCAATATATTTGTGGACGAGAGTTATCATTAATAACTCTGCAGGTCTGTGAATTGCAGTGCCCTGAACCTCCATTTTACAACTCGTTTTTATGGGAGCTGGCCGCAAAATCGCAGAATGGCTTCAGGCCCTGTTCTGGTTCCGGGGGGCAGGCTGAGCCTGTGGTTAATTCTTCTTTCTGATGGGAAAATAGAGTGACCTGTGCCTGTCCCAACACCAAGAGCTAGTCTCTCGTTGGTTCCACGTCTTCCCGTTTATCCTCAGGACAAATTGCAACCTGTATGGAACAGGAGGTTAAAGGTGCTGATGCTCCAAGTAGGGAGCTTGCTAGTAAAGCGGCTGGAATGGCGAACCCGGGCACAAGGAGATGAGAAATGAGGTGCGTTTTAGAAACCTTTCCCCATCACACGGTGTACCATCTTCTGGGTTTCTCATGCATGTTTTTGATGTAGGAAGATGCCCTTGAACCTGGAGATTTGGGACCCATGCGATGGGTACCACGCAGTATTCCTTTAAAGGGTCTGCGTTTGCTCACCCAACCTCACCAAACCTCTCAGCCCCAAGAGTGTCCACCCTTATGTCTCATCCAGCTGTGCGTCTAGATATGGTCAATCCAGGTTGCATCACAGCCCCTGAACGCATTGTGTTAAGAATTTCTCTCTCTTTCACTGTCTTTGTTTCATGGGTGTTTCAAAGTAATTTATTTTTATAATGGGGTTTAGCTGCTTTTCACTGCTGTGTTTATGCCGCTTTACACCCACTTGACACACTAACAGAGAGATATCAATACATAGGTTTTACGATTATTATTAGTCAGATATATTCTTGTGCGGTGAATAGGGCGTGTTGAGTCCAGTTCTCTGAGCAAGGAGTAGGTCTTGTCTATTACATATTGGGTTTATGGAACGGTATCTGAGCTAATTTGATACCCTTGTTTTATGTATCACCCCACCTCACCTTTCCCGTTAAGCAGCCATAGTGTGTTTTCTGCATGTGTGACTCTGTTCTGTTTTGTAATTCAGTTCAAGTGTAACGGTTTTTACATTCCCTCTATCAGTGATACCTTATGAGAAGTGTCCTTTTCTGTGTGACTTATTTCACTTAGAATCGTCGTACCTAAATCCACTCATCATGCTGCTACTAACCTTACGACATTGATTTCATGGCTGAGTGATATTCCATTGTACATAAGGACCACAACTTCTTTATCCATTTTTCTCTTTCCTGGGATATTTAAGGTGGAATGAAGTGGAGGTCCTGGTCAACAGAGCAGCCCTAAACTTTGGGGTGCTTGTGTCTTGCTGATTTTTAATTTTCCCAATTTATACCCCCATGAGTGGAAGTGCCCTATGCTCTCTAAGCTGTGTTCTTCAGATGTTTCAGGACTCACCGGACACTTCTCCGGAGTGGCTCTTGGCAATTTACATCCCGCCCATCAGTGTAGCAAGGCTCCCATTTCTCCATGGCCTGTCCTGCATTTCTGGTTTTGACACTTTTTTCAGCATGGCCCTTTTGACCGATGGGAAGCGAGACTTCTTTGTAGCGCTGATTTGCCTTTCCAGGTGGCTTGGTTGGCCAAAAAGGGCGTATGCGTTTTTTCCTGAATATATTCAGGAAAAAACGCATACGCCCTTTTTGGCCAAGGGCATCATTGTCAACGTTTTGCCGCTTTTCATGTGCTTTAAAGGCGATTCGTATCTACCTCCTGAAATCTGTTTCCTGCAATTCTGCCTTGATTTCAAATCCTCTTCTTTGCCTTCCCTCAATATATTTGTGGACGGGAGTTATCATTTATAACTCTGCAGGTTTGTGAATTGCAGTGCCCTGAACCTCCATTTTACAACTCGTTTTTATGGGAGCTGGCCGCAAAATCACAGAATGGCTTCAGGCCCTGTTCTGGTTCCGGGGGGCAGGCTGAGCCTGTGGTTATTTCTTCTTTCTGATGGAAAAATAGAGTGACCTGTGCCTGTCCCAACCCCAAGAGCTAGTCTCTCGTTGGTTCCACGTCTTCCCGTTTATCCTCAGGACAAATTGCAACCTGCATGGAACAGGAGGTTAAAGGCTCTGATGCTCCAAGTAGGGAGCTTGCTAGTAAAGCGGCTTGAATGGCGAACCCGGGCACAAGGAGATGAGAAATGAGGTGCGTTTTAGAAACCTTTCCCCATCACACGGTGTACCATCTTCTGGGTTTCTCATGCATGTTTTTGATGTAGGAAGATGCCCTTGAACCTGGAGATTTGGGACCCATGCGATGGGTACCACGCAGTATTCCTTTAAAGGGTCTGCGTTTGCTCACCCAACCTCACCAAACCTCTCAGCCCCAAGAGTGTCCACCCTTATGTCTCATCCAGCTGTGCGTCTAGATATGGTCAATCCAGGTTGCATCACAGCCCCTGAACGCATTGTGTAAGAATTTCTCTCTCTTTCACTGTCTTTGTTTCATGGGTGTTTCAAAGTAATTTATTTTTATAATGGGGTTTAGCTGCTTTTCACTGCTGTGTTTATGCCGCTTTACACCCACTTGACACACTAACAGAGAGATATCAATACATAGGTTTTACGATTATTATTAGTCAGATATATTCTTGTGCGGTGAATAGGGCGTGTTGAGTCCAGTTCTCTGAGCAAGGAGTAGGTCTTGTCTATTACATATTGGGTTTATGGAACGGTATCTGAGCTAATTTGATACCCTTGTTTTATGTATCACCCCACCTCACCTTTCCCGTTAAGCAGCCATAGTGTGTTTTCTGCATGTGTGACTCTGTTCTGTTTTGTAATTCAGTTCAAGTGTAACGGTTTTTACATTCCCTCTATCAGTGATACCTTATGAGAAGTGTCCTTTTCTGTGTGACTTATTTCACTTAGAATCGTCGTACCTAAATCCACTCATCATGCTGCTACTAACCTTACGACATTGATTTCATGGCTGAGTGGTATTCCATTGTACATAAGGACCACAACTTCTTTATCCATTTTTCTCTTTCCTGGGATATTTAAGGTGGAATGAAGTGGAGGTCCTGGTCAACAGAGCAGCCCTAAACTTTGGGGTGCTTGTGTCTTGCTGATTTTTAATTTTCCCAATTTATACCCCCATGAGTGGAAGTGCCCTATGCTCTCTAAGCTGTGTTTTTCAGATGTTTCAGGACTCACCGGACACTTCTCCGGAGTGGCTCTTGGCAATTTACATCCCGCCCATCAGTGTAGCAAGGCTCCCATTTCTCCATGGCCTGTCCTGCATTTCTGGTTTTGACACTTTTTTCAGCATGGCCCTTTTGACCGATGGGAAGCGAGACTTCTTTGTAGTGCTGATTTGCCTTTCCAGGTTGCTTGGTTGGCCAAAAAGGGCGTATGCGTTTTTTCCTGAATATATTCAGGAAAAAACGCATACGCCCTTTTTGGCCAAGGGCATCATTGTCAACGTTTTGCCGCTTTTCATGTGCTTTAAAGGCGATTCGTATCTACCTCCTGAAATCTGTTTCCTGCAATTCTGCCTTGATTTCAAATCCTCTTCTTTGCCTTCCCTCAATATATTTGTGGACGGGAGTTAACATTTATAACTCTGCAGGTTTGTGAATTGCAGTGCCCTGAACCTCCATTTTACAACTCGTTTTTATGGGAGCTGGCCGCAAAATCGCAGAATGGCTTCAGGCCCTGTTCTGGTTCCGGGGGGCAGGCTGAGCCTGTGGTTAATTCTTCTTTCTGATGGGAAAATAGAGTGACCTGTGCCTGTCCCAACACCAAGAGCTAGTCTCTCGTTGGTTCCACGTCTTCCCGTTTATCCTCAGGACAAATTGCAACCTGTATGGAACAGGAGGTTAAAGGTGCTGATGCTCCAAGTAGGGAGGTTGCTAGTAAAGCGGCTGGAATGGCGAACCCGGGCACAAGGAGATGAGAAATGAGGTGCGTTTTAGAAACCTTTCCCCATCACACGGTGTACCATCTTCTGGGTTTCTCATGCATGTTTTTGATGTAGGAAGATGCCCTTGAACCTGGAGATTTGGGACCCATGCGATGGGTACCACGCAGTATTCCTTTAAAGGGTCTGCGTTTGCTCACCCAACCTCACCAAACCTCTCAGCCCCAAGAGTGTCCACCCTTATGTCTCATCCAGCTGTGCGTCTAGATATGGTCAATCCAGGTTGCATCACAGCCCCTGAACGCATTGTGTAAGAATTTCTCTCTCTTTCACTGTCTTTGTTTCATGGGTGTTTCAAAGTAATTTATTTTTATAATGGGGTTTAGCTGCTTTTCACTGCTGTGTTTATGCCGCTTTACACCCACTTGACACACTAACAGAGAGATATCAATACATAGGTTTTACGATTATTATTAGTCAGATATATTCTTGTGCGGTGAATAGGGCGTGTTGAGTCCAGTTCTCTGAGCAAGGAGTAGGTCTTGTCTATTACATATTGGGTTTATGGAACGGTATCTGAGCTAATTTGATACCCTTGTTTTATGTATCACCCCACCTCACCTTTCCCGTTAAGCAGCCATAGTGTGTTTTCTGCATGTGTGACTCTGTTCTGTTTTGTAATTCAGTTCAAGTGTAACGGTTTTTACATTCCCTCTATCAGTGATACCTTATGAAAAGTGTCCTTTTCTGTGTGACTTATTTCACTTAGAATCGTCGTACCTAAATCCACTCATCATGCTGCTACTAACCTTACGACATTGATTTCATGGCTGAGTGGTATTCCATTGTACATAAGGACCACAACTTCTTTATCCATTTTTCTCTTTCCTGGGATATTTAAGGTGGAATGAAGTGGAGGTCCTGGTCAACAGAGCAGCCCTAAACTTTGGGGTGCTTGTGTCTTGCTGATTTTTAATTTTCCCAATTTATACCCCCATGAGTGGAAGTGCCCTATGCTCTCTAAGCTGTGTTTTTCAGATGTTTCAGGACTCACCGGACACTTCTCCGGAGTGGCTTTTGGCAATTTACATCCCGCCCATCAGTGTAGCAAGGCTCCCATTTCTCCATGGCCTGTCCTGCATTTCTGGTTTTGACACTTTTTTCAGCATGGCCCTTTTGACCGATGGGAAGCGAGACTTCTTTGTAGCGCTGATTTGCCTTTCCAGGTTGCTGGGTTGGCCAAAAAGGGCGTATGCGTTTTTTCCTGAATATATTCAGGAAAAAACGCATACGCCCTTTTTGGCCAAGGGCATCATTGTCAACGTTTTGCCGCTTTTCATGTGCTTTAAAGGCGATTCGTATCTACCTCCTGAAATCTGTTTCCTGCAATTCTGCCTTGATTTCAAATCCTCTTCTTTGCCTTCCCTCAATATATTTGTGGACGAGAGTTATCATTAATAACTCTGCAGGTTTGTGAATTGCAGTGCCCTGAACCTCCATTTTACAACTCGTTTTTATGGGAGCTGGCCGCAAAATCGCAGAATGGCTTCAGGCCCTGTTCTGGTTCCGGGCGGCAGGCTGAGCCTGTGGTTAATTCTTCTTTCTGATGGGAAAATAGAGTGACCTGTGCCTGTCCCAACACCAAGAGCTAGTCTCTCGTTGGTTCCACGTCTTCCCGTTTATCCTCAGGACATATTGCAACCTGCATGGAACAGGAGGTTAAAGGTGCTGATGCTCCAAGTAGGGAGCTTGCTAGTAAAGCGGCTGGAATGGCGAACCCGGGCACAAGGAGATGAGAAATGAGGTGCGTTTTAGAAACCTTTCCCCATCACACGGTGTACCATCTTCTGGGTTTCTCATGCATGTTTTTGATGTAGGAAGATGCCCTTGAACCTGGAGATTTGGGACCCATGCGATGGGTACCACGCAGTATTCCTTTAAAGGGTCTGCGTTTGCTCACCCAACCTCACCAAACCTCTCAGCCCAAAGAGTGTCCACCCTTATGTCTCATCCAGCTGTGCGTCTAGATATGGTCAATCCAGGTTGCATCACAGCCCCTGAACGCATTGTGTAAGAATTTCTCTCTCTTTCACTGTCTTTGTTTCATGGGTGTTTCAAAGTAATTTATTTTTATAATGGGGTTTAGCTGCTTTTCACTGCTGTGTTTATGCCGCTTTACACCCACTTGACACACTAACAGAGAGATATCAATACATAGGTTTTACGATTATTATTAGTCAGATATATTCTTGTGCGGTGAATAGGGCGTGTTGAGTCCAGTTCTCTGAGCAAGGAGTAGGTCTTGTCTATTACATATTGGGTTTATGGAACGGTATCTGAGCTAATTTGATACCCTTGTTTTATGTATCACCCCACCTCACCTTTCCCGTTAAGCAGCCATAGTGTGTTTTCTGCATGTGTGACTCTGTTCTGTTTTGTAATTCAGTTCAAGTGTAACGGTTTTTACATTCCCTCTATCAGTGATACCTTATGAGAAGTGTCCTTTTCTGTGTGACTTATTTCACTTAGAATCGTCGTACCTAAATCCACTCATCATGCTGCTACTAACCTTACGACATTGATTTCATGGCTGAGTGGTATTCCATTGTACATAAGGACCACAACTTCTTTATCCATTTTTCTCTTTCCTGGGATATTTAAGGTGGAATGAAGTGGAGGTCCTGGTCAACAGAGCAGCCCTAAACTTTGGGGTGCTTGTGTCTTGCTGATTTTTAATTTTCCCAATTTATACCCCCATGAGTGGAAGTGCCCTATGCTCTCTAAGCTGTGTTTTTCAGATGTTTCAGGACTCACCGGACACTTCTCCGGAGTGGCTCTTGGCAATTTACATCCCGCCCATCAGTGTAGCAAGGCTCCCATTTCTCCATGGCCTGTCCTGCATTTCTGGTTTTGAAACTTTTTTCAGCATGGCCCTTTTGACCGATGGGAAGCGAGACTTATTTGTAGCGCTGATTTGCCTTTCCAGGTTGCTTGGTTGGCCAAAAAGGGCGTATGCGTTTTTTCCTGAATATATTCAGGAAAAAACGCATACGCCCTTTTTGGCCAAGGGCATCATTGTCAACGTTTTGCCGCTTTTAATGTGCTTTAAAGGCGATTCGTATCTACCTCCTGAAATCTGTTTCCTGCAATTCTGCCTTGATTTCAAATCCTCTTCTTTGCCTTCCCTCAATATATTTGTGGACGAGAGTTATCATTAATAACTCTGCAGGTTTGTGAATTGCAGTGCCCTGAACCTCCATTTTACAACTCGTTTTTATGGGAGCTGGCCGCAAAATCGCAGAATGGCTTCAGGCCCTGTTCTGGTTCCGGGGGGCAGGCTGAGCCTGTGGTTAATTCTTCTTTCTGATGGGAAAATAGAGTGACCTGTGCCTGTCCCAACACCAAGAGCTAGTCTCTCGTTGGTTCCACGTCTTCCCGTTTATCCTCAGGACAAATTGCAACCTGTATGGAACAGGAGGTTAAAGGTGCTGATGCTCCAAGTAGGGAGCTTGCTAGTAAAGCGGCTGGAATGGCGAACCCGGGCACAAGGAGATGAGAAATGAGGTGCGTTTTAGAAACCTTTCCCCATCACACGGTGTACCATCTTCTGGGTTTCTCATGCATGTTTTTGATGTAGGAAGATGCCCTTGAACCTGGAGATTTGGGACCCATGCGATGGGTACCACGCAGTATTCCTTTAAAGGGTCTGCGTTTGCTCACCCAACCTCACCAAACCTCTCAGCCCCAAGAGTGTCCACCCTTATGTCTCATCCAGCTGTGCGTCTAGATATGGTCAATCCAGGTTGCATCACAGCCCCTGAACGCATTGTGTAAGAATTTCTCTCTCTTTCACTGTCTTTGTTTCATGGGTGTTTCAAAGTAATTTATTTTTATAATGGGGTTTAGCTGCTTTTCACTGCTGTGTTTATGCCGCTTTACACCCACTTGACACACTAACAGAGAGATATCAATACATAGGTTTTACGATTATTATTAGTCAGATATATTCTTGTGCGGTGAATAGGGCGTGTTGAGTCCAGTTCTCTGAGCAAGGAGTAGGTCTTGTCTATTACATATTGGGTTTATGGAACGGTATCTGAGCTAATTTGATACCCTTGTTTTATGTATCACCCCACCTCACCTTTCCCGTTAAGCAGCCATAGTGTGTTTTCTGCATGTGTGACTCTGTTCTGTTTTGTAATTCAGTTCAAGTGTAACGGTTTTTACATTCCCTCTATCAGTGATACCTTATGAGAAGTGTCCTTTTCTGTGTGACTTATTTCACTTAGAATCGTCGTACCTAAATCCACTCATCATGCTGCTACTAACCTTACGACATTGATTTCATGGCTGAGTGGTATTCCATTGTACATAAGGACCACAACTTCTTTATCCATTTTTCTCTTTCCTGGGATATTTAAGGTGGAATGAAGTGGAGGTCCTGGTCAACAGAGCAGCCCTAAACTTTGGGGTGCTTGTGTCTTGCTGATTTTTAATTTTCCCAATTTATACCCCCATGAGTGGAAGTGCCCTATGCTCTCTAAGCTGTGTTTTTCAGATGTTTCAGGACTCACCGGACACTTCTCCGGAGTGCCTTTGGCAATTTACATCCCGCCCATCAGTGTAGCAAGGCTCCCATTTCTCCATGGCCTGTCCTGCATTTCTGGTTTTGACACTTTTTTCAGCATGGCCCTTTTGACCGATGGGAAGCGAGACTTCTTTGTAGCGCTGATTTGCCTTTCCAGGTTGCTTGGTTGGCCAAAAAGGGCGTATGCGATTTTTCCTGAATATATTCAGGAAAAAACGCATACGCCCTTTTTGGCCAAGGGCATCATTGTCAACGTTTTGCCGCTTTTCATGTGCTTTAAAGGCGATTCGTATCTACCTCCTGAAATCTGTTTCCTGCAATTCTGCCTTGATTTCAAATCCTCTTCTTTGCCTTCCCTCAATATATTTGTGGACGGGAGTTATCATTTATAACTCTGCAGGTTTGTGAATTGCAGTGCCCTGAACCTCCATTTTACAACTCGTTTTTATGGGAGCTGGCCGCAAAATCACAGAATGGCTTCAGGCCCTGTTCTGGTTCCGGGGGGCAGGCTGAGCCTGTGGTTATTTCTTCTTTCTGATGGAAAAATAGAGTGACCTGTGCCTGTCCCAACACCAAGAGCTAGTCTCTCGTTGGTTCCACGTCTTCCCGTTTATCCTCAGGACAAATTGCAACCTGCATGGAACAGGAGGTTAAAGGCTCTGATGCTCCAAGTAGGGAGCTTGCTAGTAAAGCGGCTTGAATGGCGAACCCGGGCACAAGGAGATGAGAAATGAGGTGCGTTTTAGAAACCTTTCCCCATCACACGGTGTACCATCTTCTGGGTTTCTCATGCATGTTTTTGATGTAGGAAGATGCCCTTGAACCTGGAGATTTGGGACCCATGCGATGGGTACCACGCAGTATTCCTTTAAAGGGTCTGCGTTTGCTCACCCAACCTCACCAAACCTCTCAGCCCCAAGAGTGTCCACCCTTATGTCTCATCCAGCTGTGCGTCTAGATATGGTCAATCCAGGTTGCATCACAGCCCCTGAACGCATTGTGTAAGAATTTCTCTCTCTTTCACTGTCTTTGTTTCATGGGTGTTTCAAAGTAATTTATTTTTATAATGGGGTTTAGCTGCTTTTCACTGCTGTGTTTATGCCGCTTTACACCCACTTGACACACTAACAGAGAGATATCAATACATAGGTTTTACGATTATTATTAGTCAGATATATTCTTGTGCGGTGAATAGGGCGTGTTGAGTCCAGTTCTCTGAGCAAGGAGTAGGTCTTGTCTATTACATATTGGGTTTATGGAACGGTATCTGAGCTAATTTGATACCCTTGTTTTATGTATCACCCCACCTCACCTTTCCCGTTAAGCAGCCATAGTGTGTTTTCTGCATGTGTGACTCTGTTCTGTTTTGTAATTCAGTTCAAGTGTAACGGTTTTTACATTCCCTCTATCAGTGATACCTTATGAGAAGTGTCCTTTTCTGTGTGACTTATTTCACTTAGAATCGTCGTACCTAAATCCACTCATCATGCTGCTACTAACCTTACGACATTGATTTCATGGCTGAGTGGTATTCCATTGTACATAAGGACCACAACTTCTTTATCCATTTTTCTCTTTCCTGGGATATTTAAGGTGGAATGAAGTGGAGGTCCTGGTCAACAGAGCAGCCCTAAACTTTGGGGTGCTTGTGTCTTGCTGATTTTTAATTTTCCCAATTTATACCCCCATGAGTGGAAGTGCCCTATGCTCTCTAAGCTGTGTTTTTCAGATGTTTCAGGACTCACCGGACACTTCTCCGGAGTGGCTCTTGGCAATTTACATCCCGCCCATCAGTGTAGCAAGGCTCCCATTTCTCCATGGCCTGTCCTGCATTTCTGGTTTTGACACTTTTTTCAGCATGGCCCTTTTGACCGATGGGAAGCGAGACTTCTTTGTAGTGCTGATTTGCCTTTCCAGGTTGCTTGGTTGGCCAAAAAGGGCGTATGCGTTTTTTCCTGAATATATTCAGGAAAAAACGCATACGCCCTTTTTGGCCAAGGGCATCATTGTCAACGTTTTGCCGCTTTTCATGTGCTTTAAAGGCGATTCGTATCTACCTCCTGAAATCTGTTTCCTGCAATTCTGCCTTGATTTCAAATCCTCTTCTTTGCCTTCCCTCAATATATTTGTGGACGAGAGTTATCATTAATAACTCTGCAGGTTTGTGAATTGCAGTGCCCTGAACCTCCATTTTACAACTCGTTTTTATGGGAGCTGGCCGCAAAATCGCAGAATGGCTTCAGGCCCTGTTCTGGTTCCGGGGGGCAGGCTGAGCCTGTGGTTAATTCTTCTTTCTGATGGGAAAATAGAGTGACCTGTGCCTGTCCCAACACCAAGAGCTAGTCTCTCGTTGGTTCCACGTCTTCCCGTTTATCCTCAGGACAAATTGCAACCTGTATGGAACAGGAGGTTAAAGGTGCTGATGCTCCAAGTAGGGAGCTTGCTAGTAAAGCGGCTGGAATGGCGAACCCGGGCACAAGGAGATGAGAAATGAGGTGCGTTTTAGAAACCTTTCCCCATCACACGGTGTACCATCTTCTGGGTTTCTCATGCATGTTTTTGATGTAGGAAGATGCCCTTGAACCTGGAGATTTGGGACCCATGCGATGGGTACCACGCAGTATTCCTTTAAAGGGTCTGCGTTTGCTCACCCAACCTCACCAAACCTCTCAGCCCCAAGAGTGTCCACCCTTATGTCTCATCCAGCTGTGCGTCTAGATATGGTCAATCCAGGTTGCATCACAGCCCCTGAACGCATTGTGTAAGAATTTCTCTCTCTTTCACTGTCTTTGTTTCATGGGTGTTTCAAAGTAATTTATTTTTATAATGGGGTTTAGCTGCTTTTCACTGCTGTGTTTATGCCGCTTTACACCCACTTGACACAATAACAGAGAGATATCAATACATAGGTTTTACGATTATTATTAGTCAGATATATTCTTGTGCGGTGAATAGGGCGTGTTGAGTCCAGTTCTCTGAGCAAGGAGTAGGTCTTGTCTATTACATATTGGGTTTATGGAACGGTATCTGAGCTAATTTGATACCCTTGTTTTATGTATCACCCCACCTCACCTTTCCCGTTAAGCAGCCATAGTGTGTTTTCTGCATGTGTGACTCTGTTCTGTTTTGTAATTCAGTTCAAGTGTAACGGTTTTTACATTCCCTCTATCAGTGATACCTTATGAGAAGTGTCCTTTTCTGTGTGACTTATTTCACTTAGAATCGTCGTACCTAAATCCACTCATCATGCTGCTACTAACCTTACGACATTGATTTCATGGCTGAGTGGTATTCCATTGTACATAAGGACCACAACTTCTTTATCCATTTTTCTCTTTCCTGGGATATTTAAGGTGGAATGAAGTGGAGGTCCTGGTCAACAGAGCAGCCCTAAACTTTGGGGTGCTTGTGTCTTGCTGATTTTTAATTTTCCCAATTTATACCCCCATGAGTGGAAGTGCCCTATGCTCTCTAAGCTGTGTTTTTCAGATGTTTCAGGACTCACCGGACACTTCTCCGGAGTGCCTTTGGCAATTTACATCCCGCCCATCAGTGTAGCAAGGCTCCCATTTCTCCATGGCCTGTCCTGCATTTCTGGTTTTGACACTTTTTTCAGCATGGCCCTTTTGACCGATGGGAAGCGAGACTTCTTTGTAGCGCTGATTTGCCTTTCCAGGTTGCTTGGTTGGCCAAAAAGGGCGTATGCGATTTTTCCTGAATATATTCAGGAAAAAACGCATACGCCCTTTTTGGCCAAGGGCATCATTGTCAACGTTTTGCCGCTTTTCATGTGCTTTAAAGGCGATTCGTATCTACCTCCTGAAATCTGTTTCCTGCAATTCTGCCTTGATTTCAAATCCTATTCTTTGCCTTCCCTCAATATATTTGTGGACGAGAGTTATCATTAATAACTCTGCAGGTCTGTGAATTGCAGTGCCCTGAACCTCCATTTTACAACTCGTTTTTATGGGAGCTGGCCGCAAAATCGCAGAATGGCTTCAGGCCCTGTTCTGGTTCCGGGGGGCAGGCTGAGCCTGTGGTTAATTCTTCTTTCTGATGGGAAAATAGAGTGACCTGTGCCTGTCCCAACACCAAGAGCTAGTCTCTCGTTGGTTCCACGTCTTCCCGTTTATCCTCAGGACAAATTGCAACCTGTATGGAACAGGAGGTTAAAGGTGCTGATGCTCCAAGTAGGGAGCTTGCTAGTAAAGCGGCTGGAATGGCGAACCCGGGCACAAGGAGATGAGAAATGAGGTGCGTTTTAGAAACCTTTCCCCATCACACGGTGTACCATCTTCTGGGTTTCTCATGCATGTTTTTGATGTAGGAAGATGCCCTTGAACCTGGAGATTTGGGACCCATGCGATGGGTACCACGCAGTATTCCTTTAAAGGGTCTGCGTTTGCTCACCCAACCTCACCAAACCTCTCAGCCCCAAGAGTGTCCACCCTTATGTCTCATCCAGCTGTGCGTCTAGATATGGTCAATCCAGGTTGCATCACAGCCCCTGAACGCATTGTGTTAAGAATTTCTCTCTCTTTCACTGTCTTTGTTTCATGGGTGTTTCAAAGTAATTTATTTTTATAATGGGGTTTAGCTGCTTTTCACTGCTGTGTTTATGCCGCTTTACACCCACTTGACACACTAACAGAGAGATATCAATACATAGGTTTTACGATTATTATTAGTCAGATATATTCTTGTGCGGTGAATAGGGCGTGTTGAGTCCAGTTCTCTGAGCAAGGAGTAGGTCTTGTCTATTACATATTGGGTTTATGGAACGGTATCTGAGCTAATTTGATACCCTTGTTTTATGTATCACCCCACCTCACCTTTCCCGTTAAGCAGCCATAGTGTGTTTTCTGCATGTGTGACTCTGTTCTGTTTTGTAATTCAGTTCAAGTGTAACGGTTTTTACATTCCCTCTATCAGTGATACCTTATGAGAAGTGTCCTTTTCTGTGTGACTTATTTCACTTAGAATCGTCGTACCTAAATCCACTCATCATGCTGCTACTAACCTTACGACATTGATTTCATGGCTGAGTGATATTCCATTGTACATAAGGACCACAACTTCTTTATCCATTTTTCTCTTTCCTGGGATATTTAAGGTGGAATGAAGTGGAGGTCCTGGTCAACAGAGCAGCCCTAAACTTTGGGGTGCTTGTGTCTTGCTGATTTTTAATTTTCCCAATTTATACCCCCATGAGTGGAAGTGCCCTATGCTCTCTAAGCTGTGTTCTTCAGATGTTTCAGGACTCACCGGACACTTCTCCGGAGTGGCTCTTGGCAATTTACATCCCGCCCATCAGTGTAGCAAGGCTCCCATTTCTCCATGGCCTGTCCTGCATTTCTGGTTTTGACACTTTTTTCAGCATGGCCCTTTTGACCGATGGGAAGCGAGACTTCTTTGTAGCGCTGATTTGCCTTTCCAGGTGGCTTGGTTGGCCAAAAAGGGCGTATGCGTTTTTTCCTGAATATATTCAGGAAAAAACGCATACGCCCTTTTTGGCCAAGGGCATCATTGTCAACGTTTTGCCGCTTTTCATGTGCTTTAAAGGCGATTCGTATCTACCTCCTGAAATCTGTTTCCTGCAATTCTGCCTTGATTTCAAATCCTCTTCTTTGCCTTCCCTCAATATATTTGTGGACGGGAGTTATCATTTATAACTCTGCAGGTTTGTGAATTGCAGTGCCCTGAACCTCCATTTTACAACTCGTTTTTATGGGAGCTGGCCGCAAAATCACAGAATGGCTTCAGGCCCTGTTCTGGTTCCGGGGGGCAGGCTGAGCCTGTGGTTATTTCTTCTTTCTGATGGAAAAATAGAGTGACCTGTGCCTGTCCCAACCCCAAGAGCTAGTCTCTCGTTGGTTCCACGTCTTCCCGTTTATCCTCAGGACAAATTGCAACCTGCATGGAACAGGAGGTTAAAGGCTCTGATGCTCCAAGTAGGGAGCTTGCTAGTAAAGCGGCTTGAATGGCGAACCCGGGCACAAGGAGATGAGAAATGAGGTGCGTTTTAGAAACCTTTCCCCATCACACGGTGTACCATCTTCTGGGTTTCTCATGCATGTTTTTGATGTAGGAAGATGCCCTTGAACCTGGAGATTTGGGACCCATGCGATGGGTACCACGCAGTATTCCTTTAAAGGGTCTGCGTTTGCTCACCCAACCTCACCAAACCTCTCAGCCCCAAGAGTGTCCACCCTTATGTCTCATCCAGCTGTGCGTCTAGATATGGTCAATCCAGGTTGCATCACAGCCCCTGAACGCATTGTGTAAGAATTTCTCTCTCTTTCACTGTCTTTGTTTCATGGGTGTTTCAAAGTAATTTATTTTTATAATGGGGTTTAGCTGCTTTTCACTGCTGTGTTTATGCCGCTTTACACCCACTTGACACACTAACAGAGAGATATCAATACATAGGTTTTACGATTATTATTAGTCAGATATATTCTTGTGCGGTGAATAGGGCGTGTTGAGTCCAGTTCTCTGAGCAAGGAGTAGGTCTTGTCTATTACATATTGGGTTTATGGAACGGTATCTGAGCTAATTTGATACCCTTGTTTTATGTATCACCCCACCTCACCTTTCCCGTTAAGCAGCCATAGTGTGTTTTCTGCATGTGTGACTCTGTTCTGTTTTGTAATTCAGTTCAAGTGTAACGGTTTTTACATTCCCTCTATCAGTGATACCTTATGAGAAGTGTCCTTTTCTGTGTGACTTATTTCACTTAGAATCGTCGTACCTAAATCCACTCATCATGCTGCTACTAACCTTACGACATTGATTTCATGGCTGAGTGGTATTCCATTGTACATAAGGACCACAACTTCTTTATCCATTTTTCTCTTTCCTGGGATATTTAAGGTGGAATGAAGTGGAGGTCCTGGTCAACAGAGCAGCCCTAAACTTTGGGGTGCTTGTGTCTTGCTGATTTTTAATTTTCCCAATTTATACCCCCATGAGTGGAAGTGCCCTATGCTCTCTAAGCTGTGTTTTTCAGATGTTTCAGGACTCACCGGACACTTCTCCGGAGTGGCTCTTGGCAATTTACATCCCGCCCATCAGTGTAGCAAGGCTCCCATTTCTCCATGGCCTGTCCTGCATTTCTGGTTTTGACACTTTTTTCAGCATGGCCCTTTTGACCGATGGGAAGCGAGACTTCTTTGTAGTGCTGATTTGCCTTTCCAGGTTGCTTGGTTGGCCAAAAAGGGCGTATGCGTTTTTTCCTGAATATATTCAGGAAAAAACGCATACGCCCTTTTTGGCCAAGGGCATCATTGTCAACGTTTTGCCGCTTTTCATGTGCTTTAAAGGCGATTCGTATCTACCTCCTGAAATCTGTTTCCTGCAATTCTGCCTTGATTTCAAATCCTCTTCTTTGCCTTCCCTCAATATATTTGTGGACGGGAGTTAACATTTATAACTCTGCAGGTTTGTGAATTGCAGTGCCCTGAACCTCCATTTTACAACTCGTTTTTATGGGAGCTGGCCGCAAAATCGCAGAATGGCTTCAGGCCCTGTTCTGGTTCCGGGGGGCAGGCTGAGCCTGTGGTTAATTCTTCTTTCTGATGGGAAAATAGAGTGACCTGTGCCTGTCCCAACACCAAGAGCTAGTCTCTCGTTGGTTCCACGTCTTCCCGTTTATCCTCAGGACAAATTGCAACCTGTATGGAACAGGAGGTTAAAGGTGCTGATGCTCCAAGTAGGGAGCTTGCTAGTAAAGCGGCTGGAATGGCGAACCCGGGCACAAGGAGATGAGAAATGAGGTGCGTTTTAGAAACCTTTCCCCATCACACGGTGTACCATCTTCTGGGTTTCTCATGCATGTTTTTGATGTAGGAAGATGCCCTTGAACCTGGAGATTTGGGACCCATGCGATGGGTACCACGCAGTATTCCTTTAAAGGGTCTGCGTTTGCTCACCCAACCTCACCAAACCTCTCAGCCCCAAGAGTGTCCACCCTTATGTCTCATCCAGCTGTGCGTCTAGATATGGTCAATCCAGGTTGCATCACAGCCCCTGAACGCATTGTGTAAGAATTTCTCTCTCTTTCACTGTCTTTGTTTCATGGGTGTTTCAAAGTAATTTATTTTTATAATGGGGTTTAGCTGCTTTTCACTGCTGTGTTTATGCCGCTTTACACCCACTTGACACACTAACAGAGAGATATCAATACATAGGTTTTACGATTATTATTAGTCAGATATATTCTTGTGCGGTGAATAGGGCGTGTTGAGTCCAGTTCTCTGAGCAAGGAGTAGGTCTTGTCTATTACATATTGGGTTTATGGAACGGTATCTGAGCTAATTTGATACCCTTGTTTTATGTATCACCCCACCTCACCTTTCCCGTTAAGCAGCCATAGTGTGTTTTCTGCATGTGTGACTCTGTTCTGTTTTGTAATTCAGTTCAAGTGTAACGGTTTTTACATTCCCTCTATCAGTGATACCTTAGGAGAAGTGTCCTTTTCTGTGTGACTTATTTCACTTAGAATCGTCGTACCTAAATCCACTCATCATGCTGCTACTAACCTTACGACATTGATTTCATGGCTGAGTGGTATTCCATTGTACATAAGGACCACAACTTCTTTATCCATTTTTCTCTTTCCTGGGATATTTAAGGTGGAATGAAGTGGAGGTCCTGGTCAACAGAGCAGCCCTAAACTTTGGGGTGCTTGTGTCTTGCTGATTTTTAATTTTCCCAATTTATACCCCCATGAGTGGAAGTGCCCTATGCTCTCTAAGCTGTGTTTTTCAGATGTTTCAGGACTCACCGGACACTTCTCCGGAGTGGCTTTTGGCAATTTACATCCCGCCCATCAGTGTAGCAAGGCTCCCATTTCTCCATGGCCTGTCCTGCATTTCTGGTTTTGACACTTTTTTCAGCATGGCCCTTTTGACCGATGGGAAGCGAGACTTCTTTGTAGCGCTGATTTGCCTTTCCAGGTTGCTGGGTTGGCCAAAAAGGGCGTATGCGTTTTTTCCTGAATATATTCAGGAAAAAACGCATACGCCCTTTTTGGCCAAGGGCATCATTGTCAACGTTTTGCCGCTTTTCATGTGCTTTAAAGGCGATTCGTATCTACCTCCTGAAATCTGTTTCCTGCAATTCTGCCTTGATTTCAAATCCTCTTCTTTGCCTTCCCTCAATATATTTGTGGACGAGAGTTATCATTAATAACTCTGCAGGTTTGTGAATTGCAGTGTCCTGAACCTCCATTTTACAACTCGTTTTTATGGGAGCTGGCCGCAAAATCGCAGAATGGCTTCAGGCCCTGTTCTGGTTCCGGGCGGCAGGCTGAGCCTGTGGTTAATTCTTCTTTCTGATGGGAAAATAGAGTGACCTGTGCCTGTCCCAACACCAAGAGCTAGTCTCTCGTTGGTTCCACGTCTTCCCGTTTATCCTCAGGACATATTGCAACCTGCATGGAACAGGAGGTTAAAGGTGCTGATGCTCCAAGTAGGGAGCTTGCTAGTAAAGCGGCTGGAATGGCGAACCCGGGCACAAGGAGATGAGAAATGAGGTGCGTTTTAGAAACCTTTCCCCATCACACGGTGTACCATCTTCTGGGTTTCTCATGCATGTTTTTGATGTACGAAGATGCCCTTGAACCTGGAGATTTGGGACCCATGCGATGGGTACCACGCAGTATTCCTTTAAAGGGTCTGCGTTTGCTCACCCAACCTCACCAAACCTCTCAGCCCAAAGAGTGTCCACCCTTATGTCTCATCCAGCTGTGCGTCTAGATATGGTCAATCCAGGTTGCATCACAGCCCCTGAACGCATTGTGTAAGAATTTCTCTCTCTTTCACTGTCTTTGTTTCATGGGTGTTTCAAAGTAATTTATTTTTATAATGGGGTTTAGCTGCTTTTCACTGCTGTGTTTATGCCGCTTTACACCCACTTGACACACTAACAGAGAGATATCAATACATAGGTTTTACGATTATTATTAGTCAGATATATTCTTGTGCGGTTTATAGGGCGTGTTGAGTCCAGTTCTCTGAGCAAGGAGTAGGTCTTGTCTATTACATATTGGGTTTATGGAACGGTATCTGAGCTAATTTGATACCCTTGTTTTATGTATCACCCCACCTCACCTTTCCCGTTAAGCAGCCATAGTGTGTTTTCTGCATGTGTGACTCTGTTCTGTTTTGTAATTCAGTTCAAGTGTAACGGTTTTTACATTCCCTCTATCAGTGATACCTTATGAGAAGTGTCCTTTTCTGTGTGACTTATTTCACTTAGAATCGTCGTACCTAAATCCACTCATCATGCTGCTACTAACCTTACGACATTGATTTCATGGCTGAGTGGTATTCCATTGTACATAAGGACCACAACTTCTTTATCCATTTTTCTCTTTCCTGGGATATTTAAGGTGGAATGAAGTGGAGGTCCTGGTCAACAGAGCAGCCCTAAACTTTGGGGTGCTTGTGTCTTGCTGATTTTTAATTTTCCCAATTTATACCCCCATGAGTGGAAGTGCCCTATGCTCTCTAAGCTGTGTTTTTCAGATGTTTCAGGACTCACCGGACACTTCTCCGGAGTGGCTCTTGGCAATTTACATCCCGCCCATCAGTGTAGCAAGGCTCCCATTTCTCCATGGCCTGTCCTGCATTTCTGGTTTTGACACTTTTTTCAGCATGGCCCTTTTGACCGATGGGAAGCGAGACTTCTTTGTAGCGCTGATTTGCCTTTCCAGGTTGCTTGGTTGGCCAAAAAGGGCGTATGCGATTTTTCCTGAATATATTCAGGAAAAAACGCATACGCCCTTTTTGGCCAAGGGCATCATTGTCAACGTTTTGCCGCTTTTCATGTGCTTTAAAGGCGATTCGTATCTACCTCCTGAAATCTGTTTCCTGCAATTCTGCCTTGATTTCAAATCCTATTCTTTGCCTTCCCTCAATATATTTGTGGACGAGAGTTATCATTAATAACTCTGCAGGTTTGTGAATTGCAGTGCCCTGAACCTCCATTTTACAACTCGTTTTTATGGGAGCTGGCCGCAAAATCGCTGAATGGCTTCAGGCCCTGTTCTGGTTCCGGGCGGCAGGCTGAGCCTGTGGTTAATTCTTCTTTCTGATGGGAAAATAGAGTGACCTGTGCCTGTCCCAACACCAAGAGCTAGTCTCTCGTTGGTTCCACGTCTTCCCGTTTATCCTCAGGACAAATTGCAACCTGCATGGAACAGGAGGTTAAAGGTGCTGATGCTCCAAGTAGGGAGCTTGCTAGTAAAGCGGCTGGAATGGCGAACCCGGGCACAAGGAGATGAGAAATGAGGTGCGTTTTAGAAACCTTTCCCCATCACACGGTGTACCATCTTCTGGGTTTCTCATGCATGTTTTTGATGTAGGAAGATGCCCTTGAACCTGGAGATTTGGGACCCATGCGATGGGTACCACGCAGTATTCCTTTAAAGGGTCTGCGTTTGCTCACCCAACCTCACCAAACCTCTCAGCCCCAAGAGTGTCCACCCTTATGTCTCATCCAGCTGTGCGTCTAGATATGGTCAATCCAGGTTGCATCACAGCCCCTGAACGCATTGTGTAAGAATTTCTCTCTCTTTCTCTGTCTTTGTTTCATGGGTGTTTCAAAGTAATTTATTTTTATAATGGGGTTTAGCTGCTTTTCACTGCTGTGTTTATGCCGCTTTACACCCACTTGACACACTAACAGAGAGATATCAATACATAGGTTTTACGATTATTATTAGTCAGATATATTCTTGTGCGGTGAATAGGGCGTGTTGAGTCCAGTTCTCTGAGCAAGGAGTAGGTCTTGTCTATTACATATTGGGTTTATGGAACGGTATCTGAGCTAATTTGATACCCTTGTTTTATGTATCACCCCACCTCACCTTTCCCGTTAAGCAGCCATAGTGTGTTTTCTGCATGTGTGACTCTGTTCTGTTTTGTAATTCAGTTCAAGTGTAACGGTTTTTACATTCCCTCTATCAGTGATACCTTATGAGAAGTGTCCTTTTCTGTGTGACTTATTTCACTTAGAATCGTCGTACCTAAATCCACTCATCATGCTGCTACTAACCTTACGACATTGATTTCATGGCTGAGTGGTATTCCATTGTACATAAGGACCACAACTTCTTTATCCATTTTTCTCTTTCCTGGGATATTTAAGGTGGAATGAAGTGGAGGTCCTGGTCAACAGAGCAGCCCTAAACTTTGGGGTGCTTGTGTCTTGCTGATTTTTAATTTTCCCAATTTATACCCCCATGAGTGGAAGTGCCCTATGCTCTCTAAGCTGTGTTTTTCAGATGTTTCAGGACTCACCGGACACTTCTCCAGAGTGGCTCTTGGCAATTTACATCCCGCCCATCAGTGTAGCAAGGCTCCCATTTCTCCATGGCCTGTCCTGCATTTCTGGTTTTGACACTTTTTTCAGCATGGCCCTTTTGACCGATGGGAAGCGAGACTTCTTTGTAGCGCTGATTTGCCTTTCCAGGTGGCTTGGTTGGCCAAAAAGGGCGTATGCGTTTTTTCCTGAATATATTCAGGAAAAAACGCATACGCCCTTTTTGGCCAAGGGCATCATTGTCAACGTTTTGCCGCTTTTCATGTGCTTTAAAGGCGATTCGTATCTACCTCCTGAAATCTGTTTCCTGCAATTCTGCCTTGATTTCAAATCCTCTTCTTTGCCTTCCCTCAATATATTTGTGGACGGGAGTTATCATTTATAACTCTGCAGGTTTGTGAATTGCAGTGCCCTGAACCTCCATTTTACAACTCGTTTTTATGGGAGCTGGCCGCAAAATCGCAGAATGGCTTCAGGCCCTGTTCTGGTTCCGGGGGGCAGGCTGAGCCTGTGGTTATTTCTTCTTTCTGATGGAAAAATAGAGTGACCTGTGCCTGTCCCAACACCAAGAGCTAGTCTCTCGTTGGTTCCACGTCTTCCCGTTTATCCTCAGGACAAATTGCAACCTGCATGGAACAGGAGGTTAAAGGTGCTGATGCTCCAAGTAGGGAGCTTGCTAGTAAAGCGGCTGGAATGGCGAACCCGGGCACAAGGAGATGAGAAATGAGGTGCGTTTTAGAAACCTTTCCCCATCACACGGTGTACCATCTTCTGGGTTTCTCATGCATGTTTTTGATGTAGGAAGATGCCCTTGAACCTGGAGATTTGGGACCCATGCGATGGGTACCACGCAGTATTCCTTTAAAGGGTCTGCGTTTGCTCACCCAACCTCACCAAACCTCTCAGCCCCAAGAGTGTCCACCCTTATGTCTCATCCAGCTGTGCGTCTAGATATGGTCAATCCAGGTTGCATCACAGCCCCTGAACGCATTGTGTAAGAATTTCTCTCTCTTTCACTGTCTTTGTTTCATGGGTGTTTCAAAGTAATTTATTTTTATAATGGGGTTTAGCTGCTTTTCACTGCTGTGTTTATGCTGCTTTACACCCACTTGACACACTAACAGAGAGATATCAATACATAGGTTTTACGATTATTATTAGTCAGATATATTCTTGTGCGGTGAATAGGGCGTGTTGAGTCCAGTTCTCTGAGCAAGGAGTAGGTCTTGTCTATTACATATTGGGTTTATGGAACGGTATCTGAGCTAATTTGATACCCTTGTTTTATGTATCACCCCACCTCACCTTTCCCGTTAAGCAGCCATAGTGTGTTTTCTGCATGTGTGACTCTGTTCTGTTTTGTAATTCAGTTCAAGTGTAACGGTTTTTACATTCCCTCTATCAGTGATACCTTATGAGAAGTGTCCTTTTCTGTGTGACTTATTTCACTTAGAATTGTCGTACCTAAATCCACTCATCATGCTGCTACTAACCTTACGACATTGATTTCATGGCTGAGTGGTATTCCATTGTACATAAGGACCACAACTTCTTTATCCATTTTTCTCTTTCCTGGGATATTTAAGGTGGAATGAAGTGGAGGTCCTGGTCAACAGAGCAGCCCTAAACTTTGGGGTGCTTGTGTCTTGCTGATTTTTAATTTTCCCAATTTATACCCCCATGAGTGGAAGTGCCCTATGCTCTCTAAGCTGTGTTTTTCAGATGTTTCAGGACTCACCGGACACTTCTCCGGAGTGGCTTTTGGCAATTTACATCCCGCCCATCAGTGTAGCAAGGCTCCCATTTCTCCATGGCCTGTCCTGCATTTCTGGTTTTGACACTTTTTTCAGCATGGCCCTTTTGACCGATGGGAAGCGAGACTTCTTTGTAGCGCTGATTTGCCTTTCCAGGTTGCTGGGTTGGCCAAAAAGGGCGTATGCGTTTTTTCCTGAATATATTCAGGAAAAAACGCATACGCCCTTTTTGGCCAAGGGCATCATTGTCAACGTTTTGCCGCTTTTCATGTGCTTTAAAGGCGATTCGTATCTACCTCCTGAAATCTGTTTCCTGCAATTCTGCCTTGATTTCAAATCCTCTTCTTTGCCTTCCCTCAATATATTTGTGGACGAGAGTTATCATTAATAACTCTGCAGGTTTGTGAATTGCAGTGCCCTGAACCTCCATTTTACAACTCGTTTTTATGGGAGCTGGCCGCAAAATCGCAGAATGGCTTCAGGCCCTGTTCTGGTTCCGGGCGGCAGGCTGAGCCTGTGGTTAATTCTTCTTTCTGATGGGAAAATAGAGTGACCTGTGCCTGTCCCAACACCAAGAGCTAGTCTCTCGTTGGTTCCACGTCTTCCCGTTTATCCTCAGGACAAATTGCAACCTGCATGGAACAGGAGGTTAAAGGTGCTGATGCTCCAAGTAGGGAGCTTGCTAGTAAAGCGGCTGGAATGGCGAACCCGGGCACAAGGAGATGAGAAATGAGGTGCGTTTTAGAAACCTTTCCCCATCACACGGTGTACCATCTTCTGGGTTTCTCATGCATGTTTTTGATGTAGGAAGATGCCCTTGAACCTGGAGATTTGGGACCCATGCGATGGGTACCACGCAGTATTCCTTTAAAGGGTCTGCGTTTGCTCACCCAACCTCACCAAACCTCTCAGCCCCAAGAGTGTCCACCCTTATGTCTCATCCAGCTGTGCGTCTAGATATGGTCAATCCAGGTTGCATCACAGCCCCTGAACGCATTGTGTAAGAATTTCTCTCTCTTTCACTGTCTTTGTTTCATGGGTGTTTCAAAGTAATTTATTTTTATAATGGGGTTTAGCTGCTTTTCACTGCTGTGTTTATGCTGCTTTACACCCACTTGACACACTAACAGAGAGATATCAATACATAGGTTTTACGATTATTATTAGTCAGATATATTCTTGTGCGGTGAATAGGGCGTGTTGAGTCCAGTTCTCTGAGCAAGGAGTAGGTCTTGTCTATTACATATTGGGTTTATGGAACGGTATCTGAGCTAATTTGATACCCTTGTTTTATGTATCACCCCACCTCACCTTTCCCGTTAAGCAGCCATAGTGTGTTTTCTGCATGTGTGACTCTGTTCTGTTTTGTAATTCAGTTCAAGTGTAACGGTTTTTACATTCCCTCTATCAGTGATACCTTATGAGAAGTGTCCTTTTCTGTGTGACTTATTTCACTTAGAATCGTCGTACCTAAATCCACTCATCATGCTGCTACTAACCTTACGACATTGATTTCATGGCTGAGTGGTATTCCATTGTACATAAGGACCACAACTTCTTTATCCATTTTTCTCTTTCCTGGGATATTTAAGGTGGAATGAAGTGGAGGTCCTGGTCAACAGAGCAGCCCTAAACTTTGGGGTGCTTGTGTCTTGCTGATTTTTTAATTTTCCGAATTTATACCCCCATGAGTGGAAGTGCCCTATGCTCTCTAAGCTGTGTTTTTCAGATGTTTCAGGACTCACCGGACACTTCTCCGGAGTGGCTCTTGGCAATTTACATCCCGCCCATCAGTGTAGCAAGGCTCCCATTTCTCCATGGCCTGTCCTGCATTTCTGGTTTTGACACTTTTTTCAGCATGGCCCTTTTGACCGATGGGAAGCGAGACTTCTTTGTAGTGCTGATTTGCCTTTCCAGGTTGCTTGGTTGGCCAAAAAGGGCGTATGCGTTTTTTCCTGAATATATTCAGGAAAAAACGCATACGCCCTTTTTGGCCAAGGGCATCATTGTCAACGTTTTGCCGCTTTTCATGTGCTTTAAAGGCGATTCGTATCTACCTCCTGAAATCTGTTTCCTGCAATTCTGCCTTGATTTCAAATCCTATTCTTTGCCTTCCCTCAATATATTTGTGGACGAGAGTTATCATTAATAACTCTGCAGGTTTGTGAATTGCAGTGCCCTGAACCTCCATTTTACAACTCGTTTTTATGGGAGCTGGCCGCAAAATCGCAGAATGGCTTCAGGCCCTGTTCTGGTTCCGGGCGGCAGGCTGAGCCTGTGGTTAATTCTTCTTTCTGATGGGAAAATAGAGTGACCTGTGCCTGTCCCAACACCAAGAGCTAGTCTCTCGTTGGTTCCACGTCTTCCCGTTTATCCTCAGGACAAATTGCAACCTGCATGGAACAGGAGGTTAAAGGTGCTGATGCTCCAAGTAGGGAGCTTGCTAGTAAAGCGGCTGGAATGGCGAACCCGGGCACAAGGAGATGAGAAATGAGGTGCGTTTTAGAAACCTTTCCCCATCACACGGTGTACCATCTTCTGGGTTTCTCATGCATGTTTTTGATGTAGGAAGATGCCCTTGAACCTGGAGATTTGGGACCCATGCGATGGGTACCACGCAGTATTACTTTAAAGGGTCTGCGTTTGCTCACCCAACCTCACCAAACCTCTCAGCCCCAAGAGTGTCCAACCTTATGTCTCATCCAGCTGTGCGTCTAGATATGGTCAATCCAGGTTGCATCACAGCCCCTGAACGCATTGTGTAAGAATTTCTCTCTCTTTCACTGTCTTTGTTTCATGGGTGTTTCAAAGTAATTTATTTTTATAATGGGGTTTAGCTGCTTTTCACTGCTGTGTTTATGCCGCTTTACACCCACTTGACACACTAACAGAGAGATATCAATACATAGGTTTTACGATTATTATTAGTCAGATATATTCTTGTGCGGTGAATAGGGCGTGTTGAGTCCAGTTCTCTGAGCAAGGAGTAGGTCTTGTCTATTACATATTGGGTTTATGGAACGGTATCTGAGCTAATTTGATACCCTTGTTTTATGTATCACCCCACCTCACCTTTCCCGTTAAGCAGCCATAGTGTGTTTTCTGCATGTGTGACTCTGTTCTGTTTTGTAATTCAGTTCAAGTGTAACGGTTTTTACATTCCCTCTATCAGTGATACCTTATGAGAAGTGTCCTTTTCTGTGTGACTTATTTCACTTAGAATCGTCGTACCTAAATCCACTCATCATGCTGCTACTAACCTTACGACATTGATTTCATGGCTGAGTGGTATTCCATTGTACATAAGGACCACAACTTCTTTATCCATTTTTCTCTTTCCTGGGATATTTAAGGTGGAATGAAGTGGAGGTCCTGGTCAACAGAGCAGCCCTAAACTTTGGGGTGCTTGTGTCTTGCTGATTTTTAATTTTCCCAATTTATACCCCCATGAGTGGAAGTGCCCTATGCTCTCTAAGCTGTGTTTTTCAGATGTTTCAGGACTCACCGGACACTTCTCCGGAGTGGCTCTTGGCAATTTACATCCCGCCCATCAGTGTAGCAAGGCTCCCATTTCTCCATGGCCTGTCCTGCATTTCTGGTTTTGACACTTTTTTCAGCATGGCCCTTTTGACCGATGGGAAGCGAGACTTCTTTGTAGCGCTGATTTGCCTTTCCAGGTTGCTTGGTTGGCCAAAAAGGGCGTATGCGATTTTTCCTGAATATATTCAGGAAAAAACGCATACGCCCTTTTTGGCCAAGGGCATCATTGTCAACGTTATGCCGCTTTTCATGTGCTTTAAAGGCGATTCGTATCTACCTCCTGAAATCTGTTTCCTGCAATTCTGCCTTGATTTCAAATCCTATTCTTTGCCTTCCCTCAATATATTTGTGAACGAGAGTTATCATTAATAACTCTGCAGGTTTGTGAATTGCAGTGCCCTGAACCTCCATTTTACAACTCGTTTTTATGGGAGCTGGCCGCAAAATCGCAGAATGGCTTCAGGCCCTGTTCTGGTTCCGGGCGGCAGGCTGAGCCTGTGGTTAATTCTTCTTTCTGATGGGAAAATAGAGTGACCTGTGCCTGTCCCAACACCAAGAGCTAGTCTCTCGTTGGTTCCACGTCTTCCCGTTTATCCTCAGGACAAATTGCAACCTGCATGGAACAGGAGGTTAAAGGTGCTGATGCTCCAAGTAGGGAGCTTGCTAGTAAAGCGGCTGGAATGGCGAACCCGGGCACAAGGAGATGAGAAATGAGGTGCGTTTTAGAAACCTTTCCCCATCACACGGTGTACCATCTTCTGGGTTTCTCATGCATGTTTTTGATGTAGGAAGATGCCCTTGAACCTGGAGATTTGGGACCCATGCGATGGGTACCACGCAGTATTACTTTAAAGGGTCTGCGTTTGCTCACCCAACCTCACCAAACCTCTCAGCCCCAAGAGTGTCCACCCTTATGTCTCATCCAGCTGTGCGTCTAGATATGGTCAATCCAGGTTGCATCACAGCCCCTGAACGCATTGTGTAAGAATTTCTCTCTCTTTCACTGTCTTTGTTTCATGGGTGTTTCAAAGTAATTTATTTTTATAATGGGGTTTAGCTGCTTTTCACTGCTGTGTTTATGCCGCTTTACACCCACTTGACACACTAACAGAGAGATATCAATACATAGGTTTTACGATTATTATTAGTCAGATATATTCTTGTGCGGTGAATAGGGCGTGTTGAGTCCAGTTCTCTGAGCAAGGAGTAGGTCTTGTCTATTACATATTGGGTTTATGGAACGGTATCTGAGCTAATTTGATACCCTTGTTTTATGTATCACCCCACCTCACCTTTCCCGTTAAGCAGCCATAGTGTGTTTTCTGCATGTGTGACTCTGTTCTGTTTTGTAATTCAGTTCAAGTGTAACGGTTTTTACATTCCCTCTATCAGTGATACCTTATGAGAAGTGTCCTTTTCTGTGTGACTTATTTCACTTAGAATCGTCGTACCTAAATCCACTCATCATGCTGCTACTAACCTTACGACATTGATTTCATGGCTGAGTGGTATTCCATTGTACATAAGGACCACAACTTCTTTATCCATTTTTCTCTTTCCTGGGATATTTAAGGTGGAATGAAGTGGAGGTCCTGGTCAACAGAGCAGCCCTAAACTTTGGGGTGCTTGTGTCTTGCTGATTTTTAATTTTCCCAATTTATACCCCCATGAGTGGAAGTGCCCTATGCTCTCTAAGCTGTGTTTTTCAGATGTTTCAGGACTCACCGGACACTTCTCCGGAGTGGCTCTTGGCAATTTACATCCCGCCCATCAGTGTAGCAAGGCTCCCATTTCTCCATGGCCTGTCCTGCATTTCTGGTTTTGACACTTTTTTCAGCATGGCCCTTTTGACCGATGGGAAGCGAGACTTCTTTGTAGCGCTGATTTGCCTTTCCAGGTTGCTTGGTTGGCCAAAAAGGGCGTATGCGATTTTTCCTGAATATATTCAGGAAAAAACGCATACGCCCTTTTTGGCCAAGGGCATCATTGTCAACGTTATGCCGCTTTTCATGTGCTTTAAAGGCGATTCGTATCTACCTCCTGAAATCTGTTTCCTGCAATTCTGCCTTGATTTCAAATCCTATTCTTTGCCTTCCCTCAATATATTTGTGAACGAGAGTTATCATTAATAACTCTGCAGGTTTGTGAATTGCAGTGCCCTGAACCTCCATTTTACAACTCGTTTTTATGGGAGCTGGCCGCAAAATCGCAGAATGGCTTCAGGCCCTGTTCTGGTTCCGGGGGGCAGGCTGAGCCTGTGGTTAATTCTTCTTTCTGATGGGAAAATAGAGTGACCTGTGCCTGTCCCAACACCAAGAGCTAGTCTGTCGTTGGTTCCACGTCTTCCCGTTTATCCTCAGGACAAATTGCAACCTGTATGGAACAGGAGGTTAAAGGTGCTGATGCTCCAAGTAGGGAGCTTGCTAGTAAAGCGGCTGGAATGGCGAACCCGGGCACAAGGAGATGAGAAATGAGGTGCGTTTTAGAAACCTTTCCCCATCACACGGTGTACCATCTTCTGGGTTTCTCATGCATGTTTTTGATGTAGGAAGATGCCCTTGAACCTGGAGATTTGGGACCCATGCGATGGGTACCACGCAGTATTCCTTTAAAGGGTCTGCGTTTGCTCACCCAACCTCACCAAACCTCTCAGCCCCAAGAGTGTCCACCCTTATGTCTCATCCAGCTGTGCGTCTAGATATGGTCAATCCAGGTTGCATCACAGCCCCTGAACGCATTGTGTAAGAATTTCTCTCTCTTTCACTGTCTTTGTTTCATGGGTGTTTCAAAGTAATTTATTTTTATAATGGGGTTTAGCTGCTTTTCACTGCTGTGTTTATGCCGCTTTACACCCACTTGACACACTAACAGAGAGATATCAATACATAGGTTTTACGATTATTATTAGTCAGATATATTCTTGTGCGGTGAATAGGGCGTGTTGAGTCCAGTTCTCTGAGCAAGGAGTAGGTCTTGTCTATTACATATTGGGTTTATGGAACGGTATCTGAGCTAATTTGATACCCTTGTTTTATGTATCACCCCACCTCACCTTTCCCGTTAAGCAGCCATAGTGTGTTTTCTGCATGTGTGACTCTGTTCTGTTTTGTAATTCAGTTCAAGTGTAACGGTTTTTACATTCCCTCTATCAGTGATACCTTATGAGAAGTGTCCTTTTCTGTGTGACTTATTTCACTTAGAATCGTCGTACCTAAATCCACTCATCATGCTGCTACTAACCTTACGACATTGATTTCATGGCTGAGTGGTATTCCATTGTACATAAGGACCACAACTTCTTTATCCATTTTTCTCTTTCCTGGGATATTTAAGGTGGAATGAAGTGGAGGTCCTGGTCAACAGAGCAGCCCTAAACTTTGGGGTGCTTGTGTCTTGCTGATTTTTAATTTTCCCAATTTATACCCCCATGAGTGGAAGTGCCCTATGCTCTCTAAGCTGTGTTTTTCAGATGTTTCAGGACTCACCGGACACTTCTCCGGAGTGGCTCTTGGCAATTTACATCCCGCCCATCAGTGTAGCAAGGCTCCCATTTCTCCATGGCCTGTCCTGCATTTCTGGTTTTGAAACTTTTTTCAGCATGGCCCTTTTGACCGATGGGAAGCGAGACTTCTTTGTAGCGCTGATTTGCCTTTCCAGGTGGCTTGGTTGGCCAAAAAGGGCCTATGCGTTTTTTCCTGAATATATTCAGGAAAAAACGCATACGCCCTTTTTGGCCAAGGGCATCATTGTCAACGTTTTGCCGCTTTTCATGTGCTTTAAAGGCGATTCGTATCTACCTCCTGAAATCTGTTTCCTACAATTCTGCCTTGATTTCAAATCCTCTTATTTGCCTTCCCTCAATATATTTGTGGACGGGAGTTATCATTTATAACTCTGCAGGTTTGTGAATTGCAGTGCCCTGAACCTCCATTTTACAACTCGTTTTTATGGGAGCTGGCCGCAAAATCGCAGAATGGCTTCAGGCCCTGTTCTGGTTCCGGGGGGCAGGCTGAGCCTGTGGTTATTTCTTCTTTCTGATGGAAAAATAGAGTGACCTGTGCCTGTCCCAACACCAAGAGCTAGTCTCTCGTTGGTTCCACGTCTTCCCGTTTATCCTCAGGACAAATTGCAACCTGCATGGAACAGGAGGTTAAAGGTGCTGTTGCTCCAAGTAGGGAGCTTGCTAGTAAAGCAGCTGGAATGGCGAACCCGGGCACAAGGAGATGAGAAATGAGGTGCGTTTTAGAAACCTTTCCCCATCACACGGTGTACCATCTTCTGGGTTTCTCATGCATGTTTTTGATGTAGGAAGATGCCCTTGAACCTGGAGATTTGGGACCCATGCAATGGGTACCACGCAGTATTCCTTTAAAGGGTCTGCGTTTGCTCACCCAACCTCACCAAACCTCTCAGCCCCAAGAGTGTCCACCCTTATGTCTCATCCAGCTGTGCGTCTAGATATGGTCAATCCAGGTTGCATCACAGCCCCTGAACGCATTGTGTAAGAATTTCTCTCTCTTTCACTGTCTTTGTTTCATGGGTGTTTCAAAGTAATTTATTTTTATAATGGGGTTTAGCTGCTTTTCACTCCTGTGTTTATGCTGCTTTACACCCACTTGACACACTAACAGAGAGATATCAATACATAGGTTTTACGATTATTATTAGTCAGATATATTCTTGTGCGGTGAATAGGGCGTGTTGAGTCCAGTTCTCTGAGCAAGGAGTAGGTCTTGTCTATTACATATTGGGTTTATGGAACGGTATCTGAGCTAATTTGATACCCTTGTTTTATGTATCACCCCACCTCACCTTTCCCGTTAAGCAGCCATAGTGTGTTTTCTGCATGTGTGACTCTGTTCTGTTTTGTAATTCAGTTCAAGTGTAACGGTTTTTACATTCCCTCTATCAGTGATACCTTATGAGAAGTGTCCTTTTCTGTGTGACTTATTTCACTTAGAATCGTCGTACCTAAATCCACTCATCATGCTGCTACTAACCTTACGACATTGATTTCATGGCTGAGTGGTATTCCATTGTACATAAGGATCACAACTTCTTTATCCATTTTTCTCTTTCCTGGGATATTTAAGGTGGAATGAAGTGGAGGTCCTGGTCAACAGAGCAGCCCTAAACTTTGGGGTGCTTGTGTCTTGCTGATTTTTAATTTTCCCAATTTATACCCCCATGAGTGGAAGTGCCCTATGCTCTCTAAGCTGTGTTTTTCAGATGTTTCAGGACTCACCGGACACTTCTCCGGAGTGGCTCTTGGCAATTTACATCCCGCCCATCAGTGTAGCAAGGCTCCCATTTCTCCATGGCCTGTCCTGCATTTCTGGTTTTGACACTTTTTTCAGCATGGCCCTTTTGACCGATGGGAAGCGAGACTTCTTTGTAGTGCTGATTTGCCTTTCCAGGTTGCTTGGTTGGCCAAAAAGGGCGTATGCGTTTTTTCCTGAATATATTCAGGTAAAAACGCATACGCCCTTTTTGGCCAAGGGCATCATTGTCAACGTTTTGCCGCTTTTCATGTGCTTTAAAGGCGATTCGTATCTACCTCCTGAAATCTGTTTCCTGCAATTCTGCCTTGATTTCAAATCCTCTTCTTTGCCTTCCCTCAATATATTTGTGGACGGGAGTTATCATTTATAACTCTGCAGGTTTGTGAATTGCAGTGCCCTGAACCTCCATTTTACAACTCGTTTTTATGGGAGCTGGCCGCAAAATCGCAGAATGGCTTCAGGCCCTGTTCTGGTTCCGGGGGGCAGGCTGAGCCTGTGGTTAATTCTTCTTTCTGATGGGAAAATAGAGTGACCTGTGCCTGTCCCAACACCAAGAGCTAGTCTCTCGTTGGTTCCACGTCTTCCCGTTTATCCTCAGGACATATTGCAACCTGCATGGAACAGGAGGTTAAAGGTGCTGATGCTCCAAGTAGGGAGCTTGCTAGTAAAGCGGCTGGAATGGCGAACCCGGGCACAAGGAGATGAGAAATGAGGTGCGTTTTAGAAACCTTTCCCCATCACACGGTGTACCATCTTCTGGGTTTCTCATGCATGTTTTTGATGTAGGAAGATGCCCTTGAACCTGGAGATTTGGGACCCATGCGATGGGTACCACGCAGTATTCCTTTAAAGGGTCTGCGTTTGCTCACCCAACCTCACCAAACCTCTCAGCCCCAAGAGTGTCCACCCTTATGTCTCATCCAGCTGTGCGTCTAGATATGGTCAATCCAGGTTGCATCACAGCCCCTGAACGCATTGTGTAAGAATTTCTCTCTCTTTCACTGTCTTTGTTTCATGGGTGTTTCAAAGTAATTTATTTTTATAATGGGGTTTAGCTGCTTTTCACTGCTGTGTTTATGCCGCTTTACACCCACTTGACACACTAACAGAGAGATATCAATACATAGGTTTTACGATTATTATTAGTCAGATATATTCTTGTGCGGTGAATAGGGCGTGTTGAGTCCAGTTCTCTGAGCAAGGAGTAGGTCTTGTCTATTACATATTGGGTTTATGGAACGGTATCTGAGCTAATTTGATACCCTTGTTTTATGTATCACCCCACCTCACCTTTCCCGTTAAGCAGCCATAGTGTGTTTTCTGCATGTGTGACTCTGTTCTGTTTTGTAATTCAGTTCAAGTGTAACGGTTTTTACATTCCCTCTATCAGTGATACCTTATGAGAAGTGTCCTTTTCTGTGTGACTTATTTCACTTAGAATCGTCGTACCTAAATCCACTCATCATGCTGCTACTAACCTTACGACATTGATTTCATGGCTGAGTGGTATTCCATTGTACATAAGGACCACAACTTCTTTCTCCATTTTTCTCTTTCCTGGGATATTTAAGGTGGAATGAAGTGGAGGTCCTGGTCAACAGAGCAGCCCTAAACTTTGGGGTGCTTGTGTCTTGCTGATTTTTAATTTTCCCAATTTATACCCCCATGAGTGGAAGTGCCCTATGCTCTCTAAGCTGTGTTTTTCAGATGTTTCAGGACTCACCGGACACTTCTCCGGAGTGGCTCTTGGCAATTTACATCCCGCCCATCAGTGTAGCAAGGCTCCCATTTCTCCATGGCCTGTCCTGCATTTCTGGTTTTGACACTTTTTTCAGCATGGCCCTTTTGACCGATGGGAAGTGAGACTTCTTTGTAGCGCTGATTTGCCTTTCCAGGTTCCTTGGTTGGCCAAAAAGGGCGTATGCGTTTTTTCCTGAATATATTCAGGAAAAAACGCATACGCCCTTTTTGGCCAAGGGCATCATTGTCAACGTTTTGCCGCTTTTCATGTGCTTTAAAGGTGATTCGTATCTACCTCCTGAAATCTGTTTCCTGCAATTCTGCCTTGATTTCAAATCCTCTTCTTTGCCTTCCCTCAATATATTTGTGGACGAGAGTTATCATTTATAACTCTGCAGGTTTGTGAATTGCAGTGCCCTGAACCTCCATTTTACAACTCGTTTTTATGGGAGCTGGCCGCAAAATCGCAGAATGGCTTCAGGCCCTGTTCTGGTTCCGGGGGGCAGGCTGAGCCTGTGGTTAATTCTTCTTTCTGATGGGAAAATAGAGTGACCTGTGCCTGTCCCAACACCAAGAGCTAGTCTCTCGTTGGTTCCACGTCTTCCCGTTTATCCTCAGGACAAATTGCAACCTGTATGGAACAGGAGGTTAAAGGTGCTGATGCTCCAAGTAGGGAGCTTGCTAGTAAAGCAGCTGGAATGGCGAACCCGGGCACAAGGAGATGAGAAATGAGGTGCGTTTTAGAAACCTTTCCCCATCACACGGTGTACCATCTTCTGGGTTTCTCATGCATGTTTTTGATGTAGGAAGATGCCCTTGAACCTGGAGATTTGGGACCCATGCGATGGGTACCACGCAGTATTACTTTAAAGGGTCTGCGTTTGCTCACCCAACCTCACCAAACCTCTCAGCCCCAAGAGTGTCCACCCTTATGTCTCATCCAGCTGTGCGTCTAGATATGGTCAATCCAGGTTGCATCACAGCCCCTGAACGCATTGTTTAAGAATTTCTCTCTCTTTCACTGTCTTTGTTTCATGGGTGTTTCAAAGTAATTTATTTTTATAATGGGGTTTAGCTGCTTTTCACTGCTGTGTTTATGCCGCTTTACACCCACTTGACACACTAACAGATATCAATACATAGGTTTTACGATTATTATTAGTCAGATATATTCTTGTGCGGTGAATAGGGCGTGTTGAGTCCAGTTCTCTGAGCAAGGAGTAGGTCTTGTCTATTACATATTGGGTTTATGGAACGGTATCTGAGCTAATTTGAAACCCTTGTTTTACGTATCACCCCACCTCACCTTTCCCGTTAAGCAGCCATAGTGTGTTTTCTGCATGTGTGACTCTGTTCTGTTTTGTAATTCAGTTCAAGTGTAACGGTTTTTACATTCCCTCTATCAGTGATACCTTATGAGAAGTGTCCTTTTCTGTGTGACTTATTTCACTTAGAATCGTCGTACCTAAATCCACTCATCATGCTGCTAGTAACCTTACGACATTGATTTCATGGCTGAGTGATATTCCATTGTACATAAGGACCACAACTTCTTTCTCCATTTTTCTCTTTCCTGGGATATTTAAGGTGGAATGAAGTGGAGGTCCTGGTCAACAGAGCAGCCCTAAACTTTGGGGTGCTTGTGTCTTGCTGATTTTTAATTTTCCCAATTTATACCCCCATGAGTGGAAGTGCCCTATGCTCTCTAAGCTGTGTTTTTCAGATGTTTCAGGACTCACCGGACACTTCTCCGGAGTGGCTCTTGGCAATTTACATCCCGCCCATCAGTGTAGCAAGGCTCCCATTTCTCCATGGCCTGTCCTGCATTTCTGGTTTTGACACTTTTTTCAGCATGGCCCTTTTGACCGATGGGAAGCGAGACTTCTTTGTAGCGCTGATTTGCCTTTCCAGGTGGCTTGGTTGGCCAAAAAGGGCGTATGCGTTTTTTCCTGAATATATTCAGGAAAAAACGCATACGCCCTTTTTGGCCAAGGGCATCATTGTCAACGTTTTGCCGCTTTTCATGTGCTTTAAAGGCGATTCGTATCTACCTCCTGAAATCTGTTTCCTGCAATTCTGCCTTGATTTCAAATCCTCTTCTTTGCCTTCCCTCAATATATTTGTGGACGACAGTTATCATTTATAACTCTGCAGGTTTGTGAATTGCAGTGCCCTGAACCTCCATTTTACAACTCGTTTTTATGGGAGCTGGCCGCAAAATTGCAGAATGGCTTCAGGCCCTGTTCTGGTTCCGGGGGGCAGGCTGAGCCTGTGGTTAATTCTTCTTTCTGATGGGAAAATAGAGTGACCTGTGCCTGTCTCAACACCAAGAGCTAGTCTCTCGTTGGTTCCACGTCTTCCCGTTTATCCTCAGGACAAATTGCAACCTGTATGGAACAGGAGGTTAAAGGTGCTGATGCTCCAAGTAGGGAGCTTGCTAGTAAAGCGGCTGGAATGGCGAACCCGGGCACAAGGAGATGAGAAATGAGGTGCGTTTTAGAAACCTTTCCCCATCACACGGTGTACCATCTTCTGGGTTTCTCATGCATGTTTTTGATGTAGGAAGATGCCCTTGAACCTGGAGATTTGGGACCCATGCGATGGGTACCACGCAGTATTCCTTTAAAGGGTCTGCGTTTGCTCACCCAACCTCACCAAACCTCTCAGCCCCAAGAGTGTCCACCCTTATGTCTCATCCAGCTGTGGGTCTAGATATGGTCAATCCAGGTTGCATCACAGCCCCTGAACGCATTGTGTAAGAATTTCTCTCTCTTTCACTGTCTTTGTTTCATGGGTGTTTCAAAGTAATTTATTTTTATAATGGGGTTTAGCTGCTTTTCACTGCTGTGTTTATGCCGCTTTACACCCACTTGACACACTAACAGAGAGATATCAATACATAGGTTTTACGATTATTATTAGTCAGATATATTCTTGTGCGGTGAATAGGGCATGTTGAGTCCAGTTCTCTGAGCAAGGAGTAGGTCTTGTCTATTACATATTGGGTTTATGGAACGGTATCTGAGCTAATTTGATACCCTTGTTTTATGTATCACCCCACCTCACCTTTCCCGTTAAGCAGCCATAGTGTGTTTTCTGCATGTGTGACTCTGTTCTGTTTTGTAATTCAGTTCAAGTGTAACGGTTTTTACATTCCCTCTATCAGTGATACCTTATGAGAAGTGTCCTTTTCTGTGTGACTTATTTCACTTAGAATCGTCGTACCTAAATCCACTCATCATGCTGCTACTAACCTTACGACATTGATTTCATGGCTGAGTGATATTCCATTGTACATAAGGACCACAACTTCTTTATCCATTTTTCTCTTTCCTGGGATATTTAAGGTGGAATGAAGTGGAGGTCCTGGTCAACAGAGCAGCCCTAAACTTTGGGGTGCTTGTGTCTTGCTGATTTTTAATTTTCCCAATTTATACCCCCATGAGTGGAAGTGCCCTATGCTCTCTAAGCTGTGTTTTTCAGATGTTTCAGGACTCACCGGACACTTCTCCAGAGTGGCTCTTGGCAATTTACATCCCGCCCATCAGTGTAGCAAGGCTCCCATTTCTCCATGGCCTGTCCTGCATTTCTGGTTTTGACACTTTTTTCAGCATGGCCCTTTTAACCGATGGGAAGCGAGACTTCTTTGTAGCGCTGATTTGCCTTTCCAGGTTCCTTGGTTGGCCAAAAAGGGCGTATGCGTTTTTTCCTGAATATATTCAGGAAAAAACGCATACGCCCTTTTTGGCCAAGGGCATCATTGTCAACGTTTTGCCGCTTTTCATGTGCTTTAAAGGTGATTCGTATCTACCTCCTGAAATCTGTTTCCTGCAATTCTGCCTTGATTTCAAATCCTCTTCTTTGCCTTCCCTCAATATATTTGTGGACGAGAGTTCTCATTTATAACTCTGCAGGTTTGTGAATTGCAGTGCCCTGAACCTCCATTTTACAACTCGTTTTTATGGGAGCTGGCCGCAAAATCGCAGAATGGCTTCAGGCCCTGTTCTGGTTCCGGGGGGCAGGCTGAGCCTGTGGTTAATTCTTCTTTCTGATGGGAAAATAGAGTGACCTGTGCCTGTCCCAACACCAAGAGCTAGTCTCTCGTTGGTTCCACGTCTTCCCGTTTATCCTCAGGACAAATTGCAACCTGTATGGAACAGGAGGTTAAAGGTGCTGATGCTCCAAGTAGGGAGCTTGCTAGTAAAGCAGCTGGAATGGCGAACCCGGGCACAAGGAGATGAGAAATGAGGTGCGTTTTAGAAACCTTTCCCCATCACACGGTGTACCATCTTCTGGGTTTCTCATGCATGTTTTTGATGTAGGAAGATGCCCTTGAACCTGGAGATTTGGGACCCATGCGATGGGTACCACGCAGTATTACTTTAAAGGGTCTGCGTTTGCTCACCCAACCTCACCAAACCTCTCAGCCCCAAGAGTGTCCACCCTTATGTCTCATCCAGCTGTGCGTCTAGATATGGTCAATCCAGGTTGCATCACAGCCCCTGAACGCATTGTTTAAGAATTTCTCTCTCTTTCACTGTCTTTGTTTCATGGGTGTTTCAAAGTAATTTATTTTTATAATGGGGTTTAGCTGCTTTTCACTGCTGTGTTTATGCCGCTTTACACCCACTTGACACAATAACAGAGAGATATCAATACATAGGTTTTACGATTATTATTAGTCAGATATATTCTTGTGCGGTGAATAGGGCGTGTTGAGTCCAGTTCTCTGAGCAAGGAGTAGGTCTTGTCTATTACATATTGGGTTTATGGAACGGTATCTGAGCTAATTTGATACCCTTGTTTTATGTATCACCCCACCTCACCTTTCCCGTTAAGCAGCCATAGTGTGTTTTCTGCATGTGTGACTCTGTTCTGTTTTGTAATTCAGTTCAAGTGTAACGGTTTTTACATTCCCTCTATCAGTGATACCTTATGAGAAGTGTCCTTTTCTGTGTGACTTATTTCACTTAGAATCGTCGTACCTAAATCCTCTCATCATGCTGCTACTAACCTTACGACATTGATTTCATGGCTGAGTGATATTCCATTGTACATAAGGATCACAACTTCTTTATCCATTTCTCTCTTTCCTGGGATATTTAAGGTGGAATGAAGTGGAGGTCCTGGTCAACAGAGCAGCCCTAAACTTTGGGGTGCTTGTGTCTTGCTGATTTTTAATTTTCCCAATTTATACCCCCATGAGTGGAAGTGCCCTATGCTCTCTAAGCTGTGTTTTTCAGATGTTTCAGGACTCACCGGACACTTCTCCGGAGTGGCTCTTGGCAATTTACATCCCGCCCATCAGTGTAGCAAGGCTCCCATTTCTCCATGGCCTGTCCTGCATTTCTAGTTTTGACACTTTTTTCAGCATGACCCTTTTGACCGATGGGAAGCGAGACTTCTTTGTAGCGCTGATTTGCCTTTCCAGGTTGCTTGGTTGGCCAAAAAGGGCGTATGCGTTTTTTCCTGAATATATTCAGGAAAAAACGCATACGCCCTTTTTGGCCAAGGGCATCATTGTCAACGTTTTGCCGCTTTTCATGTGCTTTAAAGGCGATTCATATCTACCTCCTGAAATCTGTTTCCTGCAATTCTGCCTTGATTTCAAATCCTCTTCTTTGCCTTCCCTCAATATATTTGTGGACGAGAGTTATCATTAATAACTCTGCAGGTTTGTGAATTGCAGTGCCCTGAACCTCCATTTTACAACTCGTTTTTATGGGAGCTGGCCGCAAAATCGCAGAATGGCTTCAGGCCCTGTTCTGGTTCCTGGGGGCAGGCTGAGCCTGTGGTTAATTCTTCTTTCTGATGGGAAAATAGAGTGACCTGTGCCTGTCCCAACACCAAGAGCTAGTCTCTCGTTGGTTCCACGTCTTCCCGTTTATCCTCAGGACAAATTGCAACCCGCATGGAACAGGAGGTTAAAGGTGCTGATGCTCCAAGTAGGGAGCTTGCTAGTAAAGCGGCTGGAATGTCGAACCCGGGCACAAGGAGTTGAGAAATGAGGTGCGTTTTAGAAACCTTTCCCCATCACACGGTGTAACATCTTCTGGGTTTCTCATGCATGTTTTAGATGTAGGAAGATGCCCTTGAACCTGGAGATTTGGGACCCATGCGATGGGTACCACGCAGTATTCCTTTAAAGGGTCTGCGTTTGCTCACCCAACCTCACCAAACCTCTCAGCCCCAAGAGTGTCCACCCTTATGTCTCATCCAGCTGTGGGTCTAGATATGGTCAATCCAGGTTGCATCACAGCCCCTGAACGCATTGTGTAAGAATTTCTCTCTCTTTCACTGTCTTTGTTTCATGGGTGTTTCAAAGTAATTTATTTTTATAATGGGGTTTAGCTGCTTTTCACTGCTGTGTTTATGCCGCTTTACACCCACTTGACACACTAACAGAGAGATATCAATACATAGGTTTATGATTATTATTAGTCAGATATATTCTTGTGCGGTGAATAGGGCGTGTTGAGTCCAGTTCTCTGAGCAAGGAGTAGGTCTTGTCTATTACATATTGGGTTTATGGAACGGTATCTGAGCTAATTTGATACCCTTGTTTTATGTATCACCCCACCTCACCTTTCCCGTTAAGCAGCCATAGTGTGTTTTCTGCATGTGTGACTCTGTTCTGTTTTGTAATTCAGTTCAAGTGTAACGGTTTTTACATTCCCTCTATCAGTGATACCTTATGAGAAGTGTCCTTTTCTGTGTGACTTATTTCACTTAGAATCGTCGTACCTAAATCCACTCATCATGCTGCTACTAACCTTACGACATTGATTTCATGGCTGAGTGATATTCCATTGTACATAAGGACCACAACTTCTTTATCCATTTTTCTCTTTCCTGGGATATTTAAGGTGGAATGAAGTGGAGGTCCTGGTCAACAGAGCAGCCCTAAACTTTGGGGTGCTTGTGTCTTGCTGATTTTTAATTTTCCCAATTTATACCCCCATGAGTGGAAGTGCCCTATGCTCTCTAAGCTGTGTTTTTCAGATGTTTCAGGACTCACCGGACACTGCTCCGGAGTGGCTCTTGGCAATTTACATCCCGCCCATCAGTGTAGCAAGGCTCCCATTTCTCCATGGCCTGTCCTGCATTTCTGGTTTTGACACTTTTTTCAGCATGGCCCTTTTGACCGATGGGAAGCGAGACTTCTTTGTAGCGCTGATTTGCCTTTCCAGGTGGCTTGGTTGGCCAAAAAGGGCGTATGCGTTTTTTCCTGAATATATTCAGGAAAAAACGCATACGCCCTTTTTGGCCAAGGGCATCATTGTCAACGTTTTGCCGCTTTTCATGTGCTTTAAAGGCGATTCGTATCTACCTCCTGAAATCTGTTTCCTGCAATTCTGCCTTGATTTCAAATCCTCTTCTTTGCCTTCCCTCAATATATTTGTGGACGGGAGTTATCATTTATAACTCTGCAGGTTTGTGAATTGCAGTGCCCTGAACCTCCATTTTACAACTCGTTTTTATGGGAGCTGGCCGCAAAATCGCAGAATGGCTTCAGGCCCTGTTCTGGTTCCGGGGGGCAGGCTGAGCCTGTGGTTATTTCTTCTTTCTGATGGAAAAATAGAGTGACCTGTGCCTGTCCCAACACCAAGAGCTAGTCTCTCGTTGGTTCCACGTCTTCCCGTTTATCCTCAGGACAAATTGCAACCTGTATGGAACAGGAGGTTAAAGGTGCTGATGCTCCAAGTAGGGAGCTTGCTAGTAAAGCAGCTGGAATGGCGAACCCGGGCACAAGGAGATGAGAAATGAGGTGCGTTTTAGAAACCTTTCCCCATCACACGGTGTACCATCTTCTGGGTTTCTCATGCATGTTTTTGATGTAGGAAGATGCCCTTGAACCTGGAGATTTGGGACCCATGCGATGGGTACCACGCAGTATTACTTTAAAGGGTCTGCGTTTGCTCACCCAACCTCACCAAACCTCTCAGCCCCAAGAGTGTCCACCCTTATGTCTCATCCAGCTGTGCGTCTAGATATGGTCAATCCAGGTTGCATCACAGCCCCTGAACGCATTGTTTAAGAATTTCTCTCTCTTTCACTGTCTTTGTTTCATGGGTGTTTCAAAGTAATTTATTTTTATAATGGGGTTTAGCTGCTTTTCACTGCTGTGTTTATGCCGCTTTACACCCACTTGACACACTAACAGATATCAATACATAGGTTTTACGATTATTATTAGTCAGATATATTCTTGTGCGGTGAATAGGGCGTGTTGAGTCCAGTTCTCTGAGCAAGGAGTAGGTCTTGTCTATTACATATTGGGTTTATGGAACGGTATCTGAGCTAATTTGAAACCCTTGTTTTACGTATCACCCCACCTCACCTTTCCCGTTAAGCAGCCATAGTGTGTTTTCTGCATGTGTGACTCTGTTCTGTTTTGTAATTCAGTTCAAGTGTAACGGTTTTTACATTCCCTCTATCAGTGATACCTTATGAGAAGTGTCCTTTTCTGTGTGACTTATTTCACTTAGAATCGTCGTACCTAAATCCACTCATCATGCTGCTAGTAACCTTACGACATTGATTTCATGGCTGAGTGATATTCCATTGTACATAAGGACCACAACTTCTTTCTCCATTTTTCTCTTTCCTGGGATATTTAAGGTGGAATGAAGTGGAGGTCCTGGTCAACAGAGCAGCCCTAAACTTTGGGGTGCTTGTGTCTTGCTGATTTTTAATTTTCCCAATTTATACCCCCATGAGTGGAAGTGCCCTATGCTCTCTAAGCTGTGTTTTTCAGATGTTTCAGGACTCACCGGACACTTCTCCGGAGTGGCTCTTGGCAATTTACATCCCGCCCATCAGTGTAGCAAGGCTCCCATTTCTCCATGGCCTGTCCTGCATTTCTGGTTTTGACACTTTTTTCAGCATGGCCCTTTTGACCGATGGGAAGCGAGACTTCTTTGTAGCGCTGATTTGCCTTTCCAGGTGGCTTGGTTGGCCAAAAAGGGCGTATGCGTTTTTTCCTGAATATATTCAGGAAAAAACGCATACGCCCTTTTTGGCCAAGGGCATCATTGTCAACGTTTTGCCGCTTTTCATGTGCTTTAAAGGCGATTCGTATCTACCTCCTGAAATCTGTTTCCTGCAATTCTGCCTTGATTTCAAATCCTCTTCTTTGCCTTTCCTCAATATATTTGTGGACGACAGTTATCATTTATAACTCTGCAGGTTTGTGAATTGCAGTGCCCTGAACCTCCATTTTACAACTCGTTTTTATGGGAGCTGGCCGCAAAATCGCAGAATGGCTTCAGGCCCTGTTCTGGTTCCGGGGGGCAGGCTGAGCCTGTGGTTAATTCTTCTTTCTGATGGGAAAATAGAGTGACCTGTGCCTGTCTCAACACCAAGAGCTAGTCTCTCGTTGGTTCCACGTCTTCCCGTTTATCCTCAGGACAAATTGCAACCTGTATGGAACAGGAGGTTAAAGGTGCTGATGCTCCAAGTAGGGAGCTTGCTAGTAAAGCGGCTGGAATGGCGAACCCGGGCACAAGGAGATGAGAAATGAGGTGCGTTTTAGAAACCTTTCCCCATCACACGGTGTACCATCTTCTGGGTTTCTCATGCATGTTTTTGATGTAGGAAGATGCCCTTGAACCTGGAGATTTGGGACCCATGCGATGGGTACCACGCAGTATTCCTTTAAAGGGTCTGCGTTTGCTCACCCAACCTCACCAAACCTCTCAGCCCCAAGAGTGTCCACCCTTATGTCTCATCCAGCTGTGGGTCTAGATATGGTCAATCCAGGTTGCATCACAGCCCCTGAACGCATTGTGTAAGAATTTCTCTCTCTTTCACTGTCTTTGTTTCATGGGTGTTTCAAAGTAATTTATTTTTATAATGGGGTTTAGCTGCTTTTCACTGCTGTGTTTATGCCGCTTTACACCCACTTGACACACTAACAGAGAGATATCAATACATAGGTTTTACGATTATTATTAGTCAGATATATTCTTGTGCGGTGAATAGGGCATGTTGAGTCCAGTTCTCTGAGCAAGGAGTAGGTCTTGTCTATTACATATTGGGTTTATGGAACGGTATCTGAGCTAATTTGATACCCTTGTTTTATGTATCACCCCACCTCACCTTTCCCGTTAAGCAGCCATAGTGTGTTTTCTGCATGTGTGACTCTGTTCTGTTTTGTAATTCAGTTCAAGTGTAACGGTTTTTACATTCCCTCTATCAGTGATACCTTATGAGAAGTGTCCTTTTCTGTGTGACTTATTTCACTTAGAATCGTCGTACCTAAATCCACTCATCATGCTGCTACTAACCTTACGACATTGATTTCATGGCTGAGTGATATTCCATTGTACATAAGGACCACAACTTCTTTATCCATTTTTCTCTTTCCTGGGATATTTAAGGTGGAATGAAGTGGAGGTCCTGGTCAACAGAGCAGCCCTAAACTTTGGGGTGCTTGTGTCTTGCTGATTTTTAATTTTCCCAATTTATACCCCCATGAGTGGAAGTGCCCTATGCTCTCTAAGCTGTGTTTTTCAGATGTTTCAGGACTCACCGGACACTTCTCCAGAGTGGCTCTTGGCAATTTACATCCCGCCCATCAGTGTAGCAAGGCTCCCATTTCTCCATGGCCTGTCCTGCATTTCTGGTTTTGACACTTTTTTCAGCATGGCCCTTTTAACCGATGGGAAGCGAGACTTCTTTGTAGCGCTGATTTGCCTTTCCAGGTTGCTTGGTTGGCCAAAAAGGGCGTATGCGTTTTTTCCTGAATATATTCAGGAAAAAACGCATACGCCCTTTTTGGCCAAGGGCATCATTGTCAACGTTTTGCCGCTTTTCATGTGCTTTAAAGGTGATTCGTATCTACCTCCTGAAATCTGTTTCGTGCAATTCTGCTTGATTTCAAATCCTCTTCTTTGCCTTCCCTCAATATATTTGTGGACGAGAGTTATCATTTATAACTCTGCAGGTTTGTGAATTGCAGTGCCCTGAACCTCCATTTTACAACTCGTTTTTATGGGAGCTGGCCGCAAAATCGCAGAATGGCTTCAGGCCCTGTTCTGGTTCCGGGGGGCAGGCTGAGCCTGTGGTTAATTCTTCTTTCTGATGGGAAAATAGAGTGACCTGTGCCTGTCCCAACACCAAGAGCTAGTCTCTCGTTGGTTCCACGTCTTCCCGTTTATCCTCAGGACAAATTGCAACCTGTATGGAACAGGAGGTTAAAGGTGCTGATGCTCCAAGTAGGGAGCTTGCTAGTAAAGCAGCTGGAATGGCGAACCCGGGCACAAGGAGATGAGAAATGAGGTGCGTTTTAGAAACCTTTCCCCATCACACGGTGTACCATCTTCTGGGTTTCTCATGCATGTTTTTGATGTAGGAAGATGCCCTTGAACCTGGAGATTTGGGACCCATGCGATGGGTACCACGCAGTATTACTTTAAAGGGTCTGCGTTTGCTCACCCAACCTCACCAAACCTCTCAGCCCCAAGAGTGTCCACCCTTATGTCTCATCCAGCTGTGCGTCTAGATATGGTCAATCCAGGTTGCATCACAGCCCCTGAACGCATTGTTTAAGAATTTCTCTCTCTTTCACTGTCTTTGTTTCATGGGTGTTTCAAAGTAATTTATTTTTATAATGGGGTTTAGCTGCTTTTCACTGCTGTGTTTATGCCGCTTTACACCCACTTGACACAATAACAGAGAGATATCAATACATAGGTTTTACGATTATTATTAGTCAGATATATTCTTGTGCGGTGAATAGGGCGTGTTGAGTCCAGTTCTCTGAGCAAGGAGTAGGTCTTGTCTATTACATATTGGGTTTATGGAACGGTATCTGAGCTAATTTGATACCCTTGTTTTATGTATCACCCCACCTCACCTTTCCCGTTAAGCAGCCATAGTGTGTTTTCTGCATGTGTGACTCTGTTCTGTTTTGTAATTCAGTTCAAGTGTAACGGTTTTTACATTCCCTCTATCAGTGATACCTTATGAGAAGTGTCCTTTTCTGTGTGACTTATTTCACTTAGAATCGTCGTACCTAAATCCTCTCATCATGCTGCTACTAACCTTACGACATTGATTTCATGGCTGAGTGATATTCCATTGTACATAAGGATCACAACTTCTTTATCCATTTCTCTCTTTCCTGGGATATTTAAGGTGGAATGAAGTGGAGGTCCTGGTCAACAGAGCAGCCCTAAACTTTGGGGTGCTTGTGTCTTGCTGATTTTTAATTTTCCCAATTTATACCCCCATGAGTGGAAGTGCCCTATGCTCTCTAAGCTGTGTTTTTCAGATGTTTCAGGACTCACCGGACACTTCTCCGGAGTGGCTCTTGGCAATTTACATCCCGCCCATCAGTGTAGTAAGGCTCCCATTTCTCCATGGCCTGTCCTGCATTTCTAGTTTTGACACTTTTTTCAGCATGACCCTTTTGACCGATGGGAAGCGAGACTTCTTTGTAGCGCTGATTTGCCTTTCCAGGTTGCTTGGTTGGCCAAAAAGGGCGTATGCGTTTTTTCCTGAATATATTCAGGAAAAAACGCATACGCCCTTTTTGGCCAAGGGCATCATTGTCAACGTTTTGCCGCTTTTCATGTGCTTTAAAGGCGATTCATATCTACCTCCTGAAATCTGTTTCCTGCAATTCTGCCTTGATTTCAAATCCTCTTCTTTGCCTTCCCTCAATATATTTGTGGACGAGAGTTATCATTAATAACTCTGCAGGTTTGTGAATTGCAGTGCCCTGAACCTCCATTTTACAACTCGTTTTTATGGGAGCTGGCCGCAAAATCGCAGAATGGCTTCAGGCCCTGTTCTGGTTCCTGGGGGCAGGCTGAGCCTGTGGTTAATTCTTCTTTCTGATGGGAAAATAGAGTGACCTGTGCCTGTCCCAACACCAAGAGCTAGTCTCTCGTTGGTTCCACGTCTTCCCGTTTATCCTCAGGACAAATTGCAACCCGCATGGAACAGGAGGTTAAAGGTGCTGATGCTCCAAGTAGGGAGCTTGCTAGTAAAGCGGCTGGAATGGCGAACCCGGGCACAAGGAGTTGAGAAATGAGGTGCGTTTTAGAAACCTTTCCCCATCACACGGTGTAACATCTTCTGGGTTTCTCATGCATGTTTTAGATGTAGGAAGATGCCCTTGAACCTGGAGATTTGGGACCCATGCGATGGGTACCACGCAGTATTCCTTTAAAGGGTCTGCGTTTGCTCACCCAACCTCACCAAACCTCTCAGCCCCAAGAGTGTCCACCCTTATGTCTCATCCAGCTGTGGGTCTAGATATGGTCAATCCAGGTTGCATCACAGCCCCTGAACGCATTGTGTAAGAATTTCTCTCTCTTTCACTGTCTTTGTTTCATGGGTGTTTCAAAGTAATTTATTTTTATAATGGGGTTTAGCTGCTTTTCACTGCTGTGTTTATGCCGCTTTACACCCACTTGACACACTAACAGAGAGATATCAATACATAGGTTTATGATTATTATTAGTCAGATATATTCTTGTGCGGTGAATAGGGCGTGTTGAGTCCAGTTCTCTGAGCAAGGAGTAGGTCTTGTCTATTACATATTGGGTTTATGGAACGGTATCTGAGCTAATTTGATACCCTTGTTTTATGTATCACCCCACCTCACCTTTCCTGTTAAGCAGCCATAGTGTGTTTTCTGCATGTGTGACTCTGTTCTGTTTTGTAATTCAGTTCAAGTGTAACGGTTTTTACATTCCCTCTATCAGTGATACCTTATGAGAAGTGTCCTTTTCTGTGTGACTTATTTCACTTAGAATCGTCGTACCTAAATCCACTCATCATGCTGCTACTAACCTTACGACATTGATTTCATGGCTGAGTGATATTCCATTGTACATAAGGACCACAACTTCTTTATCCATTTTTCTCTTTCCTGGGATATTTAAGGTGGAATGAAGTGGAGGTCCTGGTCAACAGAGCAGCCCTAAACTTTGGGGTGCTTGTGTCTTGCTGATTTTTAATTTTCCCAATTTATACCCCCATGAGTGGAAGTGCCCTATGCTCTCTAAGCTGTGTTTTTCAGATGTTTCAGGACTCACCGGACACTGCTCCGGAGTGGCTCTTGGCAATTTACATCCCGCCCATCAGTGTAGCAAGGCTCCCATTTCTCCATGGCCTGTCCTGCATTTCTGGTTTTGACACTTTTTTCAGCATGGCCCTTTTGACCGATGGGAAGCGAGACTTCTTTGTAGCGCTGATTTGCCTTTCCAGGTGGCTTGGTTGGCCAAAAAGGGCGTATGCGTTTTTTCCTGAATATATTCAGGAAAAAACGCATACGCCCTTTTTGGCCAAGGGCATCATTGTCAACGTTTTGCCGCTTTTCATGTGCTTTAAAGGCGATTCGTATCTACCTCCTGAAATCTGTTTCCTGCAATTCTGCCTTGATTTCAAATCCTCTTCTTTGCCTTCCCTCAATATATTTGTGGACGGGAGTTATCATTTATAACTCTGCAGGTTTGTGAATTGCAGTGCCCTGAACCTCCATTTTACAACTCGTTTTTATGGGAGCTGGCCGCAAAATCGCAGAATGGCTTCAGGCCCTGTTCTGGTTCCGGGGGTCAGGCTGAGCCTGTGGTTAATTCTTCTTTCTGATGGGAAAATAGAGTGACCTGTGCCTGTCCCAACACCAAGAGCTAGTCTCTCGTTGGTTCCACGTCTTCCCGTTTATACTCAGGACAAATTGCAACCTGCATGTAACAGGAGGTTAAAGGTGCTGATGCTCCAAGTAGGGAGCTTGCTAGTAAAGCGGCTGGAATGGCGAACCCAGGCACAAGGAGTTGAGAAATGATGTGCGTTTTAGAAACCTTTCCCCATCACACGGTGTACCATCTTCTGGGTTTCTCATGCATGTTTTTGATGTAGGAAGATGCCCTTGAACCTGGAGATTTGGGACCCATGCGATGGGTACCACGCAGTATTCCTTTAAAGGGTCTGCGTTTGCTCACCCAACCTCACCAAACCTCTCAGCCCCAAGAGTGTCCACCCTTATGTCTCATCCAGCTGTGCGTCTAGATATGGTCAATCCAGGTTGCATCACAGCCCCTGAACGCATTGTGTAAGAATTTCTCTCTCTTTCACTGTCTTTGTTTCATGGGTGTTTCAAAGTAATTTATTTTTATAATGGGGTTTAGCTGCTTTTCACTGCTGTGTTTATGCTGCTTTACACCCACTTGACACACTAACAGAGAGATATCAATACATAGGTTTTACGATTATTATTAGTCAGATATATTCTTGTGCGGTGAATAGGGCGTGTTGAGTCCAGTTCTCTGAGCAAGGAGTAGGTCTTGTCTATTACATATTGGGTTTATGGAACGGTATCTGAGCTAATTTGATACCCTTGTTTTATGTATCACCCCACCTCACCTTTCCCGTTAAGCAGCCATAGTGTGTTTTCTGCATGTGTGACTCTGTTCTGTTTTGTAATTCAGTTCAAGTGTAACGGTTTTTACATTCCCTCTATCAGTGATACCTTATAAGAAGTGTCCTTTTCTGTGTGACTTATTTCACTTAGAATCGTCGTACCTAAATCCACTCATCATGCTGCTACTAACCTTACGACATTGATTTCATGGCTGAGTGGTATTCCATTGTACATAAGGACCACAACTTCTTTATCCATTTTTCTCTTTCCTGGGATATTTAAGGTGGAATGAAGTGGAGGTCCTGGTCAACAGAGCAGCCCTAAACTTTGGGGTGCTTGTGTTTTGCTGATTTTTAATTTTCCCAATTTATACCCCCATGAGTGGAAGTGCCCTATGCTCTCTAAGCTGTGTTTTTCAGATGTTTCAGGACTCACCGGACACTTCTCCGGAGTGGCTCTTGGCAATTTACATCCCGCCCATCAGTGTAGCAAGGCTCCCATTTCTCCATGGCCTGTCCTGCATTTCTGGTTTTGACACTTTTTTCAGCATGGCCCTTTTGACCGATGGGAAGCGAGACTTCTTTGTAGCGCTGATTTGCCTTTCCAGGTTGCTTGGTTGGCCAAAAAGGGCGTATGCGATTTTTCCTGAATATATTCAGGAAAAAACGCATACGCCCTTTTTGGCCAAGGGCATCATTGTCAACGTTTTGCCGCTTTTCATGTGCTTTAAAGGCGGTTCGTATCTACCTCCTGAAATCTGTTTCCTGCAATTCTGCCTTGATTTCAAATCCTATTCTTTGCCTTCCCTCAATATATTTGTGGACGAGAGTTATCATTAATAACTCTGCAGGTTTGTGAATTGCAGTGCCCTGAACCTCCATTTTACAACTCGTTTTTATGGGAGCTGGCCGCAAAATCGCAGAATGGCTTCAGGCCCTGTTCTGGTTCCGGGGGGCAGGCTGAGCCTGTGGTTAATTCTTCTTTCTGATGGGAAAATAGAGTGACCTGTGCCTGTCCCAACACCAAGAGCTAGTCTCTCGTTGGTTCCACGTCTTCCCGTTTATCCTCAGGACAAATTGCAACCTGAACGGAACAGGAGGTTAAAGGTGCTGATGCTCCAAGTAGGGAGCTTGCTAGTAAAGCGGCTGGAATGGCGAACCCGGGCACAAGGAGATGAGAAATGAGGTGCGTTTTAGAAACCTTTCCCCATCACACGGTGTACCATCTCCTGGGTTTCTCATGCATGTTTTTGATGTAGGAAGATGCCCTTGAACCTGGAGATTTGGGACCCATGCGATGGGTACCACGCAGTATTCCTTTAAAGGGTCTGCGTTTGCTCACCCAACCTCACCAAACCTCTCAGCCCCAAGAGTGTCCACCCTTATGTCTCATCCAGCTGTGCGTCTAGATATGGTCAATCCAGGTTGCATCACAGCCCCTGAACGCATTGTGTAAGAATTTCTCTCTCTTTCACTGTCTTTGTTTCATGGGTGTTTCAAAGTAATTTATTTTTATAATGGGGTTTAGCTGCTTTTCACTGCTGTGTTTATGCCGCTTTACACCCACTTGACACACTAACAGAGAGATATCAATACATAGGTTTTACGATTATTATTAGTCAGATATATTCTTGTGCGGTGAATAGGGCGTGTTGAGTCCAGTTCTCTGAGCAAGGAGTAGGTCTTGTCTATTACATATTGGGTTTATGGAACGGTATCTGAGCTAATTTGATACCCTTGTTTTATGTATCACCCCACCTCACCTTTCCCGTTAAGCAGCCATAGTGTGTTTTCTGCATGTGTGACTCTGTTCTGTTTTGTAATTCAGTTCAAGTGTAACGGTTTTTACATTCCCTCTATCAGTGATACCTTATGAGAAGTGTCCTTTTCTGTGTGACTTATTTCACTTAGAATCGTCGTACCTAAATCCACTCATCATGCTGCTACTAACCTTACGACATTGATTTCATGGCTGAGTGATATTCCATTGTACATAAGGACCACAACTTCTTTATCCATTTTTCTCTTTCCTGGGATATTTAAGGTGGAATGAAGTGGAGGTCCTGGTCAACAGAGCAGCCCTAAACTTTGGGGTGCTTGTGTCTTGCTGATTTTTAATTTTCCCAATTTATACCCCCATGAGTGGAAGTGCCCTATGCTCTCTAAGCTGTGTTTTTCAGATGTTTCAGGACTCACCGGACACTTCTCCGGAGTGGCTCTTGGCAATTTACATCCCGCCCATCAGTGTAGCAAGGCTCCCATTTCTCCATGGCCTGTCCTGCATTTCTGGTTTTGACACTTTTTTCAGCATGGCCCTTTTGACCGATGGGAAGCGAGACTTCTTTGTAGCGCTGATTTGCCTTTCCAGGTTGCTTGGTTGGCCAAAAAGGGCGTATGCGATTTTTCCTGAATATATTCAGGAAAAAACGCATACGCCCTTTTTGGCCAAGGGCATCATTGTCAACGTTTTGCCGCTTTTCATGTGCTTTAAAGGCGATTCGTATCTACCTCCTGAAATCTGTTTCCTGCAATTCTGCCTTGATTTCAAATCCTATTCTTTGCCTTCCCTCAATATATTTGTGGACGAGAGTTATCATTAATAACTCTGCAGGTTTGTGAATTGCAGTGCCCTGAACCTCCATTTTACAACTCGTTTTTATGGGAGCTGGCCGCAAAATCGCAGAATGGTTTCAGGCCCTGTTCTGGTTACGGGGGGCAGGCTGAGCCTGTGGTTAATTCTTCTTTCTGATGGGAAAATAGAGTGACCTGTGCCTGTCCCAACACCAAGAGCTAGTCTCTCGTTGGTTCCACGTCTTCCCGTTTATCCTCAGGACAAATTGCAACCTGTATGGAACAGGAGGTTAAAGGTGCTGATGCTCCAAGTAGGGAGCTTGCTAGTAAAGCGGCTGGAATGGCGAACCCGGGCACAAGGAGATGAGAAATGAGGTGCGTTTTAGAAACCTTTCCCCATCACACGGTGTACCATCTTCTGGGTTTCTCATGCATGTTTTTGATGTAGGAAGATGCCCTTGAACCTGGAGATTTGGGACCCATGCGATGGGTACCACGCAGTATTCCTTTAAAGGGTCTGCGTTTGCTCACCAAACCTCACCAAACCTCTCAGCCCCAAGAGTGTCCACCCTTATGTCTCATCCAGCTGTGCGTCTAGATATGGTCAATCCAGGTTGCATCACAGCCCCTGAACGCATTGTGTAAGAATTTCTCTCTCTTTCACTGTCTTTGTTTCATGGGTGTTTCAAAGTAATTTATTTTTATAATGGGGTTTAGCTGCTTTTCACTGCTGTGTTTATGCCGCTTTACACCCACTTGACACACTAACAGAGAGATATCAATACATAGGTTTTACGATTATTATTAGTCAGATATATTCTTGTGCGGTGAATAGGGCGTGTTGAGTCCAGTTCTCTGAGCAAGGAGTAGGTCTTGTCTATTACATATTGGGTTTATGGAACGGTATCTGAGCTAATTTGATACCCTTGTTTTATGTATCACCCCACCTCACCTTTCCCGTTAAGCAGCCATAGTGTGTTTTCTGCATGTGTGACTCTGTTCTGTTTTGTAATTCAGTTCAAGTGTAACGGTTTTTACATTCCCTCTATCAGTGATACCTTATGAGAAGTGTCCTTTTCTGTGTGACTTATTTCACTTAGAATCGTCGTAACTAAATCCACTCATCATGCTGCTACTAACCTTACGACATTGATTTCATGGCTGAGTGGTATTCCATTGTACATAAGGACCACAACTTCTTTATCCATTTTTCTCTTTCCTGGGATATTTAAGGTGGAATGAAGTGGAGGTCCTGGTCAACAGAGCAGCCCTAAACTTTGGGGTGCTTGTGTCTTGCTGATTTTTAATTTTCCCAATTTATACCCCCATGAGTGGAAGTGCCCTATGCTCTCTAAGCTGTGTTTTTCAGATGTTTCAGGACTCACCAGACACTTCTCCGGAGTGGCTCTTGGCAATTTACATCCCGCCCATCAGTGTAGCAAGGCTCCCATTTCTCCATGGCCTGTCCTGCATTTCTGGTTTTGACACTTTTTTCAGCATGGCCCTTTTGACCGATGGGAAGCGAGACTTCTTTGAGGCGCTGATTTGCCTTTCCAGGTTGCTTGGTTGGCCAAAAAGGGCGTATGCGATTTTTCCTGAATATATTCAGGAAAAAACGCATACGCCCTTTTTGGCCAAGGGCATCATTGTCAACGTTTTGCCGCTTTTCATGTGCTTTAAAGGCGATTCGTATCTACCTCCTGAAATCTGTTTCCTGCAATTCTGCCTTGATTTCAAATCCTATTCTTTGCCTTCCCTCAATATATTTGTGGACGAGAGTTATCATTAATAACTCTGCAGGTTTGTGAATTGCAGTGCCCTGAACCTCCATTTTACAACTCGTTTTTATGGGAGCTGGCCGCAAAATCGCAGAATGGTTTCAGGCCCTGTTCTGGTTACGGGGGGCAGGCTGAGCCTGTGGTTAATTCTTCTTTCTGATGGGAAAATAGAGTGACCTGTGCCTGTCCCAACACCAAGAGCTAGTCTCTCGTTGGTTCCACGTCTTCCCGTTTATCCTCAGGACAAATTGCAACCTGTATGGAACAGGAGGTTAAAGGTGCTGATGCTCCAAGTAGGGAGCTTGCTAGTAAAGCGGCTGGAATGGCGAACCCGGGCACAAGGAGATGAGAAATGAGGTGCGTTTTAGAAACCTTTCCCCATCACACGGTGTACCATCTTCTGGGTTTCTCATGCATGTTTTTGATGTAGGAAGATGCCCTTGAACCTGGAGATTTGGGACCCATGCGATGGGTACCACGCAGTATTCCTTTAAAGGGTCTGCGTTTGCTCACCAAACCTCACCAAACCTCTCAGCCCCAAGAGTGTCCACCCTTATGTCTCATCCAGCTGTGCGTCTAGATATGGTCAATCCAGGTTGCATCACAGCCCCTGAACGCATTGTGTAAGAATTTCTCTCTCTTTCACTGTCTTTGTTTCATGGGTGTTTCAAAGTAATTTATTTTTATAATGGGGTTTAGCTGCTTTTCACTGCTGTGTTTATGCCGCTTTACACCCACTTGACACACTAACAGAGAGATATCAATACATAGGTTTTACGATTATTATTAGTCAGATATATTCTTGTGCGGTGAATAGGGCGTGTTGAGTCCAGTTCTCTGAGCAAGGAGTAGGTCTTGTCTATTACATATTGGGTTTATGGAACGGTATCTGAGCTAATTTGATACCCTTGTTTTATGTATCACCCCACCTCACCTTTCCCGTTAAGCAGCCATAGTGTGTTTTCTGCATGTGTGACTCTGTTCTGTTTTGTAATTCAGTTCAAGTGTAACGGTTTTTACATTCCCTCTATCAGTGATACCTTATGAGAAGTGTCCTTTTCTGTGTGACTTATTTCACTTAGAATCGTCGTACCTAAATCCTCTCATCATGCTGCTACTAACCTTACGACATTGATTTCATGGCTGAGTGATATTCCATTGTACATAAGGATCACAACTTCTTTATCCATTTCTCTCTTTCCTGGGATATTTAAGGTGGAATGAAGTGGAGGTCCTGGTCAACAGAGCAGCCCTAAACTTTGGGGTGCTTGTGTCTTGCTGATTTTTAATTTTCCCAATTTATACCCCCATGAGTGGAAGTGCCCTATGCTCTCTAAGCTGTGTTTTTCAGATGTTTCAGGACTCACCGGACACTTCTCCGGAGTGGCTCTTGGCAATTTACATCCCGCCCATCAGTGTAGCAAGGCTCCCATTTCTCCATGGCCTGTCCCGCATTTCTGGTTTTGACACTTTTTTCAGCATGACCCTTTTGACCGATGGGAAGTGAGACTTCTTTGTAGTGCTGATTTGCCTTTCCAGGTTGCTTGGTTGGCCAAAAAGGGCGTATGCGTTTTTTCCTGAATAAATTCAGGAAAAAACGCATACGCCCTTTTTGGCCAAGGGCATCATTGTCAACGTTTTGCCGCTTTTCATGTGCTTTAAAGGCGATTCGTATCTACCTCCTGAAATCTGTTTCCTGCAATTCTGCCTTGATTTCAAATCCTCTTCTTTGCCTTCCCTCAATATATTTGTGGACGAGAGTTATCATTAATAACTCTGCAGGTTTGTGAATTGCAGTGCCCTGAACCTCCATTTTACAACTCGTTTTTATGGGAGCTGGCCGCAAAATCGCAGAATGGTTTCAGGCCCTGTTCTGGTTACGGGGGGCAGGCTGAGCCTGTGGTTAATTCTTCTTTCTGATGGGAAAATAGAGTGACCTGTGCCTGTCCCAACACCAAGAGCTAGTCTCTCGTTGGTTCCACGTCTTCCCGTTTATCCTCAGGACAAATTGCAACCTGTATGGAACAGGAGGTTAAAGGTGCTGATGCTCCAAGTAGGGAGCTTGCTAGTAAAGCGGCTGGAATGGCGAACCCGGGCACAAGGAGATGAGAAATGAGGTGCGTTTTAGAAACCTTTCCCCATCACACGGTGTACCATCTTCTGGGTTTCTCATGCATGTTTTTGATGTAGGAAGATGCCCTTGAACCTGGAGATTTGGGACCCATGCGATGGGTACCACGCAGTATTCCTTTAAAGGGTCTGCGTTTGCTCACCCAACCTCACCAAACCTCTCAGCCCCAAGAGTGTCCACCCTTATGTCTCATCCAGCTGTGCATCTAGATATGGTCAATCCAGGTTGCATCACAGCCCCTGAACGCATTGTGTAAGAATTTCTCTCTCTTTCACTGTCTTTGTTTCATGGGTGTTTCAAAGTAATTTATTTTTATAATGGGGTTTAGCTGCTTTTCACTGCTGTGTTTATGCCGCTTTACACCCACTTGACACACTAACAGAGAGATATCAATACATAGGTTTTACGATTATTATTAGTCAGATATATTCTTGTGCGGTGAATAGGGCCTGCTGAGTCCAGTTCTCTGAGCAAGGAGTAGGTCTTGTCTATTACATATTGGGTTTATGGAACGGTATCTGAGCTAATTTGATACCCTTGTTTTATGTATCACCCCACCTCACCTTTCCCGTTAAGCAGCCATAGTGTGTTTTCTGCATGTGTGACTCTGTTCTGTTTTGTAATTCAGTTCAAGTGTAACGGTTTTTACATTCCCTCTATCAGTGATACCTTATGAGAAGTGTCCTTTTCTGTGTGACTTATTTCACTTAGAATCGTCGTACCTAAATCCACTCATCATGCTGCTACTAACCTTACGACATTGATTTCCTGGCTGAGTGATATTCCATTGTACATAAGGACCACAACTTCTTTCTCCATTTTTCTCTTTCCTGGGATATTTAAGGTGTAATGAAGTGGAGGTCCTGGTCAACAGAGCAGCCCTAAACTTTGGGGTGCTTGTGTCTTGCTGATTTTTAATTTTCCCAATTTATACCCCCATGAGTGGAAGTGCCCTATGCTCTCTAAGCTGTGTTTTTCAGATGTTTCAGGACTCACCGGACACTTCTCCAGAGTGGCTCTTGGCAATTTACATCCCGCCCATCAGTGTAGCAAGGCTCCCATTTCTCCATGGCCTGTCCTGCATTTCTGGTTTTGACACTTTTTTCAGCATGGCCCTTTTGACCGATGGGAAGCGAGACTTCTTTGTAGCGCTGATTTGCCTTTCCAGGTGGCTTGGTTGGCCAAAAAGGGCGTATGCGTTTTTTCCTGAATAAATTCAGGAAAAAACGCATACGCCCTTTTTGGCCAAGGGCATCATTGTCAACGTTTTGCCGCTTTTCATGTGCTTTAAAGGCGATTCGTATCTACCTCCTGAAATCTGTTTCCTGCAATTCTGCCTTGATTTCAAATCCTCTTCTTTGCCTTCCCTCAATATATTTGTGGACGAGAGTTATCATTAATAACTCTGCAGGTTTGTGAATTGCAGTGCCCTGAACCTCCATTTTACAACTCGTTTTTATGGGAGCTGGCCGCAAAATCGCAGAATGGCTTCAGGCCCTGTTCTGGTTCCTGGGGGCAGGCTGAGCCTGTGGTTAATTCTTCTTTCTGTTGGGAAAATAGAGTGACCTGTGCCTGTCCCAACACCAAGAGCTAGTCTCTCGTTGGTTCCACGTCTTCCCGTTTATCCTCAGGACAAATTGCAAACTGTACGGAACAGGAGGTTAAAGGTGCTGATGCTCCAAGTAGGGAGCTTGCTAGTAAAGCGGCTGGAATGGCGAACCCGGGCACAAGGAGATGAGAAATGAGGTGCGTTTTAGAAACCTTTCCCCATCACACGGTGTACCATCTTCTGGGTTTCTCATGTATGTTTTTGATGTAGGAAGATGCCCTTGAACCTGGAGATTTGGGACCCATGCGATGTGTATCACGCAGTATTCCTTTAAAGGGTCTGCGTTTGCTCACCCAACCTCACCAAACCTCTCAGCCCCAAGAGTGTCCACCCTTATGTCTCATCCAGCTGTGCATCTAGATATGGTCAATCCAGGTTGCATCACAGCCCCTGAACGCATTGTGTAAGAATTTCTCTCTCTTTCACTGTCTTTGTTTCATGGGTGTTTCAAAGTAATTTATTTTTATAATGGGGTTTAGCTGCTTTTCACTGCTGTGTTTATGCCGCTTTACACCCACTTGACACACTAACAGAGAGATATCAATACATAGGTTTTACGATTATTATTAGTCAGATATATTCTTGTGCGGTGAATAGGGCCTGCTGAGTCCAGTTCTCTGAGCAAGGAGTAGGTCTTGTCTATTACATATTGGGTTTATGGAACGGTATCTGAGCTAATTTGATACCCTTGTTTTATGTATCACCCCACCTCACCTTTCCCGTTAAGCAGCCATAGTGTGTTTTCTGCATGTGTGACTCTGTTCTGTTTTGTAATTCAGTTCAAGTGTAACGGTTTTTACATTCCCTCTATCAGTGATACCTTATGAGAAGTGTCCTTTTCTGTGTGACTTATTTCACTTAGAATCGTCGTACCTAAATCCACTCATCATGCTGCTACTAACCTTACGACATTGATTTCCTGGCTGAGTGATATTCCATTGTACATAAGGACCACAACTTCTTTCTCCATTTTTCTCTTTCCTGGGATATTTAAGGTGTAATGAAGTGGAGGTCCTGGTCAACAGAGCAGCCCTAAACTTTGGGGTGCTTGTGTCTTGCTGATTTTTAATTTTCCCAATTTATACCCCCATGAGTGGAAGTGCCCTATGCTCTCTAAGCTGTGTTTTTCAGATGTTTCAGGACTCACCGGACACTTCTCCAGAGTGGCTCTTGGCAATTTACATCCCGCCCATCAGTGTAGCAAGGCTCCCATTTCTCCATGGCCTGTCCTGCATTTCTGGTTTTGACACTTTTTTCAGCATGACCCTTTTGACCGATGGGAAGTGAGACTTCTTTGTAGCGCTGATTTGCCTTTCCAGGTTGCTTGGTTGGCCAAAAAGGGCGTATGCGTTTTTTCCTGAATAAATTCAGGAAAAAACGCATACGCCCTTTTTGGCCAAGGGCATCATTGTCAACGTTTTGCCGCTTTTCATGTGCTTTAAAGGCGATTCGTATCTACCTCCTGAAATCTGTTTCCTGCAATTCTGCCTTGATTTCAAATCCTCTTCTTTGCCTTCCCTCAATATATTTGTGGACGAGAGTTATCATTAATAACTCTGCAGGTTTGTGAATTGCAGTGCCCTGAACCTCCATTTTACAACTCGTTTTTATGGGAGCTGGCCGCAAAATCGCAGAATGGTTTCAGGCCCTGTTCTGGTTACGGGGGGCAGGCTGAGCCTGTGGTTAATTCTTCTTTCTGATGGGAAAATAGAGTGACCTGTGCCTGTCCCAACACCAAGAGCTAGTCTCTCGTTGGTTCCACGTCTTCCCGTTTATCCTCAGGACAAATTGCAACCTGTATGGAACAGGAGGTTAAAGGTGCTGATGCTCCAAGTAGGGAGCTTGCTAGTAAAGCGGCTGGAATGGCGAACCCGGGCACAAGGAGATGAGAAATGAGGTGCGTTTTAGAAACCTTTCCCCATCACACGGTGTACCATCTTCTGGGTTTCTCATGCATGTTTTTGATGTAGGAAGATGCCCTTGAACCTGGAGATTTGGGACCCATGCGATGGGTACCACGCAGTATTCCTTTAAAGGGTCTGCGTTTGCTCACCCAACCTCACCAAACCTCTCAGCCCCAAGAGTGTCCACCCTTATGTCTCATCCAGCTGTGCGTCTAGATATGATCAATCCAGGTTGCATCACAGCCCCTGAACGCATTGTGTAAGAATTTCTCTCTCTTTCACTGTCTTTGTTTCATGGGTGTTTCAAAGTAATTTATTTTTATAATGGGGTTTAGCTGCTTTTCACTGCTGTGTTTATGCCGCTTTACACCCACTTGACACACTAACAGAGAGATATCAATACATAGGTTTTACGATTATTATTAGTCAGATATATTCTTGTGCGGTGAATAGGGCGTGTTGAGTCCAGTTCTCTGAGCAAGGAGTAGGTCTTGTCTATTACATATTGGGTTTATGGAACGGTATCTGAGCTAATTTGATACCCTTGTTTTATGTATCACCCCACCTCACCTTTCCCGTTAAGCAGCCATAGTGTGTTTTCTGCATGTGTGACTCTGTTCTGTTTTGTAATTCAGTTCAAGTGTAACGGTTTTTACATTCCCTCTATCAGTGATACCTTATGAGAAGTGTCCTTTTCTGTGTGACTTATTTCACTTAGAATCGTCGTACCTAAATCCTCTCATCATGCTGCTACTAACCTTACGACATTGATTTCATGGCTGAGTGATATTCCATTGTACATAAGGATCACAACTTCTTTATCCATTTCTCTCTTTCCTGGGATATTTAAGGTGGAATGAAGTGGAGGTCCTGGTCAACAGAGCAGCCCTAAACTTTGGGGTGCTTGTGTCTTGCTGATTTTTAATTTTCCCAATTTATACCCCCATGAGTGGAAGTGCCCTATGCTCTCTAAGCTGTGTTTTTCAGATGTTTCAGGACTCACCGGACACTTCTCCGGAGTGGCTCTTGGCAATTTACATCCCGCCCATCAGTGTAGCAAGGCTCCCATTTCTCCATGGCCTGTCCTGCATTTCTGGTTTTGACACTTTTTTCAGCATGACCCTTTTGACCGATGGGAAGCGAGACTTCTTTGTAGCGCTGATTTGCCTTTCCAGGTTGCTTGGTTGGCCAAAAAGGGCGTATGCGTTTTTTCCTGAATAAATTCAGGAAAAAACGCATACGCCCTTTTTGGCCAAGGGCATCATTGTCAACGTTTTGCCGCTTTTCATGTGCTTTAAAGGCGATTCGTATCTACCTCCTGAAATCTGTTTCCTGCAATTCTGCCTTGATTTCAAATCCTCTTCTTTGCCTTCCCTCAATATATTTGTGGACGAGAGTTATCATTAATAACTCTGCAGGTTTGTGAATTGCAGTGCCCTGAACCTCCATTTTACAACTCGTTTTTATGGGAGCTGGCCGCAAAATCGCAGAATGGCTTCAGGCCCTGTTCTGGTTCCTGGGGGCAGGCTGAGCCTGTGGTTAATTCTTCTTTCTGATGGGAAAATAGAGTGACCTGTGCCTGTCCCAACACCAAGAGCTAGTCTCTCGTTGGTTCCACGTCTTCCCGTTTATCCTCAGGACAAATTGCAAACTGTACGGAACAGGAGGTTAAAGGTGCTGATGCTCCAAGTAGGGAGCTTGCTAGTAAAGCGGCTGGAATGGCGAACCCGGGCACAAGGAGATGAGAAATGAGGTGCGTTTTAGAAACCTTTCCCCATCACACGGTGTACCATCTTCTGGGTTTCTCATGTATGTTTTTGATGTAGGAAGATGCCCTTGAACCTGGAGATTTGGGACCCATGCGATGTGTATCACGCAGTATTCCTTTAAAGGGTCTGCGTTTGCTCACCCAACCTCACCAAACCTCTCAGCCCCAAGAGTGTCCACCCTTATGTCTCATCCAGCTGTGCATCTAGATATGGTCAATCCAGGTTGCATCACAGCCCCTGAACGCATTGTGTAAGAATTTCTCTCTCTTTCACTGTCTTTGTTTCATGGGTGTTTCAAAGTAATTTATTTTTATAATGGGGTTTAGCTGCTTTTCACTGCTGTGTTTATGCCGCTTTACACCCACTTGACACACTAACAGAGAGATATCAATACATAGGTTTTACGATTATTATTAGTCAGATATATTCTTGTGCGGTGAATAGGGCCTGCTGAGTCCAGTTCTCTGAGCAAGGAGTAGGTCTTGTCTATTACATATTGGGTTTATGGAACGGTATCTGAGCTAATTTGATACCCTTGTTTTATGTATCACCCCACCTCACCTTTCCCGTTAAGCAGCCATAGTGTGTTTTCTGCATGTGTGACTCTGTTCTGTTTTGTAATTCAGTTCAAGTGTAACGGTTTTTACATTCCCTCTATCAGTGATACCTTATGAGAAGTGTCCTTTTCTGTGTGACTTATTTCACTTAGAATCGTCGTACCTAAATCCACTCATCATGCTGCTACTAACCTTACGACATTGATTTCCTGGCTGAGTGATATTCCATTGTACATAAGGACCACAACTTCTTTCTCCATTTTTCTCTTTCCTGGGATATTTAAGGTGTAATGAAGTGGAGGTCCTGGTCAACAGAGCAGCCCTAAACTTTGGGGTGCTTGTGTCTTGCTGATTTTTAATTTTCCCAATTTATACCCCCATGAGTGGAAGTGCCCTATGCTCTCTAAGCTGTGTTTTTCAGATGTTTCAGGACTCACCGGACACTTCTCCAGAGTGGCTCTTGGCAATTTACATCCCGCCCATCAGTGTAGCAAGGCTCCCATTTCTCCATGGCCTGTCCTGCATTTCTGGTTTTGACACTTTTTTCAGCATGGCCCTTTTGACCGATGGGAAGCGAGACTTCTTTGTAGCGCTGATTTGCCTTTCCAGGTGGCTTGGTTGGCCAAAAAGGGCGTATGCGTTTTTTCCTGAATAAATTCAGGAAAAAACGCATACGCCCTTTTTGGCCAAGGGCATCATTGTCAACGTTTTGCCGCTTTTCATGTGCTTTAAAGGCGATTCGTATCTACCTCCTGAAATCTGTTTCCTGCAATTCTGCCTTGATTTCAAATCCTCTTCTTTGCCTTCCCTCAATATATTTGTGGACGAGAGTTATCATTAATAACTCTGCAGGTTTGTGAATTGCAGTGCCCTGAACCTCCATTTTACAACTCGTTTTTATGGGAGCTGGCCGCAAAATCGCAGAATGGCTTCAGGCCCTGTTCTGGTTCCTGGGGGCAGGCTGAGCCTGTGGTTAATTCTTCTTTCTGTTGGGAAAATAGAGTGACCTGTGCCTGTCCCAACACCAAGAGCTAGTCTCTCGTTGGTTCCACGTCTTCCCGTTTATCCTCAGGACAAATTGCAAACTGTACGGAACAGGAGGTTAAAGGTGCTGATGCTCCAAGTAGGGAGCTTGCTAGTAAAGCGGCTGGAATGGCGAACCCGGGCACAAGGAGATGAGAAATGAGGTGCGTTTTAGAAACCTTTCCCCATCACACGGTGTACCATCTTCTGGGTTTCTCATGTATGTTTTTGATGTAGGAAGATGCCCTTGAACCTGGAGATTTGGGACCCATGCGATGTGTATCACGCAGTATTCCTTTAAAGGGTCTGCGTTTGCTCACCCAACCTCACCAAACCTCTCAGCCCCAAGAGTGTCCACCCTTATGTCTCATCCAGCTGTGCATCTAGATATGGTCAATCCAGGTTGCATCACAGCCCCTGAACGCATTGTGTAAGAATTTCTCTCTCTTTCACTGTCTTTGTTTCATGGGTGTTTCAAAGTAATTTATTTTTATAATGGGGTTTAGCTGCTTTTCACTGCTGTGTTTATGCCGCTTTACACCCACTTGACACACTAACAGAGAGATATCAATACATAGGTTTTACGATTATTATTAGTCAGATATATTCTTGTGCGGTGAATAGGGCCTGCTGAGTCCAGTTCTCTGAGCAAGGAGTAGGTCTTGTCTATTACATATTGGGTTTATGGAACGGTATCTGAGCTAATTTGATACCCTTGTTTTATGTATCACCCCACCTCACCTTTCCCGTTAAGCAGCCATAGTGTGTTTTCTGCATGTGTGACTCTGTTCTGTTTTGTAATTCAGTTCAAGTGTAACGGTTTTTACATTCCCTCTATCAGTGATACCTTATGAGAAGTGTCCTTTTCTGTGTGACTTATTTCACTTAGAATCGTCGTACCTAAATCCACTCATCATGCTGCTACTAACCTTACGACATTGATTTCCTGGCTGAGTGATATTCCATTGTACATAAGGACCACAACTTCTTTCTCCATTTTTCTCTTTCCTGGGATATTTAAGGTGTAATGAAGTGGAGGTCCTGGTCAACAGAGCAGCCCTAAACTTTGGGGTGCTTGTGTCTTGCTGATTTTTCATTTTCCCAATTTATACCCCCATGAGTGGAAGTGCCCTATGCTCTCTAAGCTGTGTTTTTCAGATGTTTCAGGACTCACCGGACACTTCTCCAGAGTGGCTCTTGGCAATTTACATCCCGCCCATCAGTGTAGCAAGGCTCCCATTTCTCCATGGCCTGTCCTGCATTTCTGGTTTTGACACTTTTTTCAGCATGACCCTTTTGACCGATGGGAAGTGAGACTTCTTTGTAGCGCTGATTTGCCTTTCCAGGTTGCTTGGTTGGCCAAAAAGGGCGTATGCGTTTTTTCCTGAATAAATTCAGGAAAAAACGCATACGCCCTTTTTGGCCAAGGGCATCATTGTCAACGTTTTGCCGCTTTTCATGTGCTTTAAAGGCGATTCGTATCTACCTCCTGAAATCTGTTTCCTGCAATTCTGCCTTGATTTCAAATCCTCTTCTTTGCCTTCCCTCAATATATTTGTGGACGAGAGTTATCATTAATAACTCTGCAGGTTTGTGAATTGCAGTGCCCTGAACCTCCATTTTACAACTCGTTTTTATGGGAGCTGGCCGCAAAATCGCAGAATGGTTTCAGGCCCTGTTCTGGTTACGGGGGGCAGGCTGAGCCTGTGGTTAATTCTTCTTTCTGATGGGAAAATAGAGTGACCTGTGCCTGTCCCAACACCAAGAGCTAGTCTCTCGTTGGTTCCACGTCTTCCCGTTTATCCTCAGGACAAATTGCAACCTGTATGGAACAGGAGGTTAAAGGTGCTGATGCTCCAAGTAGGGAGCTTGCTAGTAAAGCGGCTGGAATGGCGAACCCGGGCACAAGGAGATGAGAAATGAGGTGCGTTTTAGAAACCTTTCCCCATCACACGGTGTACCATCTTCTGGGTTTCTCATGCATGTTTTTGATGTAGGAAGATGCCCTTGAACCTGGAGATTTGGGACCCATGCGATGGGTACCACGCAGTATTCCTTTAAAGGGTCTGCGTTTGCTCACCCAACCTCACCAAACCTCTCAGCCCCAAGAGTGTCCACCCTTATGTCTCATCCAGCTGTGCGTCTAGATATGATCAATCCAGGTTGCATCACAGCCCCTGAACGCATTGTGTAAGAATTTCTCTCTCTTTCACTGTCTTTGTTTCATGGGTGTTTCAAAGTAATTTATTTTTATAATGGGGTTTAGCTGCTTTTCACTGCTGTGTTTATGCCGCTTTACACCCACTTGACACACTAACAGAGAGATATCAATACATAGGTTTTACGATTATTATTAGTCAGATATATTCTTGTGCGGTGAATAGGGCGTGTTGAGTCCAGTTCTCTGAGCAAGGAGTAGGTCTTGTCTATTACATATTGGGTTTATGGAACGGTATCTGAGCTAATTTGATACCCTTGTTTTATGTATCACCCCACCTCACCTTTCCCGTTAAGCAGCCATAGTGTGTTTTCTGCATGTGTGACTCTGTTCTGTTTTGTAATTCAGTTCAAGTGTAACGGTTTTTACATTCCCTCTATCAGTGATACCTTATGAGAAGTGTCCTTTTCTGTGTGACTTATTTCACTTAGAATCGTCGTACCTAAATCCTCTCATCATGCTGCTACTAACCTTACGACATTGATTTCATGGCTGAGTGATATTCCATTGTACATAAGGATCACAACTTCTTTATCCATTTCTCTCTTTCCTGGGATATTTAAGGTGGAATGAAGTGGAGGTCCTGGTCAACAGAGCAGCCCTAAACTTTGGGGTGCTTGTGTCTTGCTGATTTTTAATTTTCCCAATTTATACCCCCATGAGTGGAAGTGCCCTATGCTCTCTAAGCTGTGTTTTTCAGATGTTTCAGGACTCACCGGACACTTCTCCGGAGTGGCTCTTGGCAATTTACATCCCGCCCATCAGTGTAGCAAGGCTCCCATTTCTCCATGGCCTGTCCTGCATTTCTGGTTTTGACACTTTTTTCAGCATGACCCTTTTGACCGATGGGAAGCGAGACTTCTTTGTAGCGCTGATTTGCCTTTCCAGGTTGCTTGGTTGGCCAAAAAGGGCGTATGCGTTTTTTCCTGAATAAATTCAGGAAAAAACGCATACGCCCTTTTTGGCCAAGGGCATCATTGTCAACGTTTTGCCGCTTTTCATGTGCTTTAAAGGCGATTCGTATCTACCTCCTGAAATCTGTTTCCTGCAATTCTGCCTTGATTTCAAATCCTCTTCTTTGCCTTCCCTCAATATATTTGTGGACGAGAGTTATCATTAATAACTCTGCAGGTTTGTGAATTGCAGTGCCCTGAACCTCCATTTTACAACTCGTTTTTATGGGAGCTGGCCGCAAAATCGCAGAATGGCTTCAGGCCCTGTTCTGGTTCCTGGGGGCAGGCTGAGCCTGTGGTTAATTCTTCTTTCTGATGGGAAAATAGAGTGACCTGTGCCTGTCCCAACACCAAGAGCTAGTCTCTCGTTGGTTCCACGTCTTCCCGTTTATCCTCAGGACAAATTGCAAACTGTACGGAACAGGAGGTTAAAGGTGCTGATGCTCCAAGTAGGGAGCTTGCTAGTAAAGCGGCTGGAATGGCGAACCCGGGCACAAGGAGATGAGAAATGAGGTGCGTTTTAGAAACCTTTCCCCATCACACGGTGTACCATCTTCTGGGTTTCTCATGTATGTTTTTGATGTAGGAAGATGCCCTTGAACCTGGAGATTTGGGACCCATGCGATGTGTATCACGCAGTATTCCTTTAAAGGGTCTGCGTTTGCTCACCCAACCTCACCAAACCTCTCAGCCCCAAGAGTGTCCACCCTTATGTCTCATCCAGCTGTGCATCTAGATATGGTCAATCCAGGTTGCATCACAGCCCCTGAACGCATTGTGTAAGAATTTCTCTCTCTTTCACTGTCTTTGTTTCATGGGTGTTTCAAAGTAATTTATTTTTATAATGGGGTTTAGCTGCTTTTCACTGCTGTGTTTATGCCGCTTTACACCCACTTGACACACTAACAGAGAGATATCAATACATAGGTTTTACGATTATTATTAGTCAGATATATTCTTGTGCGGTGAATAGGGCCTGCTGAGTCCAGTTCTCTGAGCAAGGAGTAGGTCTTGTCTATTACATATTGGGTTTATGGAACGGTATCTGAGCTAATTTGATACCCTTGTTTTATGTATCACCCCACCTCACCTTTCCCGTTAAGCAGCCATAGTGTGTTTTCTGCATGTGTGACTCTGTTCTGTTTTGTAATTCAGTTCAAGTGTAACGGTTTTTACATTCCCTCTATCAGTGATACCTTATGAGAAGTGTCCTTTTCTGTGTGACTTATTTCACTTAGAATCGTCGTACCTAAATCCACTCATCATGCTGCTACTAACCTTACGACATTGATTTCCTGGCTGAGTGATATTCCATTGTACATAAGGACCACAACTTCTTTCTCCATTTTTCTCTTTCCTGGGATATTTAAGGTGTAATGAAGTGGAGGTCCTGGTCAACAGAGCAGCCCTAAACTTTGGGGTGCTTGTGTCTTGCTGATTTTTAATTTTCCCAATTTATACCCCCATGAGTGGAAGTGCCCTATGCTCTCTAAGCTGTGTTTTTCAGATGTTTCAGGACTCACCGGACACTTCTCCAGAGTGGCTCTTGGCAATTTACATCCCGCCCATCAGTGTAGCAAGGCTCCCATTTCTCCATGGCCTGTCCTGCATTTCTGGTTTTGACACTTTTTTCAGCATGGCCCTTTTGACCGATGGGAAGCGAGACTTCTTTGTAGCGCTGATTTGCCTTTCCAGGTGGCTTGGTTGGCCAAAAAGGGCGTATGCGTTTTTTCCTGAATATATTCAGGAAAAAACGCATACGCCCTTTTTGGCCAAGGGCATCATTGTCAACGTTTTGCCGCTTTTCATGTGCTTTAAAGGCGATTCGTATCTACCTCCTGAAATCTGTTTCCTGCAATTCTGCCTTGATTTCAAATCCTCTTCTTTGCCTTCCCTCAATATATTTGTGGACGAGAGTTCTCATTTATAACTCTGCAGGTTTGTGAATTGCAGTGCCCTGAACCTCCATTTTACAACTCGTTTTTATGGGAGCTGGCCGCAAAATCGCAGAATGGCTTCAGGCCCTGTTCTGGTTCCGGGGGGCAGGCTGAGCCTGTGGTTAATTCTTCTTTCTGATGGGAAAATAGAGTGACCTGTGCCTGTCCCAACACCAAGAGCTAGTCTCTCGTTGGTTCCACGTCTTCCCGTTTATCCTCAGGACAAATTGCAACCTGTATGGAACAGGAGGATAAAGGTGCTGATGCTCCAAGTAGGGAACTTGCTAGTAAAGCAGCTGGAATGGCGAACCCGGGCACAAGGAGATGAGAAATGAGGTGCGTTTTAGAAACCTTTCCCCATCACACGGTGTACCATCTTCTGGGTTTCTCATGCATGTTTTTGATGTAGGAAGATGCCCTTGAACCTGGAGATTTGGGACCCATGCGATGGGTACCACGCAGTATTCCTTTAAAGGGTCTGCGTTTGCTCACCCAACCTCACCAAACCTCTCAGCCCCAAGAGTGTCCACCCTTATGTCTCATCCAGCTGTGCGTCTAGATATGGTCAATCCAGGTTGCATCACAGCCCCTGAACGCATTGTGTAAGAATTTCTCTCTCTTTCACTGTCTTTGTTTCATGGGTGTTTCAAAGTAATTTATTTTTATAATGGGGTTTAGCTGCTTTTCACTGCTGTGTTTATGCCGCTTTACACCCACTTGACACACTAACAGATATCAATACATAGGTTTTACGATTATTATTAGTCAGATATATTCTTGTGCGGTGAATAGGGCGTGTTGAGTCCAGTTCTCTGAGCAAGGAGTAGGTCTTGTCTATTACATATTGGGTTTATGGAACGGTATCTGAGCTAATTTGATACCCTTGTTTTATGTATCACCCCACCTCACCTTTCCCGTTAAGCAGCCATAGTGTGTTTTCTGCATGTGTGACTCTGTTCTGTTTTGTAATTCAGTTCAAGTGTAACGGTTTTTACATTCCCTCTATCAGTGATACCTTATGAGAAGTGTCCTTTTCTGTGTGACTTATTTCACTTAGAATCGTCGTACCTAAATCCACTCATCATGCTGCTACTAACCTTACAACATTGATTTCATGGCTGAGTGATATTCCATTGTACATAAGGACCACAACTTCTTTATCCATTTTTCTCTTTCCTGGGATATTTAAGGTGGAATGAAGTGGAGGTCCTGGTCAACAGAGCAGCCCTAAACTTTGGGGTGCTTGTGTCTTGCTGATTTTTAATTTTCCCAATTTATACCCCCATGAGTGGAAGTGCCCTATGCTCTCTAAGCTGTGTTTTTCAGATGTTTCAGGACTCACCGGACACTTCTCCAGAGTGGCTCTTGGCAATTTACATCCCGCCCATCAGTGTAGCAAGGCTCCCATTTCTCCATGGCCTGTCCTGCATTTCTGGTTTTGACACTTTTTTCAGCATGGCCCTTTTGACCGATGGGAAGCGAGACTTCTTTGTAGCGCTGATTTGCCTTTCCAGGTTCCTTGGTTGGCCAAAAAGGGCGTATGCGTTTTTTCCTGAATATATTCAGGAAAAAACGCATACGCCCTTTTTGGCCAAGGGCATCATTGTCAACGTTTTGCCGCTTTTCATGTGCTTTAAAGGCGATTCGTATCTACCTCCTGAAATCTGTTTCCTGCAATTCTGCCTTGATTTCAAATCCTCTTCTTTGCCTTCCCTCAATATATTTGTGGACGACAGTTATCATTTATAACTCTGCAGGTTTGTGAATTGCAGTTCCCTGAACCTCCATTTTACAACTCGTTTTTATGGGAGCTGGCCGCAAAATCGCAGAATGGCTTCAGGCCCTGTTCTGGTTCCGGGGGGCAGGCTGAGCCTGTGGTTAATTCTTCTTTCTGATGGGAAAATAGAGTGACCTGTTCCTGTCCCAACACCAAGAGCTAGGCTCTCGTTGGTTCCACGTCTTCCCGTTTATCCTCAGGACAAATTGCAACCTGTATGGAACAGGAGGATAAAGGTGCTGATGCTCCAAGTAGGGAACTTGCTAGTAAAGCAGCTGGAATGACGAACCCGGGCACAAGGAGATGAGAAATGAGGTGCGTTTTAGAAACCTTTCCCCATCACACGGTGTACCATCTTCTGGGTTTCTCATGCATGTTTTTGATGTAGGAAGATGCCCTTGAACCTGGAGATTTGGGACCCATGCGATGGGTACCACGCAGTATTACTTTAAAGGGTCTGCGTTTGCTCACCCAACCTCACCAAACCTCTCAGCCCCAAGAGTGTCCACCCTTATGTCTCATCCAGCTGTGCATCTAGATATGGTCAATCCAGGTTGCATCACAGCCCCTGAACGCATTGTTTAAGAATTTCTCTCTCTTTCACTGTCTTTGTTTCATGGGTGTTTCAAAGTAATTTATTTTTATAATGGGGTTTAGCTGCTTTTCACTGCTGTGTTTATGCCGCTTTACACCCACTTGACACACTAACAGAGAGATATCAATACATAGGTTTTACGATTATTATTAGTCAGATACATTCTTGTGCGGTGAATAGGGCGTGTTGAGTCCAGTTCTCTGAGCAAGGAGTAGGTCTTGTCTATTACATATTGGGTTTATGGAACGGTATCTGAGCTAATTTGATACCCTTGTTTTATGTATCACCCCACCTCACCTTTCCCGTTAAGCAGCCATAGTGTGTTTTCTGCATGTGTGACTCTGTTCTGTTTTGTAATTCAGTTCAAGTGTAACGGTTTTTACATTCCCTCTATCAGTGATACCTTATGAGAAGTGTCCTTTTCTGTGTGACTTATTTCACTTAGAATCGTTGTACCTAAATCCTCTCATCATGCTGCTACTAACCTTACGACATTGATTTCATGGCTGAGTGATATTCCATTGTACATAAGGATCACAACTTCTTTATCCATTTTTCTCTTTCCTGGGATATTTAAGGTGGAATGAAGTGGAGGTCCTGGTCAACAGAGCAGCCCTAAACTTTGGGGTGCTTGTGTCTTGCTGATTTTTAATTTTCCCAATTTATACCCCCATGAGTGGAAGTGCCCTATGCTCTCTAAGCTGTGTTTTTCAGATGTTTCAGGACTCACCGGACACTTCTCCGGAGTGGCTCTTGGCAATTTACATCCCGCCCATCAGTGTAGCAAGGCTCCCATTTCTCCATGGCCTGTCCTGCATTTCTGGTTTTGACACTTTTTTCAGCATGGCCCTTTTGACCGATGGGAAGCGAGACTTCTTTGTAGCGCTGATTTGCCTTTCCAGGTTGCTTGGTTGGCCAAAAAGGGCGTATGCGTTTTTTCCTGAATATATTCAGGAAAAAACGCATACGCCCTTTTTGGCCAAGGGCATCATTGTCAACGTTTTGCCGCTTTTCATGTGCTTTAAAGGCGATTCGTATCTACCTCCTGAAATCTGTTTCCTGCAATTCTGCCTTGATTTCAAATCCTCTTCTTTGCCTTCCCTCAATATATTTGTGGACGAGAGTTATCATTAATAACTCTGCAGGTTTGTGAATTGCAGTGCCCTGAACCTCCATTTTACAACTCGTTTTTATGGGAGCTGGCCGCAAAATCGCAGAATGGCTTCAGGCCCTGTTCTGGTTCCTGGGGGCAGGCTGAGCCTGTGGTTAATTCTTCTTTCTGATGGGAAAATAGAGTGACCTGTGCCTGTCCCAACACCAAGAGCTAGTCTCTCGTTGGTTCCACGTCTTCCCGTTTATCCTCAGGACAAATTGCAAACTGTACGGAACAGGAGGTTAAAGGTGCTGATGCTCCAAGTAGGGAGCTTGCTAGTAAAGTGGCTGGAATGGCGAACCCGGGCACAAGGAGATGAGAAATGAGGTGCGTTTTAGAAACCTTTCCCCATCACACGGTGTACCATCTTCTGGGTTTCTCATGTATGTTTTTGATGTAGGAAGATGCCCTTGAACCTGGAGATTTGGGACCCATGCGATGTGTATCACGCAGTATTCCTTTAAAGGGTCTGCGTTTGCTCACCCAACCTCACCAAACCTCTCAGCCCCAAGAGTGTCCACCCTTATGTCTCATCCAGCTGTGCATCTAGATATGGTCAATCCAGGTTGCATCACAGCCCCTGAACGCATTGTGTAAGAATTTCTCTCTCTTTCACTGTCTTTGTTTCATGGGTGTTTCAAAGTAATTTATTTTTATAATGGGGTTTAGCTGCTTTTCACTGCTGTGTTTATGCCGCTTTACACCCACTTGACACACTAACAGAGAGATATCAATACATAGGTTTTACGATTATTATTAGTCAGATATATTCTTGTGCGGTGAATAGGGCGTGCTGAGTCCAGTTCTCTGAGCAAGGAGTAGGTCTTGTCTATTACATATTGGGTTTATGGAACGGTATCTGAGCTAATTTGATACCCTTGTTTTATGTATCACCCCACCTCACCTTTCCCGTTAAGCAGCCATAGTGTGTTTTCTGCATGTGTGACTCTGTTCTGTTTTGTAATTCAGTTCAAGTGTAATGGTTTTTACATTCCCTCTATCAGTGATACCTTATGAGAAGTGTCCTTTTCTGTGTGACTTATTTCACTTAGAATCGTCGTACCTAAATCCACTCATCATGCTGCTACTAACCTTACGACATTGATTTCCTGGCTGAGTGATATTCCATTGTACATAAGGACCACAACTTCTTTCTCCATTTTTCTCTTTCCTGGGATATTTAAGGTGGAATGAAGTGGAGGTCCTGGTCAACAGAGCAGCCCTAAACTTTGGGGTGCTTGTGTCTTGCTGATTTTTAATTTTCGCAATTTATACCCCCATGAGTGGAAGTGCCCTATGCTCTCTAAGCTGTGTTTTTCAGATGTTTCAGGACTCACCGGACACTTCTCCAGAGTGGCTCTTGGCAATTTACATCCCGCCCATCAGTGTAGCAAGGCTCTCATTTCTCCATGGCCTGTCCTGCATTTCTGGTTTTGACACTTTTTTCAGCATGGCCCTTTTGACCGATGGGAAGCGAGACTTCTTTGTAGCGCTGATTTGCCTTTCCAGGTGGCTTGGTTGGCCAAAAAGGGCGTATGCGTTTTTTCCTGAATATATTCAGGAAAAAACGCATACGCCCTTTTTGGCCAAGGGCATCATTGTCAACGTTTTGCCGCTTTTCATGTGCTTTAAAGGCGATTCGTATCTACCTCCTGAAATCTGTTTCCTGCAATTCTGCCTTGATTTCAAATCCTCTTCTTTGCCTTCCCTCAATATATTTGTGGACGAGAGTTCTCATTTATAACTCTGCAGGTTTGTGAATTGTAGTGCCCTGAAGCTCCATTTTACAACTCGTTTTTATGGGAGCTGGCCGCAAAATCGCAGAATGGCTTCAGGCCCTGTTCTGGTTCCGGGGGGCAGGCTGAGCCTGTGGTTAATTCTTCTTTCTGATGGGAAAATAGAGTGACCTGTGCCTGTCCCAACACCAAGAGCTAGTCTCTCGTTGGTTCCACGTCTTCCCGTTTATCCTCAGGACAAATTGCAACCTGTATGGAACAGGAGGATAAAGGTGCTGATGCTCCAAGTAGGGAACTTGCTAGTAAAGCAGCTGGAATGGCGAACCCGGGCACAAGGAGATGAGAAATGAGGTGCGTTTTAGAAACCTTTCCCCATCACACGGTGTACCATCTTCTGGGTTTCTCATGCATGTTTTTGATGTAGGAAGATGCCCTTGAACCTGGAGATTTGGGACCCATGCGATGGGTACCACGCAGTATTACTTTAAAGGGTCTGCGTTTGCTCACCCAACCTCACCAAACCTCTCAGCCCCAAGAGTGTCCACCCTTATGTCTCATCCAGCTGTGCGTCTAGATATGGTCAATCCAGGTTGCATCACAGCCCCTGAACGCATTGTGTAAGAATTTCTCTCTCTTTCACTGTCTTTGTTTCATGGGTGTTTCAAAGTAATTTATTTTTATAATGGGGTTTAGCTGCTTTTCACTGCTGTGTTTATGCCGCTTTACACCCACTTGACACACTAACAGATATCAATACATAGGTTTTACGATTATTATTAGTCAGATATATTCTTGTGCGGTGAATAGGGCGTGTTGAGTCCAGTTCTCTGAGCAAGGAGTAGGTCTTGTCTATTACATATTGGGTTTATGGAACGGTATCTGAGCTAATTTGATACCCTTGTTTTATGTATCACCCCACCTCACCTTTCCCGTTAAGCAGCCATAGTGTGTTTTCTGCATGTGTGACTCTGTTCTGTTTTGTAATTCAGTTCAAGTGTAACGGTTTTTACATTCCCTCTATCAGTGATACCTTATGAGAAGTGTCCTTTTCTGTGTGACTTATTTCACTTAGAATCGTCGTACCTAAATCCACTCATCATGCTGCTACTAACCTTACAACATTGATTTCATGGCTGAGTGATATTCCATTGTACATAAGGACCACAACTTCTTTATCCATTTTTCTCTTTCCTGGGATATTTAAGGTGGAATGAAGTGGAGGTCCTGGTCAACAGAGCAGCCCTAAACTTTGGGGTGCTTGTGTCTTGCTGATTTTTAATTTTCCCAATTTATACCCCCATGAGTGGAAGTGCCCTATGCTCTCTAAGCTGTGTTTTTCAGATGTTTCAGGACTCACCGGACACTTCTCCAGAGTGGCTCTTGGCAATTTACATCCCGCCCATCAGTGTAGCAAGGCTCCCATTTCTCCATGGCCTGTCCTGCATTTCTGGTTTTGACACTTTTTTCAGCATGGCCCTTTTGACCGATGGGAAGCGAGACTTCTTTGTAGCGCTGATTTGCCTTTCCAGGTTCCTTGGTTGGCCAAAAAGGGCGTATGCGTTTTTTCCTGAATATATTCAGGAAAAAACGCATACGCCCTTTTTGGCCAAGGGCATCATTGTCAACGTTTTGCCGCTTTTCATGTGCTTTAAAGGCGATTCGTATCTACCTCCTGAAATCTGTTTCCTGCAATTCTGCCTTGATTTCAAATCCTCTTCTTTGCCTTCCCTCAATATATTTGTGGACGACAGTTATCATTTATAACTCTGCAGGTTTGTGAATTGCAGTTCCCTGAACCTCCATTTTACAACTCGTTTTTATGGGAGCTGGCCGCAAAATCGCAGAATGGCTTCAGGCCCTGTTCTGGTTCCGGGGGGCAGGCTGAGCCTGTGGTTAATTCTTCTTTCTGATGGGAAAATAGAGTGACCTGTTCCTGTCCCAACACCAAGAGCTAGTCTCTCGTTGGTTCCACGTCTTCCCGTTTATCCTCAGGACAAATTGCAACCTGTATGGAACAGGAGGATAAAGGTGCTGATGCTCCAAGTAGGGAACTTGCTAGTAAAGCAGCTGGAATGACGAACCCGGGCACAAGGAGATGAGAAATGAGGTGCGTTTTAGAAACCTTTCCCCATCACACGGTGTACCATCTTCTGGGTTTCTCATGCATGTTTTTGATGTAGGAAGATGCCCTTGAACCTGGAGATTTGGGACCCATGCGATGGGTACCACGCAGTATTACTTTAAAGGGTCTGCGTTTGCTCACCCAACCTCACCAAACCTCTCAGCCCCAAGAGTGTCCACCCTTATGTCTCATCCAGCTGTGCATCTAGATATGGTCAATCCAGGTTGCATCACAGCCCCTGAACGCATTGTTTAAGAATTTCTCTCTCTTTCACTGTCTTTGTTTCATGGGTGTTTCAAAGTAATTTATTTTTATAATGGGGTTTAGCTGCTTTTCACTGCTGTGTTTATGCCGCTTTACACCCACTTGACACACTAACAGAGAGATATCAATACATAGGTTTTACGATTATTATTAGTCAGATACATTCTTGTGCGGTGAATAGGGCGTGTTGAGTCCAGTTCTCTGAGCAAGGAGTAGGTCTTGTCTATTACATATTGGGTTTATGGAACGGTATCTGAGCTAATTTGATACCCTTGTTTTATGTATCACCCCACCTCACCTTTCCCGTTAAGCAGCCATAGTGTGTTTTCTGCATGTGTGACTCTGTTCTGTTTTGTAATTCAGTTCAAGTGTAACGGTTTTTACATTCCCTCTATCAGTGATACCTTATGAGAAGTGTCCTTTTCTGTGTGACTTATTTCACTTAGAATCGTTGTACCTAAATCCTCTCATCATGCTGCTACTAACCTTACGACATTGATTTCATGGCTGAGTGATATTCCATTGTACATAAGGATCACAACTTCTTTATCCATTTTTCTCTTTCCTGGGATATTTAAGGTGGAATGAAGTGGAGGTCCTGGTCAACAGAGCAGCCCTAAACTTTGGGGTGCTTGTGTCTTGCTGATTTTTAATTTTCCCAATTTATACCCCCATGAGTGGAAGTGCCCTATGCTCTCTAAGCTGTGTTTTTCAGATGTTTCAGGACTCACCGGACACTTCTCCGGAGTGGCTCTTGCAATTTATATCCCGCCCATCAGTGTAGCAAGGCTCCCATTTCTCCATGGCCTGTCCTGCATTTCTGGTTTTGACACTTTTTTCAGCATGACCCTTTTGACCGATGGGAAGCGAGACTTCTTTGTAGCGCTGATTTGCCTTTCCAGGTTGCTTGGTTGGCCAAAAAGGGCGTATGCGTTTTTTCCTGAATATATTCAGGAAAAAACGCATACGCCCTTTTTGGCCAAGGGCATCATTGTCAACGTTTTGCCGCTTTTCATGTGCTTTAAAGGCGATTCGTATCTACCTCCTGAAATCTGTTTCCTGCAATTCTGCCTTGATTTCAAATCCTCTTCTTTGCCTTCCCTCAATATATTTGTGGACGAGAGTTATCATTTATAACTCTGCAGGTTTGTGAATTGCAGTGCCCTGAACCTCCATTTTACAACTCGTTTTTATGGGAGCTGGCCGCAAAATCACAGAATGGCTTCAGGCCCTGTTCTGGTTCCGTGGGGCAGGCTGAGCCTGTGGTTAATTCTTCTTTCTGATGGGAAAATAGAGTGACCTGTGCCTGTCCCAACACCAAGAGCTAGTCTCTCGTTGGTTCCACGTCTTCCCGTTTATCCTCAGGACAAATTGCAACCTGTATGGAACAGGAGGTTAAGGGTGCTGATGCTCCAAGTAGGGAGCTTGCTAGTAAAGCGGCTGGAATGGCGAACCCGGGCACAAGGAGATGAGAAATGAGGTGCGTTTTAGAAACCTTTCCCCATCACACGGTGTACCATCTTCTGGGTTTCTCATGCATGTTTTTGATGTAGGAAGATGCCCTTGAACCTGGAGATTTGGGACCCATGCGATGGGTACGACGCAGTATTCCTTTAAAGGGTCTGCGTTTGCTCACCCAACCTCACCAAACCTCTCAGCCCCAAGAGTGTCCACCCTTATGTCTCATCCAGCTGTGCGTCTAGATATGGTCAATCCAGGTTGCATCACAGCCCCTGAACGCATTGTGTAAGAATTTCTCTCTCTTTCACTGTCTTTGTTTCATGGGTGTTTCAAAGTAATTTATTTTTATAATGTGGTTTAGCTGCTTTTCACTGCTGTGTTTATGCCGCTTTACACCCACTTGACACACTAACAGAGAGATATCAATACATAGGTTTTACGATTATTATTAGTCAGATATATTCTTGTGCGGTGAATAGGGCGTGTTGAGTCCAGTTCTCTGAGCAAGGAGTAGGTCTTGTCTATTACATATTGGGTTTATGGAACGGTATCTGAGCTAATTTGACACCCTTGTTTTATGTATCACCCCACCTCACCTTTCCTGTTAAGCAGCCATAGTGTGTTTTCTGCATGTGTGACTCTGTTCTGTTTTGTAATTCAGTTCAAGTGTAACGGTTTTTACATTCCCTCTATCAGTGATACCTTATGAGAAGTGTCCTTTTCTGTGTGACTTATTTCACTTAGAATCGTCGTACCTAAATCCACTCATCATGCTGCTACTAACCTTACGACATTGATTTCCTGGCTGAGTGATATTCCAATGTACATAAGGACCACAACTTCTTTATCCATTTTTCTCTTTCCTGGGATATTTAAGGTGGAATGAAGTGGAGGTCCTGGTCAACAGAGCAGCCCTCAACTTTGGGGTGCTTGTGTCTTGCTGATTTTTAATTTTCCCAATTTATACCCCCATGAGTGGAAGTGCCCTATGCTCTCTAAGCTGTGTTTTTCAGATGTTTCAGGACTCACCGGACACTTCTCCAGAGTGGCTCTTGGCAATTTACATCCCGCCCATCAGTGTAGCAAGGCTCCCATTTCTCCATGGCCTGTCCTGCATTTCTGGTTTTGACACTTTTTTCAGCATGGCCCTTTTGACCGATGGGAAGCGAGACTTCTTTGTAGCGCTGATTTGCCTTTCCAGGTTGCTTGGTTGGCCAAAAAGGGCGTATGCGTTTTTTCCTGAATATATTCAGGAAAAAACGCATACGCCCTTTTTGGCCAAGGGCATCATTGTCAACGTTTTGCCGCTTTTCATGTGCTTTAAAGGCGATTCGAATCTACCTCCTGAAATCTGTTTCCTGCAATTCTGCCTTGATTTCAAATCCTCTTCTTTGCCTTCCCTCAATATATTTGTGGACGAGAGTTATCATTAATAACTCTGCAGGTTTGTGAATTGCAGTGCCCTGAACCTCCATTTTACAACTCGTTTTTATGGGAGCTGGCCGCAAAATCGCTGAATGGCTTCAGGCCCTGTTCTGGTTCCGGGGGGCAGGCTGAGCCTGTGGTTAATTCTTCTTTCTGATGGGAAAATAGAGTGACCTGTGCCTGTCCCAACACCAAGAGCTAGTCTCTCGTTGGTTCCACGTCTTCCCGTTTATCCTCAGGACAAATTGCAACCTGCATGGAACAGGAGGTTAAAGGTGCTGATGCTCCAAGTAGGGAGCTTGCTAGTAAAGCGGCTGGAATGGTGAACCCGGGCACAAGGAGATGAGAAATGAGGTGCGTTTTAGAAACCTTTCCCCATCACACGGTGTACCATCTTCTGGGTTTCTCATGTATGTTTTTGATGTAGGAAGATGCCCTTGAACCTGGAGATTTGGGACCCATGCGATGGGTACCACGCAGTATTCCTTTAAATGGTCTGCGTTTGCTCACCCAACCTCACCAAACCTCTCAGCCCCAAGAGTGTCCACCCTTATGTCTCATCCAGCTGTGCGTCTAGATATGGTCAATCCAGGTTGCATCACAGCCCCTGAACGCATTGTGTAAGAATTTCTCTCTCTTTCACTGTCTTTGTTTCATGGGTGTTTCAAAGTAATTTATTTTTATAATGGGGTTTAGCTGCTTTTCACTGCTGTGTTTATGCCGCTTTACACCCACTTGACACACTAACAGAGAGATATCAATACATAGGTTTTACGATTATTATTAGTCAGATATATTCTTGTGCGGTGAATAGGGCGTGTTGAGTCCAGTTCTCTGAGCAAGGAGTAGGTCTTGTCTATTACATATTGGGTTTATGGAACGGTATCTGAGCTAATTTGATACCCTTTTTTTATGTATCACCCCACCTCACCTTTCCTGTTAAGCAGCCATAGTGTGTTTTCTGCATGTGTGACTCTGTTCTGTTTTGTAATTCAGTTCAAGTGTAACGGTTTTTACATTCCCTCTATCAGTGATACCTTATGAGAAGTGTCCTTTTCTGTGTGACTTATTTCACTTAGAATCGTCGTACCTAAATCCACTCATCATGCTGCTACTAACCTTACGACATTGATTTCCTGGCTGAGTGATATTCCAATGTACATAAGGACCACAACTTCTTTATCCATTTTTCTCTTTCCTGGGATATTTAAGGTGGAATGAAGTGGAGGTCCTGGTCAACAGAGCAGCCCTCAACTTTGGGGTGCTTGTGTCTTGCTGATTTTTAATTTTCCCAATTTATACCCCCATGAGTGGAAGTGCCCTATGCTCTCTAAGCTGTGTTTTTCAGATGTTTCAGGACTCACCGGACACTTCTCCAGAGTGGCTCTTGGCAATTTACATCCCGCCCATCAGTGTAGCAAGGCTCCCATTTCTCCATGGCCTGTCCTGCATTTCTGGTTTTGACACTTTTTTCAGCATGGCCCTTTTGACCGATGGGAAGCGAGACTTCTTTGTAGCGCTGATTTGCCTTTCCAGGTTGCTTGGTTGGCCAAAAAGTGCGTATGCGTTTTTTCCTGAATATATTCAGGAAAAAACGCATACGCCCTTTTTGGCCAAGGGCATCATTGTCAACGTTTTGCCGCTTTTCATGTGCTTTAAAGGCGATTCGAATCTACCTCCTGAAATCTGTTTCCTGCAATTCTGCCTTGATTTCAAATCCTCTTCTTTGCCTTCCCTCAATATATTTGTGGACGAGAGTTATCATTAATAACTCTGCAGGTTTGTGAATTGCAGTGCCCTGAACCTCCATTTTACAACTCGTTTTTATGGGAGCTGGCCGCAAAATCGCTGAATGGCTTCAGGCCCTGTTCTGGTTCCGGGGGGCAGGCTGAGCCTGTGGTTAATTCTTCTTTCTGATGGGAAAATAGAGTGACCTGTGCCTGTCCCAACACCAAGAGCTAGTCTCTCGTTGGTTCCACGTCTTCCCGTTTATCCTCAGGACAAATTGCAACCTGCATGGAACAGGAGGTTAAAGGTGCTGATGCTCCAAGTAGGGAGCTTGCTAGTAAAGCGGCTGGAATGGTGAACCCGGGCACAAGGAGATGAGAAATGAGGTGCGTTTTAGAAACCTTTCCCCATCACACGGTGTACCATCTTCTGGGTTTCTCATGTATGTTTTTGATGTAGGAAGATGCCCTTGAACCTGGAGATTTGGGACCCATGCGATGGGTACCACGCAGTATTCCTTTAAATGGTCTGTGTTTGCTCACCCAACCTCACCAAACCTCTCAGCCCCAAGAGTGTCCACCCTTATGTCTCATCCAGCTGTGCGTCTAGATATGGTCAATCCAGGTTGCATCACAGCCCCTGAACGCATTGTGTAAGAATTTCTCTCTCTTTCACTGTCTTTGTTTCATGGGTGTTTCAAAGTAATTTATTTTTATAATGGGGTTTAGCTGCTTTTCACTGCTGTGTTTATGCCGCTTTACACCCACTTGACACACTAACAGAGAAATATCAATACATAGGTTTTACGATTATTATTAGTCAGATATATTCTTGTGCGGTGAATAGGGCGTGTTGAGTCCAGTTCTCTGAGCAAGGAGTAGGTCTTGTCTATTACATATTGGGTTTATGGAACGGTATCTGAGCTAATTTGATACCCTTTTTTTATGTATCACCCCACCTCACCTTTCCCGTTAAGCAGCCATAGTGTGTTTTCTGCATGTGTGACTCTGTTCTGTTTTGTAATTCAGTTCAAGTGTAACGGTTTTTACATTCCCTCTCTCAGTGATACCTTATGAGAAGTGTCCTTTTCTGTGTGACTTATTTCACTTAGAATCGTCGTACCTAAATCCACTCATCATGCTGCTACTAACCTTACGACATTGATTTCCTGGCTGAGTGATATTCCAATGTACATAAGGACCACAACTTCTTTATCCATTTTTCTCTTTCCTGGGATATTTAAGGTGGAATGAAGTGGAGGTCCTTGTCAACAGAGCAGCCCTCAACTTTGGGGTGCTTGTGTCTTGCTGATTTTTAATTTTCCCAATTTATACCCCCATGAGTGGAAGTGCCCTATGCTCTCTAAGCTGTGTTTTTCAGATGTTTCAGGACACACCGTACACTTCTCCAGAGTGGCTGTTGGCAATTTACATCCCGCCCATCAGTGTAGCAAGGCTCCCATTTCTCCATGGCCTGTCCTGCATTTCTGGTTTTGACACTTTTTTCAGCATGGCCCTTTTGACCGATGGGAAGCGAGACTTCTCTGTAGCGCTGATTTGCCTTTCCAGGTTGCTTGGTTGGCCAAAAAGGGCGTATGCGTTTTTTCCTGAATATATTCAGGAAAAAACGCATACGACCTTTTAGGCCAAGGGCATCATTGTCAACGTTTTGCCGCTTTTCATGTGCTTTAAAGGCGATTCGTATCTACCTCCTGAAATCTGTTTCGTGCAATTCTGCCTTGATTTCAAATCCTCTTCTTTGCCTTCCCTCAATATATTGGTGGACGAGAGTTATCATTTATAACTCTGCAGGTTTGTGAATTGCAGTGCCCTGAACCTCCATTTTACAACTCGCTTTTTTGGGAGCTGGCCGCAAAAGCGCAGGATGGCTTCAGGCCCTGTTCTGGTTCCGGGGGGCAGGCTGAGCCTGTGGTTAATTCTTCTTTCTGATGGGAAAATAGAGTGACCTGTGCCTGTCCCAACACCAAGAGCTAGTCTCTCGTTGGTTCCACGTCTTCCCGTTTATCCTCAGGACAAATTGCAACCTGCATGGAACAGGAGGTTAAAGGTGCTGATGCTCCAAGTAGGGAGCTTGCTAGTAAAGCGGCTGGAATGGCGAACCCGGGCACAAGGAGATGAGAAATGAGGTGCGTTTTAGAAACCTTTCCCCATCACACGGTGTACCATCTTCTGGGTTTCTCATGTATGTTTTTGATGTAGGAAGATGCCCTTGAACCTGGAGATTTGGGACCCATGCGATGGGTACCACGCAGTATTCCTTTAAAGGGTCTGCGTTTGCTCACCCAACCTCACCAAACCTCTCAGCCCCAAGAGTGTCCACCCTTATGTCTCATCCAGCTGTGCGTCTAGATATGGTCAATCCAGGTTGCATCACAGCCCCTGAACGCATTGTGTAAGAATTTCTCTCTCTTTCACTGTCTTTGTTTCATGGGTGTTTCAAAGTAATTTATTTTTATAATGGGGTTTAGCTGCTTTTCACTGCTGTGTTTATGCCGCTTTACACCCACTTGACACACTAACAGAGAGATATCAATACATAGGTTTTACGATTATTATTAGTCAGATATATTCTTGTGCGGTGAATAGGGCGTGTTGAGTCCAGTTCTCTGAGCAAGGAGTAGGTCTTGTCTATTACATATTGGGTTTATGGAACGGTATCTGAGCTAATTTGATACCCTTGTTTTATGTATCACCCCACCTCACCTTTCCCGTTAAGCAGCCATAGTGTGTTTTCTGCATGTGTGACTCTGTTCTGTTTTGTAATTCAGTTCAAGTGTAACGGTTTTTACATTCCCTCTATCAGTGATACCTTAGGAGAAGTGTCCTTTTCTGTGTGACTTATTTCACTTAGAATCGTCGTACCTAAATCCACTCATCATGCTGCTACTAACCTTACGACATTGATTTCATGGCTGAGTGGTATTCCATTGTACATAAGGACCACAACTTCTTTATCCATTTTTCTCTTTCCTGGGATATTTAAGGTGGAATGAAGTGGAGGTCCTGGTCAACAGAGCAGCCCTAAACTTTGGGGTGCTTGTGTCTTGCTGATTTTTAATTTTCCCAATTTATACCCCCATGAGTGGAAGTGCCCTATGCTCTCTAAGCTGTGTTTTTCAGATGTTTCAGGACTCACCGGACACTTCTCCGGAGTGGCTCTTAGCAATTTACATCCCGCCCATCAGTGTAGCAAGGCTCCCATTTCTCCATGGCCTGTCCTGCATTTCTGGTTTTGACACTTTTTTCAGCATGGCCCTTTTGACCGACGGGAAGCGAGACTTCTTTGTAGCGCTGATTTGCCTTTCCAGGTTGCTTGGTTGGCCAAAAAGGGCGTATGCGTTTTTTCCTGAATATATTCAGGAAAAAACGCATACGCCCTTTTTGGCCAAGGGCATCATTGTCAACGTTTTGCCGCTTTTCATGTGCTTTAAAGGCGATTCGTATCTACCTCCTGAAATCTGTTTCCTGCAATTCTGCCTTGATTTCAAATCCTCTTCTTTGCCTTCCCTCAATATATTTGTGGACGGGAGTTATCATTTATAACTCTGCAGGTTTGTGAATTGCAGTGCCCTGAACCTCCATTTTACAACTCGTTTTTATGGGAGCTGGCCGCAAAATCGCAGAATGGCTTCAGGCCCTGTTCTGGTTCCGGGGGTCAGGCTGAGCCTGTGGTTAATTCTTCTTTCTGATGGGAAAATAGAGTGACCTGTGCCTGTCCCAACACCAAGAGCTAGTCTCTCGTTGGTTCCACGTCTTCCCGTTTATCCTCAGGACAAATTGCAACCTGCATGTAACAGGAGGTTAAAGGTGCTGATGCTCCAAGTAGGGAGCTTGCTAGTAAAGCGGCTGGAATGGCGAACCCAGGCACAAGGAGTTGAGAAATGAGGTGCGTTTTAGAAACCTTTCCCCATCACACGGTGTACCATCTTCTGGGTTTCTCATGCATGTTTTTGATGTAGGAAGATGCCCTTGAACCTGGAGATTTGGGACCCATGCGATGGGTACCACGCAGTATTCCTTTAAAGGGTCTGCGTTTGCTCACCCAACCTCACCAAACCTCTCAGCCCCAAGAGTGTCCACCCTTATGTCTCATCCAGCTGTGCGTCTAGATATGGTCAATCCAGGTTGCATCACAGCCCCTGAACGCATTGTGTAAGAATTTCTCTCTCTTTCACTGTCTTTGTTTCATGGGTGTTTCAAAGTAATTTATTTTTATAATGGGGTTTAGCTGCTTTTCACTGCTGTGTTTATGCCGCTTTACACCCACTTGACACACTAACAGAGAGATATCAATACATAGGTTTTACGATTATTATTAGTCAGATATATTCTTGTGCGGTGAATAGGGCGTGTTGAGTCCAGTTCTCTGAGCAAGGAGTAGGTCTTGTCTATTACATATTGGGTTTATGGAACGGTATCTGAGCTAATTTGATACCCTTGTTTTATGTATCACCCCACCTCACCTTTCCCGTTAAGCAGCCATAGTGTGTTTTCTGCATGTGTGACTCTGTTCTGTTTTGTAATTCAGTTCAAGTGTAACGGTTTTTACATTCCCTCTATCAGTGATACCTTATAAGAAGTGTCCTTTTCTGTGTGACTTATTTCACTTAGAATCGTCGTACCTAAATCCACTCATCATGCTGCTACTAACCTTACGACATTGATTTCATGGCTGAGTGGTATTCCATTGTACATAAGGACCACAACTTCTTTATCCATTTTTCTCTTTCCTGGGATATTTAAGGTGGAATGAAGTGGAGGTCCTGGTCAACAGAGCAGCCCTAAACTTTGGGGTGCTTGTGTTTTGCTGATTTTTAATTTTCCCAATTTATACCCCCATGAGTGGAAGTGCCCTATGCTCTCTGAGCTGTGTTTTTCAGATGTTTCAGGACTCACCGGACACTTCTCCGGAGTGGCTCTTGGCAATTTACATCCCGCCCATCAGTGTAGCAAGGCTCCCATTTCTCCATGGCCTGTCCTGCATTTCTGGTTTTGACACTTTTTTCAGCATGGCCCTTTTGACCGATGGGAAGCGAGACTTCTTTGTAGCGCTGATTTGCCTTTCCAGGTTGCTTGGTTGGCCAAAAAGGGCGTATGCGATTTTTCCTGAATATATTCAGGAAAAAACGCATACGCCCTTTTTGGCCAAGGGCATCATTGTCAACGTTTTGCCGCTTTTCATGTGCTTTAAAGGCGGTTCGTATCTACCTCCTGAAATCTGTTTCCTGCAATTCTGCCTTGATTTCAAATCCTATTCTTTGCCTTCCCTCAATATATTTGTGGACGAGAGTTATCATTAATAACTCTGCAGGTTTGTGAATTGCAGTGCCCTGAACCTCCATTTTACAACTCGTTTTTATGGGAGCTGGCCGCAAAATCGCAGAATGGCTTCAGGCCCTGTTCTGGTTCCGGGGGGCAGGCTGAGCCTGTGGTTAATTCTTCTTTCTGATGGGAAAATAGAGTGACCTGTGCCTGTCCCAACACCAAGAGCTAGTCTCTCGTTGGTTCCACGTCTTCCCGTTTATCCTCAGGACAAATTGCAACCTGAACGGAACAGGAGGTTAAAGGTGCTGATGCTCCAAGTAGGGAGCTTGCTAGTAAAGCAGCTGGAATGGCGAACCCGGGCACAAGGAGATGAGAAATGAGGTGCGTTTTAGAAACCTTTCCCCATCACACGGTGTACCATCTCCTGGGTTTCTCATGCATGTTTTTGATGTAGGAAGATGCCCTTGAACCTGGAGATTTGGGACCCATGCGATGGGTACCACGCAGTATTCCTTTAAAGGGTCTGCGTTTGCTCACCCAACCTCACCAAACCTCTCAGCCCCAAGAGTGTCCACCCTTATGTCTCATCCAGCTGTGCGTCTAGATATGGTCAATCCAGGTTGCATCACAGCCCCTGAACGCATTGTGTAAGAATTTCTCTCTCTTTCACTGTCTTTGTTTCATGGGTGTTTCAAAGTAATTTATTTTTATAATGGGGTTTAGCTGCTTTTCACTGCTGTGTTTATGCCGCTTTACACCCACTTGACACACTAACAGAGAGATATCAATACATAGGTTTTACGATTATTATTAGTCAGATATATTCTTGTGCGGTGAATAGGGCGTGTTGAGTCCAGTTCTCTGAGCAAGGAGTAGGTCTTGTCTATTACATATTGGGTTTATGGAACGGTATCTGAGCTAATTTGATACCCTTGTTTTATGTATCACCCCACCTCACCTTTCCCGTTAAGCAGCCATAGTGTGTTTTCTGCATGTGTGACTCTGTTCTGTTTTGTAATTCAGTTCAAGTGTAACGGTTTTTACATTCCCTCTATCAGTGATACCTTATGAGAAGTGTCCTTTTCTGTGTGACTTATTTCACTTAGAATCGTCGTACCTAAATCCACTCATCATGCTGCTACTAACCTTACGACATTGATTTCATGGCTGAGTGATATTCCATTGTACATAAGGACCACAACTTCTTTATCCATTTTTCTCTTTCCTGGGATATTTAAGGTGGAATGAAGTGGAGGTCCTGGTCAACAGAGCAGCCCTAAACTTTGGGGTGCTTGTGTCTTGCTGATTTTTAATTTTCCCAATTTATACCCCCATGAGTGGAAGTGCCCTATGCTCTCTAAGCTGTGTTTTTCAGATGTTTCAGGACTCACCGGACACTTCTCCGGAGTGGCTCTTGGCAATTTACATCCCGCCCATCAGTGTAGCAAGGCTCCCATTTCTCCATGGCCTGTCCTGCATTTCTGGTTTTGACACTTTTTTCAGCATGGCCCTTTTGACCGATGGGAAGCGAGACTTCTTTGTAGCGCTGATTTGCCTTTCCAGGTGGCTTGGTTGGCCAAAAAGGGCGTATGCGTTTTTTCCTGAATATATTCAGGAAAAAACACATACGCCCTTTTTGGCCAAGGGCATCATTGTCAACGTTTTGCCGCTTTTCATGTGCTTTAAAGGCGATTCGTATCTACCTCCTGAAATCTGTTTCCTGCAATTCTGCCTTGATTTCAAATCCTCTTCTTTGCCTTCCCTCAATATATTTGTGGACGAGAGTTATCATTAATAACTCTGCAGGTTTGTGAATTGCAGTGCCCTGAACCTCCATTTTACAACTCGTTTTTATGGGAGCTGGCCGCAAAATCGCAGAATGGCTTCAGGCCCTGTTCTGGTTCCGGGGGTCAGGCTGAGCCTGTGGTTAATTCTTCTTTCTGATGGGAAAATAGAGTGACCTGTGCCTGTCCCAACACCAAGAGCTAGTCTCTCGTTGGTTCCACGTCTTCCCGTTTATCCTCAGGACAAATTGCAACCTGCATGGAACAGGAGGTTAAAGGTGCTGATGCTCCAAGTAGGGAGCTTGCTAGTAAAGCAGCTGGAATGGCGAACCCGGGCACAAGGAGTTGAGAAATGAGGTGCGTTTTAGAAACCTTTCCCCATCACACGGTGTACCATCTTCTGGGTTTCTCATGCATGTTTTTGATGTAGGAAGATGCCCTTGAACCTGGAGATTTGGGACCCATGCGATGGGTACCACGCAGTATTCCTTTAAAGCGTCTGCGTTTGCTCACCCAACCTCACCAAACCTCTCAGCCCCAAGAGTGTCCACCCTTATGTCTCATCCAGCTGTGCGTCTAGATATGGTCAATCCAGGTTGCATCACAGCCCCTGAACGCATTGTGTAAGAATTTCTCTCTCTTTCACTGTCTTTGTTTCATGGGTGTTTCAAAGTAATTTATTTTTATAATGGGGTTTAGCTGCTTTTCACTGCTGTGTTTATGCCGCTTTACACCCACTTGACACACTAACAGAGAGATATCAATACATAGGTTTTACGATTATTATTAGTCAGATATATTCTTGTGCGGTGAATAGGGCGTGTTGAGTCCAGTTCTCTGAGCAAGGAGTAGGTCTTGTCTATTACATATTGGGTTTATGGAACGGTATCTGAGCTAATTTGATACCCTTGTTTTATGTATCACCCCACCTCACCTTTCCCGTTAAGCAGCCATAGTGTGTTTTCTGCATGTGTGACTCTGTTCTGTTTTGTAATTCAGTTCAAGTGTAACGGTTTTTACATTCCCTCTATCAGTGATACCTTATGAGAAGTGTCCTTTTCTGTGTGACTTATTTCACTTAGAATCGTCGTACCTAAATCCACTCATCATGCTGCTACTAACCTTATGACATTGATTTCATGGCTGAGTGGTATTCCATTGTACATAAGGACCACAACTTCTTTATCCATTTTTCTCTTTCCTGGGATATTTAAGGTGGAATGAAGTGGAGGTCCTGGTCAACAGAGCAGCCCTAAACTTTGGGGTGCTTGTGTCTTGCTGATTTTTAATTTTCCCAATTTATACCCCCATGAGTGGAAGTGCCCTATGCTCTCTAAGCTGTGTTTTTCAGATGTTTCAGGACTCACCGGACACTTCTCCGGAGTGGCTCTTGGCAATTTACATCCCGCCCATCAGTGTAGCAAGGCTCCCATTTCTCCATGGCCTGTCCTGCATTTCTGGTTTTGACACTTTTTTCAGCATGGCCCTTTTGACCGATGGGAAGCGAGACTTCTTTGTAGCGCTGATTTGCCTTTCCAGGTTGCTTGGTTGGCCAAAAAGGGCGTATGCGATTTTTCCTGAATATATTCAGGAAAAAACGCATACGCCCTTTTTGGCCAAGGGCATCATTGTCAACGTTTTGCCGCTTTTCATGTGCTTTAAAGGCGATTCGTATCTACCTCCTGAAATCTGTTTCCTGCAATTCTGCCTTGATTTCAAATCCTATTCTTTGCCTTCCCTCAATATATTTGTGGACGAGAGTTATCATTAATAACTCTGCAGGTTTGTGAATTGCAGTGCCCTGAACCTCCATTTTACAACTCGTTTTTATGGGAGCTGGCCGCAAAATCGCAGAATGGTTTCAGGCCCTGTTCTGGTTACGGGGGGCAGGCTGAGCCTGTGGTTAATTCTTCTTTCTGATGGGAAAATAGAGTGACCTGTGCCTGTCCCAACACCAAGAGCTAGTCTCTCGTTGGTTCCACGTCTTCCCGTTTATCCTCAGGACAAATTGCAACCTGTATGGAACAGGAGGTTAAAGGTGCTGATGCTCCAAGTAGGGAGCTTGCTAGTAAAGCGGCTGGAATGGCGAACCCGGGCACAAGGAGATGAGAAATGAGGTGCGTTTTAGAAACCTTTCCCCATCACACGGTGTACCATCTTCTGGGTTTCTCATGCATGTTTTTGATGTAGGAAGATGCCCTTGAACCTGGAGATTTGGGACCCATGCGATGGGTACCACGCAGTATTCCTTTAAAGGGTCTGCGTTTGCTCACCCAACCTCACCAAACCTCTCAGCCCCAAGAGTGTCCACCCTTATGTCTCATCCAGCTGTGCGTCTAGATATGGTCAATCCAGGTTGCATCACAGCCCCTGAACGCATTGTGTAAGAATTTCTCTCTCTTTCACTGTCTTTGTTTCATGGGTGTTTCAAAGTAATTTATTTTTATAATGGGGTTTAGCTGCTTTTCACTGCTGTGTTTATGCCGCTTTACACCCACTTGACACACTAACAGAGAGATATCAATACATAGGTTTTACGATTATTATTAGTCAGATATATTCTTGTGCGGTGAATAGGGCGTGTTGAGTCCAGTTCTCTGAGCAAGGAGTAGGTCTTGTCTATTACATATTGGGTTTATGGAACGGTATCTGAGCTAATTTGATACCCTTGTTTTATGTATCACCCCACCTCACCTTTCCCGTTAAGCAGCCATAGTGTGTTTTCTGCATGTGTGACTCTGTTCTGTTTTGTAATTCAGTTCAAGTGTAACGGTTTTTACATTCCCTCTATCAGTGATACCTTATGAGAAGTGTCCTTTTCTGTGTGACTTATTTCACTTAGAATCGTCGTACCTAAATCCACTCATCATGCTGCTACTAACCTTACGACATTGATTTCATGGCTGAGTGGTATTCCATTGTACATAAGGACCACAACTTCTTTATCCATTTTTCTCTTTCCTGGGATATTTAAGGTGGAATGAAGTGGAGGTCCTGGTCAACAGAGCAGCCCTAAACTTTGGGGTGCTTGTGTCTTGCTGATTTTTAATTTTCCCAATTTATACCCCCATGAGTGGAAGTGCCCTATGCTCTCTAAGCTGTGTTTTTCAGATGTTTCAGGACTCACCAGACACTTCTCCGGAGTGGCTCTTGGCAATTTACATCCCGCCCATCAGTGTAGCAAGGCTCCCATTTCTCCATGGCCTGTCCTGCATTTCTGGTTTTGACACTTTTTTCAGCATGGCCCTTTTGACCGATGGGAAGCGAGACTTCTTTGAGGCGCTGATTTGCCTTTCCAGGTTGCTTGGTTGGCCAAAAAGGGCGTATGCGATTTTTCCTGAATATATTCAGGAAAAAACGCATACGCCCTTTTTGGCCAAGGGCATCATTGTCAACGTTTTGCCGCTTTTCATGTGCTTTAAAGGCGATTCGTATCTACCTCCTGAAATCTGTTTCCTGCAATTCTGCCTTGATTTCAAATCCTATTCTTTGCCTTCCCTCAATATATTTGTGGACGAGAGTTATCATTAATAACTCTGCAGGTTTGTGAATTGCAGTGCCCTGAACCTCCATTTTACAACTCGTTTTTATGGGAGCTGGCCGCAAAATCGCAGAATGGTTTCAGGCCCTGTTCTGGTTACGGGGGGCAGGCTGAGCCTGTGGTTAATTCTTCTTTCTGATGGGAAAATAGAGTGACCTGTGCCTGTCCCAACACCAAGAGCTAGTCTCTCGTTGGTTCCACGTCTTCCCGTTTATCCTCAGGACAAATTGCAACCTGTATGGAACAGGAGGTTAAAGGTGCTGATGCTCCAAGTAGGGAGCTTGCTAGTAAAGCGGCTGGAATGGCGAACCCGGGCACAAGGAGATGAGAAATGAGGTGCGTTTTAGAAACCTTTCCCCATCACACGGTGTACCATCTTCTGGGTTTCTCATGCATGTTTTTGATGTAGGAAGATGCCCTTGAACCTGGAGATTTGGGACCCATGCGATGGGTACCACGCAGTATTCCTTTAAAGGGTCTGCGTTTGCTCACCCAACCTCACCAAACCTCTCAGCCCCAAGAGTGTCCACCCTTATGTCTCATCCAGCTGTGCGTCTAGATATGGTCAATCCAGGTTGCATCACAGCCCCTGAACGCATTGTGTAAGAATTTCTCTCTCTTTCACTGTCTTTGTTTCATGGGTGTTTCAAAGTAATTTATTTTTATAATGGGGTTTAGCTGCTTTTCACTGCTGTGTTTATGCCGCTTTACACCCACTTGACACACTAACAGAGAGATATCAATACATAGGTTTTACGATTATTATTAGTCAGATATATTCTTGTGCGGTGAATAGGGCGTGTTGAGTCCAGTTCTCTGAGCAAGGAGTAGGTCTTGTCTATTACATATTGGGTTTATGGAACGGTATCTGAGCTAATTTGATACCCTTGTTTTATGTATCACCCCACCTCACCTTTCCCGTTAAGCAGCCATAGTGTGTTTTCTGCATGTGTGACTCTGTTCTGTTTTGTAATTCAGTTCAAGTGTAACGGTTTTTACATTCCCTCTATCAGTGATACCTTAGGAGAAGTGTCCTTTTCTGTGTGACTTATTTCACTTAGAATCGTCGTACCTAAATCCTCTCATCATGCTGCTACTAACCTTACGACATTGATTTCATGGCTGAGTGATATTCCATTGTACATAAGGATCACAACTTCTTTATCCATTTCTCTCTTTCCTGGGATATTTAAGGTGGAATGAAGTGGAGGTCCTGGTCAACAGAGCAGCCCTAAACTTTGGGGTGCTTGTGTCTTGCTGATTTTTAATTTTCCCAATTTATACCCCCATGAGTGGAAGTGCCCTATGCTCTCTAAGCTGTGTTTTTCAGATGTTTCAGGACTCACCGGACACTTCTCCGGAGTGGCTCTTGGCAATTTACATCCCGCCCATCAGTGTAGCAAGGCTCCCATTTCTCCATGGCCTGTCCTGCATTTCTGGTTTTGACACTTTTTTCAGCATGACCCTTTTGACCGATGGGAAGTGAGACTTCTTTGTAGTGCTGATTTGCCTTTCCAGGTTGCTTGGTTGGCCAAAAAGGGCGTATGCGTTTTTTCCTGAATAAATTCAGGAAAAAACGCATACGCCCTTTTTGGCCAAGGGCATCATTGTCAACGTTTTGCCGCTTTTCATGTGCTTTAAAGGCGATTCGTATCTACCTCCTGAAATCTGTTTCCTGCAATTCTGCCTTGATTTCAAATCCTCTTCTTTGCCTTCCCTCAATATATTTGTGGACGAGAGTTATCATTAATAACTCTGCAGGTTTGTGAATTGCAGTGCCCTGAACCTCCATTTTACAACTCGTTTTTATGGGAGCTGGCCGCAAAATCGCAGAATGGTTTCAGGCCCTATTCTGGTTACGGGGGGCAGGCTGAGCCTGTGGTTAATTCTTCTTTCTGATGGGAAAATAGAGTGACCTGTGCCTGTCCCAACACCAAGAGCTAGTCTCTCGTTGGTTCCACGTCTTCCCGTTTATCCTCAGGACAAATTGCAACCTGTATGGAACAGGAGGTTAAAGGTGCTGATGCTCCAAGTAGGGAGCTTGCTAGTAAAGCGGCTGGAATGGCGAACCCGGGCACAAGGAGATGAGAAATGAGGTGCGTTTTAGAAACCTTTCCCCATCACACGGTGTACCATCTTCTGGGTTTCTCATGCATGTTTTTGATGTAGGAAGATGCCCTTGAACCTGGAGATTTGGGACCCATGCGATGGGTACCACGCAGTATTCCTTTAAAGGGTCTGCGTTTGCTCACCAAACCTCACCAAACCTCTCAGCCCCAAGAGTGTCCACCCTTATGTCTCATCCAGCTGTGCGTCTAGATATGATCAATCCAGGTTGCATCACAGCCCCTGAACGCATTGTGTAAGAATTTCTCTCTCTTTCACTGTCTTTGTTTCATGGGTGTTTCAAAGTAATTTATTTTTATAATGGGGTTTAGCTGCTTTTCACTGCTGTGTTTATGCCGCTTTACACCCACTTGACACACTAACAGAGAGATATCAATACATAGGTTTTACGATTATTATTAGTCAGATATATTCTTGTGCGGTGAATAGGGCGTGTTGAGTCCAGTTCTCTGAGCAAGGAGTAGGTCTTGTCTATTACATATTGGGTTTATGGAACGGTATCTGAGCTAATTTGATACCCTTGTTTTATGTATCACCCCACCTCACCTTTCCCGTTAAGCAGCCATAGTGTGTTTTCTGCATGTGTGACTCTGTTCTGTTTTGTAATTCAGTTCAAGTGTAACGGTTTTTACATTCCCTCTATCAGTGATACCTTATGAGAAGTGTCCTTTTCTGTGTGACTTATTTCACTTAGAATCGTCGTACCTAAATCCTCTCATCATGCTGCTACTAACCTTACGACATTGATTTCATGGCTGAGTGATATTCCATTGTACATAAGGATCACAACTTCTTTATCCATTTCTCTCTTTCCTGGGATATTTAAGGTGGAATGAAGTGGAGGTCCTGGTCAACAGAGCAGCCCTAAACTTTGGGGTGCTTGTGTCTTGCTGATTTTTAATTTTCCCAATTTATACCCCCATGAGTGGAAGTGCCCTATGCTCTCTAAGCTGTGTTTTTCAGATGTTTCAGGACTCACCGGACACTTCTCCGGAGTGGCTCTTGGCAATTTACATCCCGCCCATCAGTGTAGCAAGGCTCCCATTTCTCCATGGCCTGTCCTGCATTTCTGGTTTTGACACTTTTTTCAGCATGACCCTTTTGACCGATGGGAAGCGAGACTTCTTTGTAGCGCTGATTTGCCTTTCCAGGTTGCTTGGTTGGCCAAAAAGGGCGTATGCGTTTTTTCCTGAATAAATTCAGGAAAAAACGCATACGCCCTTTTTGGCCAAGGGCATCATTGTCAACGTTTTGCCGCTTTTCATGTGCTTTAAAGGCGATTCGTATCTACCTCCTGAAATCTGTTTCCTGCAATTCTGCCTTGATTTCAAATCCTCTTCTTTGCCTTCCCTCAATATATTTGTGGACGAGAGTTATCATTAATAACTCTGCAGGTTTGTGAATTGCAGTGCCCTGAACCTCCATTTTACAACTCGTTTTTATGGGAGCTGGCCGCAAAATCGCAGAATGGCTTCAGGCCCTGTTCTGGTTCCTGGGGGCAGGCTGAGCCTGTGGTTAATTCTTCTTTCTGATGGGAAAATAGAGTGACCTGTGCCTGTCCCAACACCAAGAGCTAGTCTCTCGTTGGTTCCACGTCTTCCCGTTTATCCTCAGGACAAATTGCAAACTGTACGGAACAGGAGGTTAAAGGTGCTGATGCTCCAAGTAGGGAGCTTGCTAGTAAAGCGGCTGGAATGGCGAACCCGGGCACAAGGAGATGAGAAATGAGGTGCGTTTTAGAAACCTTTCCCCATCACACGGTGTACCATCTTCTGGGTTTCTCATGTATGTTTTTGATGTAGGAAGATGCCCTTGAACCTGGAGATTTGGGACCCATGCGATGTGTATCACGCAGTATTCCTTTAAAGGGTCTGCGTTTGCTCACCCAACCTCACCAAACCTCTCAGCCCCAAGAGTGTCCACCCTTATGTCTCATCCAGCTGTGCATCTAGATATGGTCAATCCAGGTTGCATCACAGCCCCTGAACGCATTGTGTAAGAATTTCTCTCTCTTTCACTGTCTTTGTTTCATGGGTGTTTCAAAGTAATTTATTTTTATAATGGGGTTTAGCTGCTTTTCACTGCTGTGTTTATGCCGCTTTACACCCACTTGACACACTAACAGAGAGATATCAATACATAGGTTTTACGATTATTATTAGTCAGATATATTCTTGTGCGGTGAATAGGGCCTGCTGAGTCCAGTTCTCTGAGCAAGGAGTAGGTCTTGTCTATTACATATTGGGTTTATGGAACGGTATCTGAGCTAATTTGATACCCTTGTTTTATGTATCACCCCACCTCACCTTTCCCGTTAAGCAGCCATAGTGTGTTTTCTGCATGTGTGACTCTGTTCTGTTTTGTAATTCAGTTCAAGTGTAACGGTTTTTACATTCCCTCTATCAGTGATACCTTATGAGAAGTGTCCTTTTCTGTGTGACTTATTTCACTTAGAATCGTCGTACCTAAATCCACTCATCATGCTGCTACTAACCTTACGACATTGATTTCCTGGCTGAGTGATATTCCATTGTACATAAGGACCACAACTTCTTTCTCCATTTTTCTCTTTCCTGGGATATTTAAGGTGTAATGAAGTGGAGGTCCTGGTCAACAGAGCAGCCCTAAACTTTGGGGTGCTTGTGTCTTGCTGATTTTTAATTTTCCCAATTTATACCCCCATGAGTGGAAGTGCCCTATGCTCTCTAAGCTGTGTTTTTCAGATGTTTCAGGACTCACCGGACACTTCTCCAGAGTGGCTCTTGGCAATTTACATCCCGCCCATCAGTGTAGCAAGGCTCCCATTTCTCCATGGCCTGTCCTGCATTTCTGGTTTTGACACTTTTTTCAGCATGACCCTTTTGACCGATGGGAAGTGAGACTTCTTTGTAGCGCTGATTTGCCTTTCCAGGTTGCTTGGTTGGCCAAAAAGGGCGTATGCGTTTTTTCCTGAATAAATTCAGGAAAAAACGCATACGCCCTTTTTGGCCAAGGGCATCATTGTCAACGTTTTGCCGCTTTTCATGTGCTTTAAAGGCGATTCGTATCTACCTCCTGAAATCTGTTTCCTGCAATTCTGCCTTGATTTCAAATCCTCTTCTTTGCCTTCCCTCAATATATTTGTGGACGAGAGTTATCATTAATAACTCTGCAGGTTTGTGAATTGCAGTGCCCTGAACCTCCATTTTACAACTCGTTTTTATGGGAGCTGGCCGCAAAATCGCAGAATGGTTTCAGGCCCTGTTCTGGTTACGGGGGGCAGGCTGAGCCTGTGGTTAATTCTTCTTTCTGATGGGAAAATAGAGTGACCTGTGCCTGTCCCAACACCAAGAGCTAGTCTCTCGTTGGTTCCACGTCTTCCCGTTTATCCTCAGGACAAATTGCAACCTGTATGGAACAGGAGGTTAAAGGTGCTGATGCTCCAAGTAGGGAGCTTGCTAGTAAAGCGGCTGGAATGGCGAACCCGGGCACAAGGAGATGAGAAATGAGGTGCGTTTTAGAAACCTTTCCCCATCACACGGTGTACCATCTTCTGGGTTTCTCATGCATGTTTTTGATGTAGGAAGATGCCCTTGAACCTGGAGATTTGGGACCCATGCGATGGGTACCACGCAGTATTCCTTTAAAGGGTCTGCGTTTGCTCACCAAACCTCACCAAACCTCTCAGCCCCAAGAGTGTCCACCCTTATGTCTCATCCAGCTGTGCGTCTAGATATGATCAATCCAGGTTGCATCACAGCCCCTGAACGCATTGTGTAAGAATTTCTCTCTCTTTCACTGTCTTTGTTTCATGGGTGTTTCAAAGTAATTTATTTTTATAATGGGGTTTAGCTGCTTTTCACTGCTGTGTTTATGCCGCTTTACACCCACTTGACACACTAACAGAGAGATATCAATACATAGGTTTTACGATTATTATTAGTCAGATATATTCTTGTGCGGTGAATAGGGCGTGTTGAGTCCAGTTCTCTGAGCAAGGAGTAGGTCTTGTCTATTACATATTGGGTTTATGGAACGGTATCTGAGCTAATTTGATACCCTTGTTTTATGTATCACCCCACCTCACCTTTCCCGTTAAGCAGCCATAGTGTGTTTTCTGCATGTGTGACTCTGTTCTGTTTTGTAATTCAGTTCAAGTGTAACGGTTTTTACATTCCCTCTATCAGTGATACCTTATGAGAAGTGTCCTTTTCTGTGTGACTTATTTCACTTAGAATCGTCGTACCTAAATCCACTCATCATGCTGCTACTAACCTTACGACATTGATTTCCTGGCTGAGTGATATTCCATTGTACATAAGGACCACAACTTCTTTCTCCATTTTTCTCTTTCCTGGGATATTTAAGGTGTAATGAAGTGGAGGTCCTGGTCAACAGAGCAGCCCTAAACTTTGGGGTGCTTGTGTCTTGCTGATTTTTAATTTTCCCAATTTATACCCCCATGAGTGGAAGTGCCCTATGCTCTCTAAGCTGTGTTTTTCAGATGTTTCAGGACTCACCGGACACTTCTCCAGAGTGGCTCTTGGCAATTTACATCCCGCCCATCAGTGTAGCAAGGCTCCCATTTCTCCATGGCCTGTCCTGCATTTCTGGTTTTGACACTTTTTTCAGCATGACCCTTTTGACCGATGGGAAGTGAGACTTCTTTGTAGCGCTGATTTGCCTTTCCAGGTTGCTTGGTTGGCCAAAAAGGGCGTATGCGTTTTTTCCTGAATAAATTCAGGAAAAAACGCATACGCCCTTTTTGGCCAAGGGCATCATTGTCAACGTTTTGCCGCTTTTCATGTGCTTTAAAGGCGATTCGTATCTACCTCCTGAAATCTGTTTCCTGCAATTCTGCCTTGATTTCAAATCCTCTTCTTTGCCTTCCCTCAATATATTTGTGGACGAGAGTTATCATTAATAACTCTGCAGGTTTGTGAATTGCAGTGCCCTGAACCTCCATTTTACAACTCGTTTTTATGGGAGCTGGCCGCAAAATCGCAGAATGGTTTCAGGCCCTGTTCTGGTTACGGGGGGCAGGCTGAGCCTGTGGTTAATTCTTCTTTCTGATGGGAAAATAGAGTGACCTGTGCCTGTCCCAACACCAAGAGCTAGTCTCTCGTTGGTTCCACGTCTTCCCGTTTATCCTCAGGACAAATTGCAACCTGTATGGAACAGGAGGTTAAAGGTGCTGATGCTCCAAGTAGGGAGCTTGCTAGTAAAGCGGCTGGAATGGCGAACCCGGGCACAAGGAGATGAGAAATGAGGTGCGTTTTAGAAACCTTTCCCCATCACACGGTGTACCATCTTCTGGGTTTCTCATGCATGTTTTTGATGTAGGAAGATGCCCTTGAACCTGGAGATTTGGGACCCATGCGATGGGTACCACGCAGTATTCCTTTAAAGGGTCTGCGTTTGCTCACCAAACCTCACCAAACCTCTCAGCCCCAAGAGTGTCCACCCTTATGTCTCATCCAGCTGTGTGTCTAGATATGATCAATCCAGGTTGCATCACAGCCCCTGAACGCATTGTGTAAGAATTTCTCTCTCTTTCACTGTCTTTGTTTCATGGGTGTTTCAAAGTAATTTATTTTTATAATGGGGTTTAGCTGCTTTTCACTGCTGTGTTTATGCCGCTTTACACCCACTTGACACACTAACAGAGAGATATCAATACATAGGTTTTACGATTATTATTAGTCAGATATATTCTTGTGCGGTGAATAGGGCGTGTTGAGTCCAGTTCTCTGAGCAAGGAGTAGGTCTTGTCTATTACATATTGGGTTTATGGAACGGTATCTGAGCTAATTTGATACCCTTGTTTTATGTATCACCCCACCTCACCTTTCCCGTTAAGCAGCCATAGTGTGTTTTCTGCATGTGTGACTCTGTTCTGTTTTGTAATTCAGTTCAAGTGTAACGGTTTTTACATTCCCTCTATCAGTGATACCTTATGAGAAGTGTCCTTTTCTGTGTGACTTATTTCACTTAGAATCGTCGTACCTAAATCCACTCATCATGCTGCTACTAACCTTACGACATTGATTTCCTGGCTGAGTGATATTCCATTGTACATAAGGACCACAACTTCTTTCTCCATTTTTCTCTTTCCTGGGATATTTAAGGTGTAATGAAGTGGAGGTCCTGGTCAACAGAGCAGCCCTAAACTTTGGGGTGCTTGTGTCTTGCTGATTTTTAATTTTCCCAATTTATACCCCCATGAGTGGAAGTGCCCTATGCTCTCTAAGCTGTGTTTTTCAGATGTTTCAGGACTCACCGGACACTTCTCCAGAGTGGCTCTTGGCAATTTACATCCCGCCCATCAGTGTAGCAAGGCTCCCATTTCTCCATGGCCTGTCCTGCATTTCTGGTTTTGACACTTTTTTCAGCATGGCCCTTTTGACCGATGGGAAGCGAGACTTCTTTGTAGCGCTGATTTGCCTTTCCAGGTGGCTTGGTTGGCCAAAAAGGGCGTATGCGTTTTTTCCTGAATATATTCAGGAAAAAACGCATACGCCCTTTTTGGCCAAGGGCATCATTGTCAACGTTTTGCCGCTTTTCATGTGCTTTAAAGGCGATTCGTATCTACCTCCTGAAATCTGTTTCCTGCAATTCTGCCTTGATTTCAAATCCTCTTCTTTGCCTTCCCTCAATATATTTGTGGACGAGAGTTCTCATTTATAACTCTGCAGGTTTGTGAATTGCAGTGCCCTGAACCTCCATTTTACAACTCGTTTTTATGGGAGCTGGCCGCAAAATCGCAGAATGGCTTCAGGCCCTGTTCTGGTTCCGGGGGGCAGGCTGAGCCTGTGGTTAATTCTTCTTTCTGATGGGAAAATAGAGTGACCTGTGCCTGTCCCAACACCAAGAGCTAGTCTCTCGTTGGTTCCACGTCTTCCCGTTTATCCTCAGGACAAATTGCAACCTGTATGGAACAGGAGGATAAAGGTGCTGATGCTCCAAGTAGGGAACTTGCTAGTAAAGCAGCTGGAATGGCGAACCCGGGCACAAGGAGATGAGAAATGAGGTGCGTTTTAGAAACCTTTCCCCATCACACGGTGTACCATCTTCTGGGTTTCTCATGCATGTTTTTGATGTAGGAAGATGCCCTTGAACCTGGAGATTTGGGACCCATGCGATGGGTACCACGCAGTATTCCTTTAAAGGGTCTGCGTTTGCTCACCCAACCTCACCAAACCTCTCAGCCCCAAGAGTGTCCACCCTTATGTCTCATCCAGCTGTGCGTCTAGATATGGTCAATCCAGGTTGCATCACAGCCCCTGAACGCATTGTGTAAGAATTTCTCTCTCTTTCACTGTCTTTGTTTCATGGGTGTTTCAAAGTAATTTATTTTTATAATGGGGTTTAGCTGCTTTTCACTGCTGTGTTTATGCCGCTTTACACCCACTTGACACACTAACAGAGAGATATCAATACATAGGTTTTACGATTATTATTAGTCAGATACATTCTTGTGCGGTGAATAGGGCGTGTTGAGTCCAGTTCTCTGAGCAAGGAGTAGGTCTTGTCTATTACATATTGGGTTTATGGAACGGTATCTGAGCTAATTTGATACCCTTGTTTTATGTATCACCCCACCTCACCTTTCCCGTTAAGCAGCCATAGTGTGTTTTCTGCATGTGTGACTCTGTTCTGTTTTGTAATTCAGTTCAAGTGTAACGGTTTTTACATTCCCTCTATCAGTGATACCTTATGAGAAGTGTCCTTTTCTGTGTGACTTATTTCACTTAGAATCGTTGTACCTAAATCCTCTCATCATGCTGCTACTAACCTTACGACATTGATTTCATGGCTGAGTGATATTCCATTGTACATAAGGATCACAACTTCTTTATCCATTTTTCTCTTTCCTGGGATATTTAAGGTGGAATGAAGTGGAGGTCCTGGTCAACAGAGCAGCCCTAAACTTTGGGGTGCTTGTGTCTTGCTGATTTTTAATTTTCCCAATTTATACCCCCATGAGTGGAAGTGCCCTATGCTCTCTAAGCTGTGTTTTTCAGATGTTTCAGGACTCACCGGACACTTCTCCGGAGTGGCTCTTGGCAATTTACATCCCGCCCATCAGTGTAGCAAGGCTCCCATTTCTCCATGGCCTGTCCTGCATTTCTGGTTTTGACACTTTTTTCAGCATGGCCCTTTTGACCGATGGGAAGCGAGACTTCTTTGTAGCGCTGATTTGCCTTTCCAGGTTGCTTGGTTGGCCAAAAAGGGCGTATGCGTTTTTTCCTGAATATATTCAGGAAAAAACGCATACGCCCTTTTTGGCCAAGGGCATCATTGTCAACGTTTTGCCGCTTTTCATGTGCTTTAAAGGCGATTCGTATCTACCTCCTGAAATCTGTTTCCTGCAATTCTGCCTTGATTTCAAATCCTCTTCTTTGCCTTCCCTCAATATATTTGTGGACGAGAGTTATCATTAATAACTCTGCAGGTTTGTGAATTGCAGTGCCCTGAACCTCCATTTTACAACTCGTTTTTATGGGAGCTGGCCGCAAAATCGCAGAATGGCTTCAGGCCCTGTTCTGGTTCCTGGGGGCAGGCTGAGCCTGTGGTTAATTCTTCTTTCTGATGGGAAAATAGAGTGACCTGTGCCTGTCCCAACACCAAGAGCTAGTCTCTCGTTGGTTCCACGTCTTCCCGTTTATCCTCAGGACAAATTGCAAACTGTACGGAACAGGAGGTTAAAGGTGCTGATGCTCCAAGTAGGGAGCTTGCTAGTAAAGCGGCTGGAATGGCGAACCCGGGCACAAGGAGATGAGAAATGAGGTGCGTTTTAGAAACCTTTCCCCATCACACGGTGTACCATCTTCTGGGTTTCTCATGTATGTTTTTGATGTAGGAAGATGCCCTTGAACCTGGAGATTTGGGACCCATGCGATGGGTACCACGCAGTATTCCTTTAAAGGGTCTGCGTTTGCTCACCCAACCTCACCAAACCTCTCAGCCCCAAGAGTGTCCACCCTTATGTCTCATCCAGCTGTGCATCTAGATATGGTCAATCCAGGTTGCATCACAGCCCCTGAACGCATTGTGTAAGAATTTCTCTCTCTTTCACTGTCTTTGTTTCATGGGTGTTTCAAAGTAATTTATTTTTATAATGGGGTTTAGCTGCTTTTCACTGCTGTGTTTATGCCGCTTTACACCCACTTGACACACTAACAGAGAGATATCAATACATAGGTTTTACGATTATTATTAGTCAGATATATTCTTGTGCGGTGAATAGGGCGTGCTGAGTCCAGTTCTCTGAGCAAGGAGTAGGTCTTGTCTATTACATATTGGGTTTATGGAACGGTATCTGAGCTAATTTGATACCCTTGTTTTATGTATCACCCCACCTCACCTTTCCCGTTAAGCAGCCATAGTGTGTTTTCTGCATGTGTGACTCTGTTCTGTTTTGTAATTCAGTTCAAGTGTAATGGTTTTTACATTCCCTCTATCAGTGATACCTTATGAGAAGTGTCCTTTTCTGTGTGACTTATTTCACTTAGAATCGTCGTACCTAAATCCACTCATCATGCTGCTACTAACCTTACGACATTGATTTCCTGGCTGAGTGATATTCCATTGTACATAAGGACCACAACTTCTTTCTCCATTTTTCTCTTTCCTGGGATATTTAAGGTGGAATGAAGTGGAGGTCCTGGTCAACAGAGCAGCCCTAAACTTTGGGGTGCTTGTGTCTTGCTGATTTTTAATTTTCCCAATTTATACCCCCATGAGTGGAAGTGCCCTATGCTCTCTAAGCTGTGTTTTTCAGATGTTTCAGGACTCACCGGACACTTCTCCAGAGTGGCTCTTGGCAATTTACATCCCGCCCATCAGTGTAGCAAGGCTCCCATTTCTCCATGGCCTGTCCTGCATTTCTGGTTTTGACACTTTTTTCAGCATGGCCCTTTTGACCGATGGGAAGCGAGACTTCTTTGTAGCGCTGATTTGCCTTTCCAGGTGGCTTGGTTGGCCAAAAAGGGCGTATGCGTTTTTTCCTGAATATATTCAGGAAAAAACGCATACGCCCTTTTTGGCCAAGGGCATCATTGTCAACGTTTTGCCGCTTTTCATGTGCTTTAAAGGCGATTCGTATCTACCTCCTGAAATCTGTTTCCTGCAATTCTGCCTTGATTTCAAATCCTCTTCTTTGCCTTCCCTCAATATATTTGTGGACGAGAGTTCTCATTTATAACTCTGCAGGTTTGTGAATTGCAGTGCCCTGAAGCTCCATTTTACAACTCGTTTTTATGGGAGCTGGCCGCAAAATCGCAGAATGGCTTCAGGCCCTGTTCTGGTTCCGGGGGGCAGGCTGAGCCTGTGGTTAATTCTTCTTTCTGATGGGAAAATAGAGTGACCTGTGCCTGTCCCAACACCAAGAGCTAGTCTCTCGTTGGTTCCACGTCTTCCCGTTTATCCTCAGGACAAATTGCAACCTGTATGGAACAGGAGGATAAAGGTGCTGATGCTCCAAGTAGGGAACTTGCTAGTAAAGCAGCTGGAATGGCGAACCCGGGCACAAGGAGATGAGAAATGAGGTGCGTTTTAGAAACCTTTCCCCATCACACGGTGTACCATCTTCTGGGTTTCTCATGCATGTTTTTGATGTAGGAAGATGCCCTTGAACCTGGAGATTTGGGACCCATGCGATGGGTACCACGCAGTATTCCTTTAAAGGGTCTGCGTTTGCTCACCCAACCTCACCAAACCTCTCAGCCCCAAGAGTGTCCACCCTTATGTCTCATCCAGCTGTGCGTCTAGATATGGTCAATCCAGGTTGCATCACAGCCCCTGAACGCATTGTGTAAGAATTTCTCTCTCTTTCACTGTCTTTGTTTCATGGGTGTTTCAAAGTAATTTATTTTTATAATGGGGTTTAGCTGCTTTTCACTGCTGTGTTTATGCCGCTTTACACCCACTTGACACACTAACAGATATCAATACATAGGTTTTACGATTATTATTAGTCAGATATATTCTTGTGCGGTGAATAGGGCGTGTTGAGTCCAGTTCTCTGAGCAAGGAGTAGGTCTTGTCTATTACATATTGGGTTTATGGAACGGTATCTGAGCTAATTTGATACCCTTGTTTTATGTATCACCCCACCTCACCTTTCCCGTTAAGCAGCCATAGTGTGTTTTCTGCATGTGTGACTCTGTTCTGTTTTGTAATTCAGTTCAAGTGTAACGGTTTTTACATTCCCTCTATCAGTGATACCTTATGAGAAGTGTCCTTTTCTGTGTGACTTATTTCACTTAGAATCGTCGTACCTAAATCCACTCATCATGCTGCTACTAACCTTACAACATTGATTTCATGGCTGAGTGATATTCCATTGTACATAAGGACCACAACTTCTTTATCCATTTTTCTCTTTCCTGGGATATTTAAGGTGGAATGAAGTGGAGGTCCTGGTCAACAGAGCAGCCCTAAACTTTGGGGTGCTTGTGTCTTGCTGATTTTTAATTTTCCCAATTTATACCCCCATGAGTGGAAGTGCCCTATGCTCTCTAAGCTGTGTTTTTCAGATGTTTCAGGACTCACCGGACACTTCTCCAGAGTGGCTCTTGGCAATTTACATCCCGCCCATCAGTGTAGCAAGGCTCCCATTTCTCCATGGCCTGTCCTGCATTTCTGGTTTTGACACTTTTTTCAGCATGGCCCTTTTGACCGATGGGAAGCGAGACTTCTTTGTAGCGCTGATTTGCCTTTCCAGGTTCCTTGGTTGGCCAAAAAGGGCGTATGCGTTTTTTCCTGAATATATTCAGGAAAAAACGCATACGCCCTTTTTGGCCAAGGGCATCATTGTCAACGTTTTGCCGCTTTTCATGTGCTTTAAAGGCGATTCGTATCTACCTCCTGAAATCTGTTTCCTGCAATTCTGCCTTGATTTCAAATCCTCTTCTTTGCCTTCCCTCAATATATTTGTGGACGACAGTTATCATTTATAACTCTGCAGGTTTGTGAATTGCAGTTCCCTGAACCTCCATTTTACAACTCGTTTTTATGGGAGCTGGCCGCAAAATCGCAGAATGGCTTCAGGCCCTGTTCTGGTTCCGGGGGGCAGGCTGAGCCTGTGGTTAATTCTTCTTTCTGATGGGAAAATAGAGTGACCTGTTCCTGTCCCAACACCAAGAGCTAGTCTCTCGTTGGTTCCACGTCTTCCCGTTTATCCTCAGGACAAATTGCAACCTGTATGGAACAGGAGGATAAAGGTGCTGATGCTCCAAGTAGGGAACTTGCTAGTAAAGCAGCTGGAATGACGAACCCGGGCACAAGGAGATGAGAAATGAGGTGCGTTTTAGAAACCTTTCCCCATCACACGGTGTACCATCTTCTGGGTTTCTCATGCATGTTTTTGATGTAGGAAGATGCCCTTGAACCTGGAGATTTGGGACCCATGCGATGGGTACCACGCAGTATTACTTTAAAGGGTCTGCGTTTGCTCACCCAACCTCACCAAACCTCTCAGCCCCAAGAGTGTCCACCCTTATGTCTCATCCAGCTGTGCATCTAGATATGGTCAATCCAGGTTGCATCACAGCCCCTGAACGCATTGTTTAAGAATTTCTCTCTCTTTCACTGTCTTTGTTTCATGGGTGTTTCAAAGTAATTTATTTTTATAATGGGGTTTAGCTGCTTTTCACTGCTGTGTTTATGCCGCTTTACACCCACTTGACACACTAACAGAGAGATATCAATACATAGGTTTTACGATTATTATTAGTCAGATACATTCTTGTGCGGTGAATAGGGCGTGTTGAGTCCAGTTCTCTGAGCAAGGAGTAGGTCTTGTCTATTACATATTGGGTTTATGGAACGGTATCTGAGCTAATTTGATACCCTTGTTTTATGTATCACCCCACCTCACCTTTCCCGTTAAGCAGCCATAGTGTGTTTTCTGCATGTGTGACTCTGTTCTGTTTTGTAATTCAGTTCAAGTGTAACGGTTTTTACATTCCCTCTATCAGTGATACCTTATGAGAAGTGTCCTTTTCTGTGTGACTTATTTCACTTAGAATCGTTGTACCTAAATCCTCTCATCATGCTGCTACTAACCTTACGACATTGATTTCATGGCTGAGTGATATTCCATTGTACATAAGGATCACAACTTCTTTATCCATTTTTCTCTTTCCTGGGATATTTAAGGTGGAATGAAGTGGAGGTCCTGGTCAACAGAGCAGCCCTAAACTTTGGGGTGCTTGTGTCTTGCTGATTTTTAATTTTCCCAATTTATACCCCCATGAGTGGAAGTGCCCTATGCTCTCTAAGCTGTGTTTTTCAGATGTTTCAGGACTCACCGGACACTTCTCCGGAGTGGCTCTTGCAATTTATATCCCGCCCATCAGTGTAGCAAGGCTCCCATTTCTCCATGGCCTGTCCTGCATTTCTGGTTTTGACACTTTTTTCAGCATGACCCTTTTGACCGATGGGAAGCGAGACTTCTTTGTAGCGCTGATTTGCCTTTCCAGGTTGCTTGGTTGGCCAAAAAGGGCGTATGCGTTTTTTCCTGAATATATTCAGGAAAAAACGCATACGCCCTTTTTGGCCAAGGGCATCATTGTCAACGTTTTGCCGCTTTTAATGTGCTTTAAAGGCGATTCGTATCTACCTCCTGAAATCTGTTTCCTGCAATTCTGCCTTGATTTCAAATCCTCTTCTTTGCCTTCCCTCAATATATTTGTGGACGAGAGTTATCATTTATAACTCTGCAGCTTTGTGAATTGCAGTGCCCTGAACCTCCATTTTACAACTCGTTTTTATGGGAGCTGGCCGCAAAATCACAGAATGGCTTCAGGCCCTGTTCTGGTTCCGTGGGGCAGGCTGAGCCTGTGGTTAATTCTTCTTTCTGATGGGAAAATAGAGTGACCTGTGCCTGTCCCAACACCAAGAGCTAGTCTCTCGTTGGTTCCACGTCTTCCCGTTTATCCTCAGGACAAATTGCAACCTGTATGGAACAGGAGGTTAAAGGTGCTGATGCTCCAAGTAGGGAGCTTGCTAGTAAAGCGGCTGGAATGGCGAACCCGGGCACAAGGAGATGAGAAATGAGGTGCGTTTTAGAAACCTTTCCCCATCACACGGTGTACCATCTTCTGGGTTTCTCATGTATGTTTTTGATGTAGGAAGATGCCCTTGAACATGGAGATTTGGGACCCATGCGATGGGTACCACGCAGTATTCCTTTAAAGGGTCTGCGTTTGCTCACCCAACCTCACCAAACCTCTCAGCCCCAAGAGTGTCCACCCTTATGGCTCATCCAGCTGTGCGTCTAGATATGGTCAATCCAGGTTGCATCACAGCCCCTGAACGCATTGTGTAAGAATTTCTCTCTCTTTCACTGTCTTTGTTTCATGGGTGTTTCAAAGTAATTTATTTTTATAATGGGGTTTAGCTGCTTTTCACTGCTGTGTTTATGCCGCTTTACACCCACTTGACACACTAACAGAGAGATATCAATACATAGGTTTTACGATTATTATTAGTCAGATATATTCTTGTGCGGTGAATAGGGCGTGTTGAGTCCAGTTCTCTGAGCAAGGAGTAGGTCTTGTCTATTACATATTGGGTTTATGGAACGGTATCTGAGCTAATTTGATACCCTTGTTTTATGTATCACCCCACCTCACCTTTCCCGTTAAGCAGCCATAGTGTGTTTTCTGCATGTGTGACTCTGTTCTGTTTTGTAATTCAGTTCAAGTGTAACGGTTTTTACATTCCCTCTATCAGTGATACCTTATGAGAAGTGTCCTTTTCTGTGTGACTTATTTCACTTAGAATCGTCGTACCTAAATCCACTCATCATGCTGCTACTAACCTTACGACATTGATTTCCTGGCTGAGTGATATTCCAATGTACATAAGGACCACAACTTCTTTATCCATTTTTCTCTTTCCTGGGATATTTAAGGTGGAATGAAGTGGAGGTCCTGGTCAACAGAGCAGCCCTAAACTTTGGGGTGCTTGTGTCTTGCTGATTTTTAATTTTCCCAATTTATACCCCCATGAGTGGAAGTGCCCTATGCTCTCTAAGCTGTGTTTTTCAGATGTTTCAGGACTCACCGGACACTTCTCCAGAGTGGCTCTTGGCAATTTACATCCCGCCCATCAGTGTAGCAAGGCTCCCATTTCTCCATGGCCTGTCCTGCATTTCTGGTTTTGACACTTTTTTCAGCATGGCCCTTTTGACCGATGGGAAGCGAGACTTCTTTGTAGCGCTGATTTGCCTTTCCAGGTGGCTTGGTTGGCCAAAAAGGGCGTATGCGTTTTTTCCTGAATATATTCAGGAAAAAACGCATACGCCCTTTTTGGCCAAGGGCATCATTGTCAACGTTTTGCCGCTTTTCATGTGCTTTAAAGGCGATTCGTATCTACCTCCTGAAATCTGTTTCCTGCAATTCTGCCTTGATTTCAAATCCTCTTCTTTGCCTTCCCTCAATATATTTGTGGACGAGAGTTATCATTTATAACTCTGCAGGTTTGTGAATTGCAGTGCCCTGAACCTCCATTTTACAACTCGTTTTTATGGGAGCTGGCCGCAAAATCGCAGAATGGCTTCAGGCCCTGTTCTGGTTCCGGGGGGCAGGCTGAGCCTGTGGTTAATTCTTCTTTCTGATGGGAAAATAGAGTGACCTGTGCCTGTCCCAACACCAAGAGCTAGTCTCTCGTTGGTTCCACGTCTTCCCGTTTATCCTCAGGACAAATTGCAACCTGTATGGAACAGGAGGTTAAGGGTGCTGATGCTCCAAGTAGGGAGCTTGCTAGTAAAGCGGCTGGAATGGCGAACCCGGGCACAAGGAGATGAGAAATGAGGTGCGTTTTAGAAACCTTTCCCCATCACACGGTGTACCATCTTCTGGGTTTCTCATGCATGTTTTTGATGTAGGAAGATGCCCTTGAACCTGGAGATTTGGGACCCATGCGATGGGTACCACGCAGTATTCCTTTAAAGGGTCTGCGTTTGCTCACCCAACCTCACCAAACCTCTCAGCCCCAAGAGTGTCCACCCTTATGTCTCATCCAGCTGTGCGTCTAGATATGGTCAATCCAGGTTGCATCACAGCCCCTGAACGCATTGTGTAAGAATTTCTCTCTCTTTCACTGTCTTTGTTTCATGGGTGTTTCAAAGTAATTTATTTTTATAATGTGGTTAAGCTGCTTTTCACTGCTGTGTTTATGCCGCTTTACACCCACTTGACACACTAACAGAGAGATATCAATACATAGGTTTTACGATTATTATTAGTCAGATATATTCTTGTGCGGTGAATAGGGCGTGTTGAGTCCAGTTCTCTGAGCAAGGAGTAGGTCTTGTCTATTACATATTGGGTTTATGGAACGGTATCTGAGCTAATTTGACACCCTTGTTTTATGTATCACCCCACCTCACCTTTCCTGTTAAGCAGCCATAGTGTGTTTTCTGCATGTGTGACTCTGTTCTGTTTTGTAATTCAGTTCAAGTGTAACGGTTTTTACATTCCCTCTATCAGTGATACCTTATGAGAAGTGTCCTTTTCTGTGTGACTTATTTCACTTAGAATCGTCGTACCTAAATCCACTCATCATGCTGCTACTAACCTTACGACATTGATTTCCTGGCTGAGTGATATTCCAATGTACATAAGGACCACAACTTCTTTATCCATTTTTCTCTTTCCTGGGATATTTAAGGTGGAATGAAGTGGAGGTCCTGGTCAACAGAGCAGCCCTCAACTTTGGGGTGCTTGTGTCTTGCTGATTTTTAATTTTCCCAATTTATACCCCCATGAGTGGAAGTGCCCTATGCTCTCTAAGCTGTGTTTTTCAGATGTTTCAGGACTCACCGGACACTTCTCCAGAGTGGCTCTTGGCAATTTACATCCCGCCCATCAGTGTAGCAAGGCTCCCATTTCTCCATGGCCTGTCCTGCATTTCTGGTTTTGACACATTTTTCAGCATGGCCCTTTTGACCGATGGGTAGCGAGTCTTCTTTGTAGCCCTGATTTGCCTTTCCAGGTTGCTTGGTTGGCCAAATAGGGCGTATGCGTTTTTTCCTGAATATATTCAGGAAAAAACGCATACGCCCTTTTTGGCCAAGGGCATCATTGTCAACGTTTTGCCGCTTTTCATGTGCTTTAAAGGCGATTCGAATCTACCTCCTGAAATCTGTGTCCTGCAATTCTGCCTTGATTTCAAATCCTCTTCTTTGCCTTCCCTCAATATATTTGTGGACGAGAGTTATCATTAATAACTCTGCAGGTTTGTGAATTGCAGTGCCCTGAACCTCCATTTTACAACTCGTTTTTATGGGAGCTGGCCGCAAAATCGCTGAATGGCTTCAGGCCCTGTTCTGGTTCCGGGGGGCAGGCTGAGCCTGTGGTTAATTCTTCTTTCTGATGGGAAAATAGAGTGACCTGTGCCTGTCCCAACACCAAGAGCTAGTCTCTCGTTGGTTCCACGTCTTCCCGTTTATCCTCAGGACAAATTGCAACCTGCATGGAACAGGAGGTTAAAGGTGCTGATGCTCCAAGTAGGGAGCTTGCTAGTAAAGCGGCTGGAATGGTGAACCCGGGCACAAGGAGATGAGAAATGAGGTGCGTTTTAGAAACCTTTCCCCATCACACGGTGTACCATCTTCTGGGTTTCTCATGTATGTTTTTGATGTAGGAAGATGCCCTTGAACCTGGAGATTTGGGACCCATGCGATGGGTACCACGCAGTATTCCTTTAAATGGTCTGCGTTTGCTCACCCAACCTCACCAAACCTCTCAGCCCCAAGAGTGTCCACCCTTATGTCTCATCCAGCTGTGCGTCTAGATATGGTCAATCCAGGTTGCATCACAGCCCCTGAACGCATTGTGTAAGAATTTCTCTCTCTTTCACTGTCTTTGTTTCATGGGTGTTTCAAAGTAATTTATTTTTATAATGGGGTTTAGCTGCTTTTCACTGCTGTGTTTATGCCGCTTTACACCCACTTGACACACTAACAGAGAGATATCAATACATAGGTTTTACGATTATTATTAGTCAGATATATTCTTGTGCGGTGAATAGGGCGTGTTGAGTCCAGTTCTCTGAGCAAGGAGTAGGTCTTGTCTATTACATATTGGGTTTATGGAACGGTATCTGAGCTAATTTGATACCCTTTTTTTATGTATCACCCCACCTCACCTTTCCTGTTAAGCAGCCATAGTGTGTTTTCTGCATGTGTGACTCTGTTCTGTTTTGTAATTCAGTTCAAGTGTAACGGTTTTTACATTCCCTCTATCAGTGATACCTTATGAGAAGTGTCCTTTTCTGTGTGACTTATTTCACTTAGAATCGTCGTACCTAAATCCACTCATCATGCTGCTACTAACCTTACGACATTGATTTCCTGGCTGAGTGATATTCCAATGTACATAAGGACCACAACTTCTTTATCCATTTTTCTCTTTCCTGGGATATTTAAGGTGGAATGAAGTGGAGGTCCTGGTCAACAGAGCAGCCCTCAACTTTGGGGTGCTTGTGTCTTGCTGATTTTTAATTTTCCCAATTTATACCCCCATGAGTGGAAGTGCCCTATGCTCTCTAAGCTGTGTTTTTCAGATGTTTCAGGACTCACCGGACACTTCTCCAGAGTGGCTCTTGGCAATTTACATCCCGCCCATCAGTGTAGCAAGGCTCCCATTTCTCCATGGCCTGTCCTGCATTTCTGGTTTTGACACTTTTTTCAGCATGGCCCTTTTGACCGATGGGAAGCGAGACTTCTTTGTAGCGCTGATTTGCCTTTCCAGGTTGCTTGGTTGGCCAAAAAGTGCGTATGCGTTTTTTCCTGAATATATTCAGGAAAAAACGCATACGCCCTTTTTGGCCAAGGGCATCATTGTCAACGTTTTGCCGCTTTTCATGTGCTTTAAAGGCGATTCGAATCTACCTCCTGAAATCTGTTTCCTGCAATTCTGCCTTGATTTCAAATCCTCTTCTTTGCCTTCCCTCAATATATTTGTGGACGAGAGTTATCATTAATAACTCTGCAGGTTTGTGAATTGCAGTGCCCTGAACCTCCATTTTACAACTCGTTTTTATGGGAGCTGGCCGCAAAATCGCTGAATGGCTTCAGGCCCTGTTCTGGTTCCGGGGGGCAGGCTGAGCCTGTGGTTAATTCTTCTTTCTGATGGGAAAATAGAGTGACCTGTGCCTGTCCCAACACCAAGAGCTAGTCTCTCGTTGGTTCCACGTCTTCCCGTTTATCCTCAGGACAAATTGCAACCTGCATGGAACAGGAGGTTAAAGGTGCTGATGCTCCAAGTAGGGAGCTTGCTAGTAAAGCGGCTGGAATGGTGAACCCGGGCACAAGGAGATGAGAAATGAGGTGCGTTTTAGAAACCTTTCCCCATCACACGGTGTACCATCTTCTGGGTTTCTCATGTATGTTTTTGATGTAGGAAGATGCCCTTGAACCTGGAGATTTGGGACCCATGCGATGGGTACCACGCAGTATTCCTTTAAATGGTCTGTGTTTGCTCACCCAACCTCACCAAACCTCTCAGCCCCAAGAGTGTCCACCCTTATGTCTCATCCAGCTGTGCGTCTAGATATGGTCAATCCAGGTTGCATCACAGCCCCTGAACGCATTGTGTAAGAATTTCTCTCTCTTTCACTGTCTTTGTTTCATGGGTGTTTCAAAGTAATTTATTTTTATAATGGGGTTTAGCTGCTTTTCACTGCTGTGTTTATGCCGCTTTACACCCACTTGACACACTAACAGAGAGATATCAATACATAGGTTTTACGATTATTATTAGTCAGATATATTCTTGTGCGGTGAATAGGGCGTGTTGAGTCCAGTTCTCTGAGCAAGGAGTAGGTCTTGTCTATTACATATTGGGTTTATGGAACGGTATCTGAGCTAATTTGATACCCTTTTTTTATGTATCACCCCACCTCACCTTTCCCGTTAAGCAGCCATAGTGTGTTTTCTGCATGTGTGACTCTGTTCTGTTTTGTAATTCAGTTCAAGTGTAACGGTTTTTACATTCCCTCTCTCAGTGATACCTTATGAGAAGTGTCCTTTTCTGTGTGACTTATTTCACTTAGAATCGTCGTACCTAAATCCACTCATCATGCTGCTACTAACCTTACGACATTGATTTCCTGGCTGAGTGATATTCCAATGTACATAAGGACCACAACTTCTTTATCCATTTTTCTCTTTCCTGGGATATTTAAGGTGGAATGAAGTGGAGGTCCTTGTCAACAGAGCAGCCCTCAACTTTGGGGTGCTTGTGTCTTGCTGATTTTTAATTTTCCCAATTTATACCCCCATGAGTGGAAGTGCCCTATGCTCTCTAAGCTGTGTTTTTCAGATGTTTCAGGACACACCGTACACTTCTCCAGAGTGGCTGTTGGCAATTTACATCCCGCCCATCAGTGTAGCAAGGCTCCCATTTCTCCATGGCCTGTCCTGCATTTCTGGTTTTGACACTTTTTTCAGCATGGCCCTTTTGACCGATGGGAAGCGAGACTTCTCTGTAGCGCTGATTTGCCTTTCCAGGTTGCTTGGTTGGCCAAAAAGGGCGTATGCGTTTTTTCCTGAATATATTCAGGAAAAAACGCATACGACCTTTTAGGCCAAGGGCATCATTGTCAACGTTTTGCCGCTTTTCATGTGCTTTAAAGGCGATTCGTATCTACCTCCTGAAATCTGTTTCATGCAATTCTGCCTTGATTTCAAATCCTCTTCTTTGCCTTCCCTCAATATATTGGTGGACGAGAGTTATCATTTATAACTCTGCAGGTTTGTGAATTGCAGTGCCCTGAACCTCCATTTTACAACTCGCTTTTTTGGGAGCTGGCCGCAAAAGCGCAGGATGGCTTCAGGCCCTGTTCTGGTTCCGGGGGGCAGGCTGAGCCTGTGGTTAATTCTTCTTCCTGATGGGAAAATAGAGTGACCTGTCCCTGTCCCGACACCAAGAGCTTGTCTCTCGTTGGTTCCCCGTCTTCCCGTTCATCCTCAGGACAAATTGCAACCTGTACGGAACAGGAGGTTAAAGGTGCTGATGCTCCAAGTAGGGAGATTGCTAGTAAAGCGGCTGGAATGGCGAACCCGGGCACAAGGAGATGAGAAATGAGGTGCGTTTTAGAAACCTTTCCCTATCACACGGTGTACCATCTTCTGGGTTTCTCATGCATGTTTTCGATGTAGGAAGATGCCCTTGAACCTGGAGATTTGGGACCCATGCGATGGGTACCATGCAGTATTACTTTAAAGGGTCTGCGTTTGCTCACCCAACCTCACCAAACCTCTCAGCCCCAAGAGTGTCCACCCTTATGTCTCATCCAGCTGTGGGTCTAGATATGGTCAATCCAGGTTGCATCACAGCCCCTGAACTCATTGTGTAAGAATTTCTATCTCTTTCACTGTTGTTGTTTCATGGGTTTTTCAAAGTAATTTATTTTCATAATGGGGTTTAGCTGCTTTTCACTGCTGTGTTTATGCCGCTTTACACCCACTTGACACACTAACAGAGAGATATCAATACATAGGTTTTAAGATTATTACTAGTAAGGTATATTCTTGTGCGGTGAATAGGGCGTGTTGAGTCCAGTTCTCTGAGCAAGGAGTAGGTCTTGTCTACTACATATTGGGTTTATGGAACGGTATCTGAGCTAATTTGATACCCTTGTTTTATGTATCACCCCACCTCACCTTTCCCGTTAATCAGCCATAGTCTGTTTTCTGCATGTGTGACTCTGTTCTGTTTTGTAATTCAGTTCAAGTGTAACGGTTTTTACATTCCCTCTAAAAGTGATACCTTATGAGAAGTGTCCTTTTCTGTGTGACTTATTTCACTTAGAATCGTCGTACCTAAATCCACTCATCATGCTGCTACTAACCTTATGACATTGATTTCATGGCTGAGTGATATTCCATTGTACATAAGGACCACAACTTCTTTATCCATTTTTCTCTTTCCTGGGATATTTAAGGTGGAATGAAGTGGAGGTCCTTGTCAACAGAGCAGCTCTCAACTTTGGGGTGCTTGTGTCTTGCTGATATTTCATTTTCCCAATTTATACCCCCATGAGTGGAAGTGCCCTATGCTCTCTAAGCTGTGTTTTTCAGATGTTACAGGACACACCGTACACTTCTCCAGAGTGGCTTTTGGCAATTTACATCCCGCCCATCAGTGTAGCAAGGCTCTCATTTCTCCATGGCCTGTCCTGCATTTCTGGTTTTGACACTTTTTTCAGCATGGCCCTTTTGACCAATGGGAAGCGAGACTTCTTTGTAGCGCTGATTTGCCTTTCCAGGTTGCTTGGTTGGCCAAAAAGGGCGTATGCGTTTTTTCCTGAATATATTCAGGAAAAAACGCATACTCCCTTTTTGGCCAAGGGCATCATTGTCAACATTTTGCCGCTTTTCATGTGCTTTAAAGGCGATTCGAATCTACCTCCTGAAATCTGTTTCCTGCAATTCTGCCTTGATTTCAAATCCTCTTCTTTGCCTTCCCTCAATATATTTGTGGACGAGAGTTATCATTTATAACTCTGCAGGTTTGTGAATTGCAGTGCCCTGAACCTCCATTTTACAACTCGCTTTTTTGGGGGCTGGCCGCAAAAGCGCAGGATGGCTTCAGGCCCTGTTCTGGTTCCGGGGGGCAGGCTGAGCCTGTGGTTAATTCTTCTTCCTGATGGGAAAATAGAGTGACCTGTGCCTGTCCCAACACCAAGAGCTAGTCTCTCGTTGGTTCCCCGTCTTCCCGTTCATCCTCAGGACAAATTGCAACCTGTACGGAACAGGAGGTTAAAGGTGCTGATGCTCCAAGTAGGGAGATTGCTACTAAAGCGGCTGGAATGGCGAACCCGGGCACAAGGAGATGAGAAATGAGGTGCGTTTTAGAAACCTTTCCCCATCACACGGTGTACTATCTTCTGGGTTTCTCATGCATGTTTTCGATGTAGGAAGATACCCTTGAAGCTGGAGATTTGGGACCCATGCGATGGGTACCACGCAGTATTACTTTAAAGGGTCTGCGTTTGCTCACCCAACCTCACCAAACCTCTCAGCCCCAAGAGTGTCCACCCTTATGTCTCATCCAGCTGTGGGTCTAGATATGGTCAATCCAGGTTGCATCACAGCCCCTGAACGCATTGTGTAAGAATTTCCCTCTCTTTCACTGTCGTTGTTTCATGGGTTTTTCAAAGTAATTTATTTTCATAATGGGGTTTAGCTGCTTTTCACTGCTGTGTTTATGCCGCTTTACACCCACTTGACACACTAACAGAGAGATATCAATACATAGGTTTTAAGATTATTACTAGTCAGATATATTCTTGTGCGGTGAAGAGGGCGTGTTGAGTCCAGTTCTCTGAGCAAGGAGTAGGTCTTGTCTATTACATATTGGGTTTATGGAACGGTATCTGAGCTAATTTGATACCCTTGTTTTATGTATCACCCCACCTCACCTTTCCCGTTAAGCAGCCATAGTGTGTTTTCTGCATGTGTGACTCTGTTCTGTTTTGTAATTCAGTTCAAGTGTAACGGTTTTTACATTCCCTCTATCAGTGATACCTTATGAGAAGTGTCCTTTTCTGTGTGACTTATTTCACTTAGAATCGTCGTACCTAAATCCACTCATCATGCTGCTACTAACCTTATGACATTGATTTCATGGCTGAGTGATATTCCATTGTACATAAAGACCACAACTTCTTTATCCATTTTTCTCTTTCCTGGGATATTTAAGGTGGAATGAAGTGGAGGTCCTTGTCAACAGAGCAGCCCTCAACTTTGGGGTGCTTGTGTCTTGCTGATTTTTCATTTTCCCAATTTATACCCCCATGAGTGGAAGTGCCCTATGCTCTCTAAGCTGTGTTTTTCAGATGTTTCAGGACACACCGTACACTTCTCCAGAGTGGCTGTTGGCAATTTACATCCCGCCCATCAGTGTAGCAAGGCTCCCATTTCTCCATGGCCTGTCCTGCATTTCTGGTTTTGACACTTTTTTCAGCATGGCCCTTTTGACCGATGGGAAGCGAGACTTCTCTGTAGCGCTGATTTGCCTTTCCAGGTTGCTTGGTTGGCCAAAAAGGGCGTATGCGTTTTTTCCTGAATATATTCAGGAAAAAACGCATACGACCTTTTAGGCCAAGGGCATCATTGTCAACGTTTTGCCGCTTTTCATGTGCTTTAAAGGCGATTCGTATCTACCTCCTGAAATCTGTTTCGTGCAATTCTGCCTTGATTTCAAATCCTCTTCTTTGCCTTCCCTTAATATATTGGTGGACGAGAGTTATCATTTATAACTCTGCAGGTTTGTGAATTGCAGTGCCCTGAACCTCCATATTACAACTCGCTTTTTTGGGAGCTGGCCGCAAAAGCGCAGGATGGCTTCAGGCCCTGTTCTGGTTCCGGGGGGCAGGCTGAGCCTGTGGTTAATTCTTCTTCCTGATGGGAAAATAGAGTGACCTGTGCCTGTCCCGACACCAAGAGCTTGTCTCTCGTTGGTTCCCCGTCTTCCCGTTCATCCTCAGGACAAATTGCAACCTGTACGGAACAGGAGGTTAAAGGTGCTGATGCTCCAAGTAGGGAGATTGCTAGTAAAGCGGCTGGAATGGCGAACCCGGGCACAAGGAGATGAGAAATGAGGTGCGTTTTAGAAACCTTTCCCTATCACACGGTGTACCATCTTCTGGGTTTCTCATGCATGTTTTCGATGTAGGAAGATGCCCTTGAACCTGGAGATTTGGGACCCATGCGATGGGTACCACGCAGTATTCCTTTAAAGGGTCTGCGTTTGCTCACCCAACCTCACCAAACCTCTCAGCCCCAAGAGTGTCCACCCTTATGTCTCATCCAGCTGTGGGTCTAGATATGGTCAATCCAGGTTGCATCACAGCCCCTGAACTCATTGTGTAAGAATTTCTATCTCTTTCACTGTTGTTGTTTCATGGGTTTTTCAAAGTAATTTATTTTCATAATGGGGTTTAGCTGCTTTTCACTGCTGTGTTTATGCCGCTTTACACCCACTTGACACACTAACAGAGAGATATCAATACATAGGTTTTAAGATTATTACTAGTAAGGTATATTCTTGTGCGGTGAATAGGGCGTGTTGAGTCCAGTTCTCTGAGCAAGGAGTAGGTCTTGTCTACTACATATTGGGTTTATGGAACGGTATCTGAGCTAATTTGATACCCTTGTTTTATGTATCACCCCACCTCACCTTTCCCGTTAATCAGCCATAGTCTGTTTTCTGCATGTGTGACTCTGTTCTGTTTTGTAATTCAGTTCAAGTGTAACGGTTTTTACATTCCCTCTAAAAGTGATACCTTATGAGAAGTGTCCTTTTCTGTGTGACTTATTTCACTTAGAATCGTCGTACCTAAATCCACTCATCATGCTGCTACTAACCTTATGACATTGATTTCATGGCTGAGTGATATTCCATTGTACATAAGGACCACAACTTCTTTATCCATTTTTCTCTTTCCTGGGATATTTAAGGTGGAATTAAGTGGAGGTCCTTGTCAACAGAGCAGCCCTCAACTTTGGGGTACTTGTGTCTTGCTGATATTTCATTTTCCCAATTTATACCCCCATGAGTGGAAGTGCCCTATGCTCTCTAAGCTGTGTTTTTCAGATGTTTCAGGACACACCGTACACTTCTCCAGAGTGGCTGTTGGCAATTTACATCCCACCCATCAGTGTAGCAAGGCTCTCATTTCTCCATGGCCTGTCCTGCATTTCTGGTTTTGACACTTTTTTCAGCATGGCCCTTTTGACCAATGGGAAGCGAGACTTCTTTGTAGCGCTGATTTGCCTTTCCAGGTTGCTTGGTTGGCCAAAAAGGGCGTATGCGTTTTTTCCTGAATATATTCAGGAAAAAACGCATACGCCCTTTTTGGCCAAGGGCATCATTGTCAACATTTTGCCGCTTTTCATGTGCTTTAAAGGCGATTCGAATCTACCCCCTGAAATCTGTTTCCTGCAATTCTGCCTTGATTTCAAATCCTCTTCTTTGCCTTCCCTCAATATATTTGTGGACGAGAGTTATCATTTATAACTCTGCAGGTTTGTGAATTGCAGTGCCCTGAACCTCCATTTTACAACTCGCTTTTTTGGGGGCTGGCCGCAAAAGCGCAGGATGGCTTCAGGCCCTGTTCTGGTTCCGGGGGGCAGGCTGAGCCTGTGGTTAATTCTTCTTCCTGATGGGAAAATAGAGTGACCTGTGCCTGTCCCAACACCAAGAGCTAGTCTCTCGTTGGTTCCCCGTCTTCCCGTTCATCCTCAGGACAAATTGCAACCTGTACGGAACAGGAGGTTAAAGGTGCTGATGCTCCAAGTAGGGAGATTGCTAGTAAAGTGGCTGGAATGGCGAACCCGGGCACAAGGAGATGAGAAATGAGGTGCGTTTTAGAAACCTTTCCCCATCACACGGTGTACTATCTTCTGGGTTTCTCATGCATGTTTTCGATGTAGGAAGATACCCTTGAAGCTGGAGATTTGGGACCCATGCGATGGGTACCACGCAGTATTACTTTAAAGGGTCTGCGTTTGCTCACCCAACCTCACCAAACCTCTCAGCCCCAAGAGTGTCCACCCTTATGTCTCATCCAGCTGTGGGTCTAGATATGGTCAATCCAGGTTGCATCACAGCCCCTGAACGCATTGTGTAAGAATTTCCCTCTCTTTCACTTTCGTTGTTTCATGGGTTTTTCAAAGTAATTTATTTTCATAATGGGGTTTAGCTGCTTTTCACTGCTGTGTTTATGCCGCTTTACACCCACTTGACACACTAACAGAGAGATATCAATACATAGGTTTTAAGATTATTACTAGTCAGATATATTCTTGTGCGGTGAATAGGGCGTGTTGAGTCCAGTTCTCTGAGCAAGGAGTAGGTCTTGTCTATTACATATTGGGTTTATGGAACGGTATCTGAGCTAATTTGATACCCTTGTTTTATGTATCACCCCACCTCACCTTTCCCGTTAAGCAGCCATAGTGTGTTTTCTGCATGTGTGACTCTGTTCTGTTTTGTAATTCAGTTCAACTGTAACGGTTTTTACATTCCCTCTATCAGTGATACCTTATGAGAAGTGTCCTTTTCTGTGTGACTTATTTCACTTAGAATCGTCGTACCTAAATCCACTCATCATGCTGCTACTAACCTTATGACATTGATTTCATAGCTGAGTGATATTTCATTGTACATAAAGACCACAACTTCTTTATCCATTTTTCTCTTTCCTGGGATATTTAAGGTGGAATGAAGTGGAGGTCCTTGTCAACAGAGCAGCCCTCAACTTTGGGGTGCTTGTGTCTTGCTGATTTTTCATTTTCCCAATTTATACCCCCATGAGTGGAAGTGCCCTATGCTCTCTAAGCTGTGTTTTTCAGATGTTTCAGGACACACCGTACACTTCTCCAGAGTGGCTGTTGGCAATTTACATCCCGCCCATCAGTGTAGCAAGGCTCCCATTTCTCCATGGCCTGTCCTGCATTTCTGGTTTTGACACTTTTTTCAGCATGGCCCTTTTGACCGATGGGAAGCGAGATATCTTTGTAGCACTGATTTGCCTTTCCAGGTTGCTTGGTTGGCCACAAAGGGCCTATGGGATTTTTCCTGAATTCATTCAGAAAAAAACGCATATGCTCTTTTTGGCCAAGTGCATCATTTTCGACGTTTTGCCGCTTTTCATGTGCTTTAAAGGCGATTCGTATCTACCTCCTGAAATCTGTTTCTTGCAATTCTGCCTTGATTTCAAATCCTCTTCGTTGCCTTCCCTCAATATATTTTTGGACGAGAGTTATCATTTATAACTCTGCTGGTTTGTGAATTGCAATGCCCCTGAGCTCCATTTTTCAACTCGCTTTTTTGGGAGCTGTCCGCAAAAGCGCAGGATGGCCTCAGGCACTATTCTTGTTCTGGGCGGCAGGCTGAGCCTGTGGTTAATTCTTCTTCCTGATGGGAAAATAGAGTGACCTGTGCCTGTCCCAACACCAAGAGCTAATCTCTCATTGGCTCCCCGTCTTTCCGTTCATCCTCAGGACAAATTGCAAGCTGTATGGAACAGGAGGTTAAAGGTGCTGATTCTCCATGGAGGGCGATTGCTACTAAAGCAGCTGGAATGGCGAACCCGAGCACAAGGAGAGGAGAAATGAGGTGCGTTTTAGAAACCTTTCCCGATCACACAGTGTACCACCTTCTGGGTTTCTCATGCATGTTTTCGATGTAGGAAGATGCCCTTGAACCTGGAGATTTGGAACCCATGGGATGGGTAACAGGCAGTATTACTTTAAAGGCTCTGCGTTTGCTCCCCCAGCCTCACCAAGCCTCTCAGCCCCGAGAGTGTCCACCCTTATGTCTCATCCAGCTGTGGGTCTAGATATGGTCAATCCAGGTGGCATCACAGCCCCTGAACGAATTTTGTAAGAATTTCTCTCTTTCACTGTCTTTGTTTCACGGGTTTTTAAAAGTAATTTATTTTTATAATGGGGTTTAGCTGCTTTTCACGGCTGTGTTTATGCCGCTTTACACCCACTTGACTCACTTCCAGAGAGATATCAATACACAGGTTTTACGATTCTTACTAGTCATATATGTTTTTGAGCGGTGAATAGGGGGTGTTGAGTCCAGTTCACTGAGCAAGGAGTAGGTCTTGTCTATTACATATTGGATTTATGGAACGTTATCTGAGCTAATTTGAAATCCTTGTTTTATGCATCACCCCACCTCACATTTCCCGTTAAGCAACCATAGTGTGTTTTCTTAATGTGTGAATCTGTTCTGTTTTGTAATTCCGTTCAAGTGTAGCAGTTTTTACATTCCCTCTGTTAGTGATATCTTATGATGAGTGTCTTTTTCTGTGTGACTTATTTCACTTAGAATAGTCCTACCTAAATCCACTCATCATGCTGCTACCAGCCTTATAATATTTATCTCACGCCTGAATGATATACAATTGTACATATGGACCACAACTTCTTTATCCAATTTTCTCTTTCCTTGGATATTTAAGGTGGAATTAAGTGGAGGTTTTTGTCTACAGAGCAGCCCTAATGTTTGGGGTGCCTGTGTCTTGCTGATTTTTAGTTTTCCCAATTTATACGCCCATGAGTGGATGTGCCCCTTTCTGTCTAGCTGTGTTTTTTAGATGTTTTAGGAAACACCATACCCTTCTCCAGAGTCATCATTGGCAATTTATACCCCACCCATCAGTGTAACAAGGCTCCCTTTCCTCCCTGGCCTCTCCTGCATTTCTTGTTTTTACACTTTTTTAGCAAGGCCATTTTGACCGATGGGAAGTCAGACTTCTTTGTAGTGCTGAATTGCATTTCCGGCTTGCTTGGTTGGCCACAAAGGGCCTATGGGTTTTTTCCTGAATTCATTCAGAAAAAAACGCATATGCTCTTTTTGGCCAAGTGCATCATTGTCGACGTTTTGCTGCTTTTCATGTGCTTTAGGGGTGATTCGAATCTAACTCCTGAAATCTGTTTCCTGCAATTCTGCCTTGATTTCAAATCCTCTTCGTTGCCTTCCCTCAATATATTTGTGGACGAGAGTTATCATTTATAACTCTGCAGATTTGTGAATTGCAGTGCCCCTGAGCTCCATTTTTCAACTCGCTTTTTTGGGAGCTTTCCACAGAAACTCTCATTTGCTTCTGGCCCTACTCTGGTTCCCGGTGGCAGGCTAAGCCTTTTCTTAATTCTTCTTCCTGACTGGAAAGTAGAGTGACATGTGCCTCTCCGAACATCTAGGGCTTGGCTCTCCTTGTTTCTCCTCCTTCCCCTTCTTCCTTTGGACAAATTCCAATTTCTGTGCAACTGGATGTTGAAGGTGCTGACATCCTCAAGTGGGGAGATTTTAAGGAAAAAGGCTGGAGAGGTGAACCCAACAACCAGGAAATTAGGAGTTTTGGTGCCTTTTCCAAAATCTTCCTGATCCAACCGTGTTCCATCTTCTGGGTGTCACAGGCATGTTTTAGCTGTAGGAAAGGTCCCGTGTATGTAAGGAGAACACAAGGGATTTTTCCAAATCAGTGTCTCCCCGAACTCCAATCTGGGGAATTTTTAAGCTACTGGTACATGTGTGTTCATTAAGGGACTTGGGCCGTGGGCAGAGTCCGAACTTTAGATGATTGAAGTCTTCAGGTTCAGAAACGCTCACCATCGGCCTCCTTTAGTTTCCATTTTATCTGTAGTTGATAGATGATGTCGATATAGATATCTATTGTTTTTCAGATTATTTCCCCTCAGGGGTCATTACAAAATATTGAGTATAGTTCCCTGTGCTATACAGTAGTTCCTTGTTGATGATATATTTTATACATAGCAGTGTGTATATGTTAGTCTGGAACTGTTAATTTATCCCTCCTCCCACCTTTCCCCTTTGGTAATAAAAAATATAAGATTTTATACTTCTCAGAAATCTAGGAGCTGAAAGAGAGGTATCATTTTCAATGGAAAATCATTCCAAACAAGGTTGAAACTTCAACCAAGATTATTAGATGTACATCCTTGGAAAGAAATCACTGCATTTCTCTACTGTTGACCTGACAAATAAGACAAACCCCTCCACTGAACTTGCTTATAATAAAGTGATGGAAATATCAAATGGAAGTGTTAGAAACATCTTATTTTACACGAGCCTTATACACTGCTCTATGTTAATTACAGTTTGGCTCACACATCTGTTCATTGAAGTTACAATGTTCTCAAATTCTGTTACTGATCCTGCAGAGTGGGCCCCAACAAGGGTCTCCCTGCCCAGTGTCATTGGAGCCAACAGATCGAGACTGACTTTGGTTCAGAAGCAAAGGAAAACTTTATATTTTGATCAGAGAATGGAGAGGTGAGAGTGTGTGCTCCCCTGCGGGTTGTGGGCCGGGCTGCTGTGTAGGGATCCTGTCAGCATCAGCGGGAGGGAGGGGGCGGAGCTCTCGAGGGCCAGGTTGGCTGGAGCTCAGGCTCTATGTCGCAGAGTCTGCACGGGGCCCCACGAGCTGAGGTGTCGGCCCAGCCATTTTGCACGAGGAAATCGGGTCTGAAGTGTCGGGTGTGGGACCTCTGCATGTGGAAACCTAGGAGCAAGTGAAATTAGACAAAGCACAAAGGAAAAAATGGTTAGACTTTATTTTATTGCCCAGATTCTATTTTTATCTCCCAGGAATTTTTAATGGGCTTTGCCAGTGAAAAAGCCCTCCTCTGCCTTTTGTCCCATTCCTCATTCTTGGGGCGCTGAGGGTGCAGACACGTCTTCTGTAAATGCTTCATGCTGAGTTGGGTGTCCTCATACCCGGGGGGAGGGGCAGGACTTCTCCCCAGCAGCCTCCAGGTGAGGTTGATTGTCCGCAGGCCTCCTCCCTCACTGCTCGTCTGCCTGAGCACCAGCATTGGAAGTTTTATAGATTCTAATGACCTTTAAGGGTCCAGGAAAGAGATGTGCAGAGACGCTGGGGGGGTGGGCGGTTTTACCCTGCTCCACATTGGTTCGGCCCCCTTAGGCTGATGGTTTCTGCCAGCCTAGATGCTCTGACCAGTAGTCTGTGCTTTCTTTAGTTAGGCCACTGAATTAACGTACAAACAGCACCAGGTGTCAGAGCCCTGCTTGCTCAACTCCCAGACAGTCCAGGGCCGGTGGTGATCCAGGACCATGACGGCCACTCAGTCAACGGCCTTTTGAAGTAGCCAGGAGTACAGCCGGTCTCATTGGCCGCCGTCACTGCGGTGTCTGTAGGCTTTTCTATGGTGGCAGCGTTATTTACGGTTCCCCTGCCAAGTTTATTAGCTCCGCTCTGGGTGCAGTAAGTCCTGTAAGCAATAGTCTGCTCTTTTGGGGCACACTCTTGTTGTTTTCTGAGAGAAGCTCCAGGTCAAGTGATGGTCACACGAGTCGTCATGGGGGCCCATTGCCCCAGGTTGTCTCTCTGGAGGTTGGTGTTGGAGGGCCTCCTCACTCGAGGTCATTGTGCCCACGGAGCAATCCCTGCAACTTCAGGGCATGGTGGGTGGTTAGGATCACCAAGTGGCGTCCTTTTCCCTTAGGAGGGAGCTGGCCTTGCGGGCTGCTGATTTCCAGGTTTTTAGATACCCCCAGTATCCTGGTCGGATGGGGTGGCTGGCCAATGCCTGGAGGGCATTCTTACATTGTTCCATTTCAAGTGGTCCCAGTTTTTGCACTAATACTCCAAGGGCGATTCGCCTTGGACCAGGAATGTAAAGGTCAAAGGGTTTAGCTAACTTAGGGAGGTCCAGGGCCAGGGTCTGAATTGACTGCTCTTTCCATTCTTGAAAGGCCGCTTCTGGATTCTATTCAAAAGGATCATCATCTTTTCCTTTCAGTGTTTCATATAGAGGCCCAGCTATTAGACTGTAGTTAGGGATCCAGATGCAGCAAACCCCGGTCTCCCCAGGAACCCCTAAGCTGTCTTCTAGTTTCAGGAAAGGTGAGGCTGCAAATGGCTTCTTCCCTTTCCTGGGGTGGGCTTCTCCGACCTTCTGTGCGAATGAAGCCCAGGAAGGCCACCTTAGTTTGTGATATTTGAGCCTTTTCCTTGGACACCTTCTATCTTTTATTGGCTAGGTAGTTCAGAGGCCTCCTTAGTCGGGCTGGTGATCAGAATGTCATCTGCATATTGAAGGAGGGTTCCCTTTTCCAGAGGTAGATCTTTTAGGTCTTTAGCTAACGTTTCCCCAAAGATGGTGTGGGAATTTTTGAACCCCTGGGGCAGGACGGCCCAGCAGTATTGTTTTTGTTGTAGGTTGAGTCCTGCCACTCACAGCCAAAATTTCTTGTGACTCTGGGACTAATGGAATACAGAAGAAGGCATCATTGAAGTCTAATACAGAATGCCATGTCCTGGTGGATGGTAGAATGACCAGCAGGGTGTAGGAATTAGGAACTACTAGATGTATATCCTCTGTGGCTTCACTGACTGTCCTGGCGTCCTCTAGCAGGTCCCCAGCAGCCCACGGGGCTCTTGTGGTCAGGCCCCTCCCAGGATATGGAGCTCACCTGGGCAGGTACGCAGCAGCCCACGGGGCTCTCGTGGGCAGGCCCCTCCCTGGATATGGAGCTCCCGTGGACAGGTACCCCGGCAGGGCTGGGCACACAGGAACCGTGCACATAGCCCTCATTGCAGAGCACCCCCAGCACCCCTGTCACTCAGAGCTGACACAGAGCACCTCAGAGCAGAGCTTGAACTAACAAACAGCAGCTCCAACAGGTCTGTGACCCTAGGCTTCACTCTGTGCGGCCTCCCTCTGCCTGGTCTTCCAGGGGCTTCCACTGCAGCCGGGGCACCAGGCCTCTGTCTCCACCCACCACCCCTCCTCTCCCTGACTCCTGGGTTCCTCTCATTAGCAGAGGGTCTTCTTGAAGTTGTCTCCCACTCATGGACCAGATAAAATGATTCGAAAACAAGCCAGGGCTGCCGCCCCTTATCTATCCTGACTCTCGGGACCCTACACCTGTTCCTTGGATCTGGCCGGTGCAGCAAGGCCCATTTTCTGCAACTCTGAGCCCCTGAGGGGCGAGGATTGGCTGACCTGGGCAGCCTGACCCGGCCGGCCAGCCCTTCCCAGGTGTGCCTGGGTTGAGGTCAATATAAACACCCCTCCAGGCAGCAAAAGCCTCTGCAGCTGTGCCTGACGCCATATTCTCTGCCCCGTCAGCAGTCTCGGGGTTGGGCTGGTGGGAGGGAGTAGGGCCCACGGCTCTATGAGTGGCCCAGTGTGACTGGGGCTCTGCTGGACTTTCTGCAGGAGTTGCCGGGCTGCCACCTGCTAAAGAAGAGGATGTGTCACCCATACTTGCTGCTGGAATTTCTCCCCGGGCAGAGGTGAGGAAGGAAAAAAGCAGTGGGGGCCGGGACAGGAGGGGTACCTCAGGCAGGGAAATGGAAAGCTTCCAGACGAGCGCCCGGGGCCAGGACCATCCTGGCTGGCCTGCAGGCACCAAGTCGGCCTGCGTGCTGTCGCTGGTGTGACTCCAAGCCCCTTCCTCTAGTTTTTAAAGTCTTTGCACACATTCAGGTGTTTTACCTGGGAAGGGTGGGAAAAGTTCAGCAGCAGCTGGCCTGGGGCTCAGCTCACGTTTACTCAGAGATGCCTCCTCACGGTCCCCCAGCTTTGCAATGAGGACGCTCCTCGTGTGGGGGCTGCTGGCTGCATGGGAGATGATTCCCCACCTGTGACCAACTTCAGAATTGTTTACCCCTGGAGCAAGTGCCCTGATAGGGTTTTCCTCTGTATGACCAGTGGGTTCTGTTTTTTTTTTTTTTTCTTTTTTGGTTCAAGGTAAGTTTTATTCCTCTTTTTGTATTTATGGATATAAGCATGGAAATAATTCATTCATATAAATACGTCTATGGGAAGGACAGAACTTTTTTTCTGTTTTATTTTTTTAAGTATTACTTATTTTTTAATTTTTGAATTTATTTTATTCATTTTTTTATACAGCAGGCTCTTATTGGTAACCTATTTTATACATATAAGTGTATATATGTCAATCCCAGGCTCGCAATTCATCCCACCACCACCACCCTGCCACTTTCCCCCCTTGGTGTCCATACATTTGTTCTCTACATCTGTGTCTCTATTTGTGCCTTGCAAACCGGTTCATCTTTACCATTTTTCTAGGTTCCACATGTATGCGTTAATATACGATATTTGTTTTTCTCTTTCTGACTTACTTCACTCTGTATGACAGTCTCTAGATCTATCCACGTCTCTACAAATGACCCAATTTCATTCCTTTTTATGGCTGAGTAATATTCCATTTTATATATGTAGCACATCTTTTCTGTTCGTCTGTCTATGGGCATTTAGGTTGCTTCCATGACCTGGCTATTGTAAATAGTGCTGCAATGAATATTGTGGTGAATATGTCTTTTTGAATTATGGTTTTCTCTGGGTATATGGCCAGTAGTGGGATTGCTGGGTCATATGGTAATTCTATTTTTAGTTTCTTAAGGAACCTCCATACTGTTCTCCATCGTGACTGTATCAATTTACATTCCCACAAATAGTGTAAGAGGGTTCCCTTTTCTCCACACCCTCTCCAGCATTTGTTGCTTGTAGATTTTCTGATGATGCCCATTCTAACTCATGTGAGGCGATACCTCATTGTAGTTTTGGTTTATATTTCTCTAATAATTAGTGATGTTGAGCAACTTTTCATGTGCTTCTTGGTCATCTGTATGTCTTCTTGGGACAAATGTCTATTTACGTCATCTGCCCATTTTTGGATTGGGTTGTTTGTTTTTTTACTGTTGAGCTGCATGAGCTGTTTATATACATTGGAGATTAATCCTTTGTCCATTGATTCGTTTGCAAATATTTTCTCCCATTGTGAGGGTTGTCTTTTCGTCTTGTTTGTAGTTTCCTTTGCTTTGCAAAAGCTTTTAGGTTTCATTTGCTCCCATATGTTTATTTTTTTTTATTCCATTACTCTAGGAGGTGGATCAAAAAAGATCTTGCTGTGATTTATGTCAAAGAGTATTCTTCCTATGTTTTCCTCTAAGAGTTTTATAGTGTCCGGTCTTACATTTCGGTCTCTAATCCATTTTGAGTTTATTTTTTGTGTATGGTGTTAGGGAGTGTTCTAATTTCATTCTTTTACATGTAGCTGTCCATTTTTCCCAGCACCACTTATTGAAGAGACTGTCTTTTCTCCTTTGTATACCCTTGCCTCCTTTGTCATAGATTAGTGGGCCATAGGTGTGTAGGTTTATCTCTGGGCTTTTTTTTTTCTTTTACATCTTTATTGGAGTATAATTGCTTTACAATTGTGTGTTAGTTTCTGCTGTATAAAAAAGTGAATCAGCTGTGCGTATACATATAACACCATATCCCCTCCCTCTTGCAACTCCCTCTCACTCCCTTATCCCACCCTTTTAGGTGGTCACAAAGCACAGCGCTGATCTCCCTGTGCTATGTGGCTGCTTCCCAGTAGCTATCAATTTTACATTTGGTAGTGTATATATGTCCATACCACTCTCTCACTTTGTCCCAGCTTACCCTTCCCTCTCCCCATGTCCTCAAGTCCTTTCTCTACGTCTGTGTCCTTAATCCTTTCCTGCCCCTAGGTTCTTCATAAACTTTTTTTTTTAAGATTCCATATATATGTGTTAGCATACGGTATTTGTTTTTCTCTTTCTGACTTACTTCACTCTGTAGGACAGACTCTAGATCCATCCACCTCACTAAAAGTAACTCAATTTCGTTTCTTTTTATGGCTGAATAATGTTCCATTGTATATTTGTGCCACATCTTCCTTATCCATTTATCTGTTGATGGACACTTAGGTTGCTTCCATGTCCTGGCTATTGTAAATAGAGCTACAGTGAACATTGTGGTACATGACTCTTTTTGAATTATGGTTTTCTCAGGGTAAATGTCCAGGAGTGGGTTTGCTGGGTTGTATGGTAGTTCTATTTTTAGTTTTTAAGGAACCCCCATACCGTTCTCCCTAGTGGCTATATCAATTTACATTCCCACCAACAGTGCAAGAGGGTTCCCTTTGCTCCAATAAATGCCTCTCCAGCATTTATTGTTGGTAGATTTTTTGATGATGGCCATTCTGACTGGTGTGAGGTGATACCTCACTGTAGTTTTGATTTGCATTTCTCTAATGATTAGTGATGTTCAGCATCCTTTCATGTGTTTGTTGGCAACCTGTATATCTTCTTTGGAGAAATGTCTATTTAGGTCTTCTGCCCATTTTTGGATTGAATTGTTTGGTTTTGTGATATTGAGCTACATGAGCTGCTTTTTGGAGATTAATCCTTTGCCATTTGCTTCATTTGAAAATATTTTCTCCCATTCTGATGGTTGTCTTTTCATCTTGCTTATGTTTTCCTTTGCTGTGCAAAAGAATTTATGTTTCATTCGGTCCCATTTTTTTATTTTTGTTTTTATTTCCATTTCTCTAGGAGGTGGGTCAAAAAGGATCTTGCTGTGATTTATGTCATAGACTGTTCTGCTTATGTTTTCCTCTAAGAGTTTTATAGTGGCTGGTCTTATATTTAGGTCTCTAATCCATTTTGAGTTTATTTTTGTGTATGGTGTTAGGGTGTGTACTAATTTCATTCTTTTACATGTAACTGTCCAGTTTTCCCAGCACCACTTGCTGAAGACACTGTCTTTTCTCCATTGTATACCCTTGCCTCCTTTGTCATAGATTAGTGAACCATAGGTACGTGGGTTTATCTCTGTGCTTTCTATCCTGCTCTATTGACCTATATTTCTGTTCTTGTGTCAGTACCATATTATCTTGATTACTGTAGCTTTGCAATATAGTCTGAAGTCTGGAAGTCTGATTCCTCCAGCTCTTTTTTTTCCCCCCTCAAGACTGCTTTGGCTATCCAGGGTCTTTTGTGTCTCCCTACAAATTTTAAGATTTTTTTTTTTCTTGTTCTGTAGAAAATGCCAAAGGTATTTTGATCGGGATTGCATTGAATCTGTAGATTGCTTTGGGTAGTATAGTCATTTTCACAATATTGATTCTTCTAATCCGAGAACATGGTATATGTCTCCATCTGTTTATATCATCTTTGATTTCTTTCATCAGTGTCTTATAGTTTTCTGAGTACAGGTCTTTTACTTCCTTAGGTAGGTTTATTCCTAGGTATTTTATTCTTTTTGTTGCAGTGGTAATGGGATTGTTTCCTTAATTTCTCTTTCTGATCTTTCATTGTTAGTGTATAGGAATGCAAGCAATTTCTGTGCATTAATTTTGTATCCTGCAACTTTACCAAATTCATTGATTAGCTCCAGTGGTTTTCTGGTGGCATCTTTAGGATTCTCTATCTATGATATCATGTCATCTGCAAACAGTGACAATTTTACTTCTTCTTTTCCTTTTTGTATTCCTTTTATTTCTTTTTCTTCTCTGATTGCCATGGCTAGGACTTCCAAAACTATGTTGAATAGCAGTGGTGAGAGTGGACATCCTCGTCTTGTTCCTGATCTTAGAGGAAACGCTTTCAGTTTTTCACCATTGAGAATGTTGTTTGCTGTGGGTTTGTCATATATGGCCTTTATTATGTTGAGGTAGTTTCCCTCTATGCCCACACTCTGCAGAGTTTTTATCGTAAATGAGTGTTGAATTTTCTCAAAATCTTTTCCTTCATCTATTGAGATGATCATATGCTTTTATTCTACAATTTGTTAATATGGTGTATCACATTGATTTGTGTATATTGAAGAATCCTCGCATCCCTGGGATAAACCCCACTTGATCATGGTGTATGATCCTTTTCATGTGTTGTTCGATTCTGTTTGCTAGTATTTTGTTGAGGATTTTTACATCTATATTCATCAGTGATATTGGTCTATAATTTTCTTTCCTTGTAGTATCTCTGTCTGATTTTGGTATCAGGGTGATGGTGGTCTCATAGAATGAGTTTGGGAGTGTTCCTTCCGCTGCAATTGTTTTGAAGAATTTGAGAAGGTTGGGTGTTAGCTCTGCTCTAAATGTTTGATAGAATTCACCTGTGATGCCATCTGGTTCTGGACTTTTGTTTGTTGGAAGATTTTTAATCACAGTTTCAATTTCATTGCTTGTGATAGGTTTGTTCATATTTTCTATTTCTTCCTGGTTCAGTCTTAGAAGGTTATCCCTTTCTAAGAATTTGTCCATTTCTTCCAGATTGTCCATTTTATTGGCCTAGAGTTGCTTGTAGTAGTCTCTTAGGATGCTTTGTATTCCTGTGGTGTCTGTTATAACTTCTGCTTTTTCACTTCTAATTTTGTTGATTTGCGTCCTCTCCCTCTTTTTCTGGAGTCCGGCTAAAGGTTGATCATTTTTGCTTATCTTCTCAAAGAACCAGCTTTTAGTTTTATTGATCTTTGCTTTTGTTTTCTTTGTTTCTATTTCATTTATTTCTGCTCTGATCTTTATGATTTCTTTCCTTCTACTAACTTTGGGTTTTGTTCTTCTTTCTCTAGTTCCTCTAGGTGTAAGGTTAGATTGTTTATTTGAGATTTTTCTTGTTTCTTGAGGTAGGCTTGTATTGCTATAAACTTCCCTCTTAGAACTCCTTTTGCTGCATCCCATAGGTTTTGGATCATCGTGTTTTTGTTGTCATTTGTCTCTAGGTAGTTTTTGATTTCCTCTTTGATTTCTTCAGTGATCTCTTGGTTATTTAGTAACGTATTGTTTAGCCTCCATGTGTTTGTGTTTTTTACGGTTTTTTCCGTGTAATTGATTTCTAATCTCATAGCATTGTGGTCGGAACAGCTGCTTGATATGATTTCAGTTTTCTTAAATTTACTGAGGCTTTATCTGTGACCCAAGATGTGATCTATCCTGGAGAATGTTCCGTGTGCAGTTGAGAAGAACGTGTAATCTGCTGTTTTTGGATGGAATGTCCTATAAATATCAATTAACTCTATCTGGTCTATTGTGTCATTTAAAGCTTGTGTTTCCTTATTAATTTTCTGTCTGGCTGATCTCCACTGGTGTAAGTGAGCTGTTAAAGTCCCCCGCTATTATTGTGTTACTGTCGATTTCCTCTTTTATAGCTGTTAGCAGTTGCCTTATACATTGAGCTGCTCCTATTTTGGGTACATATATATTTATAGTTGTTATATCTTCTTCTTGGATTGATCCCCTGACCATTATGTAGTGCCTTTCCTCGTCTCTTGTAACATTCTTTATTTTAAAGTCTATTTTATCTGATATGAGTATTGCTACTCCAGCTTTCTTTTGATTTTCATTTGCATAGAATATATTTTTCCATCGCCTCACTTTGAGTCTGTATGTGTCCCTAGGTCTGAAATGGATCTCTTGTAGACAGCATATATATGGGTCTTGTTTTTGTATCCATTCAGCGAGCCTGTGTCTTTTGGTTGGAACATGTAGTGCATTCACGTTTAAGGTAATTATCGATATGTATGTTCCTACTACTATTTTCTTAATTGTTATGGGTTTGTCTTGGTGGGTCCTTTTCTTCTCTTGTGTTTCCCACTTAGAGAAGTTCCTTTAGCATTTGGTGTAGAGCTGGTTTCATGGTGCTGAATTCTCTTAGCTTTTGCTTGTCTGTAAGGCTTTTGATTTCTCCATCAAATCTGAATGAGCTCTTTGCAGGGTGGAGTACTCTTGGTTGTAGGTTCTTCCCTTTCATCACTTTAAATTTATCATGCCACTTCCTTCTGGCTTGTAGATTTTCTGCTGAGAAATCAGTTGTTATCCTTATGGGAGTTCCCTTGTATGTTATTTGTCATTTTTCCCTTGCTGCTTTCAATCATTTTTCTTTGTCGTTAATTTTTGTCAATTTGATTACTATGTGTCTTGTCATTTTTCTCCTTTGGTTTATCCTGCCTGGGACACTCTGTGCTTCTGGACTTGGGTGGCTATTTCTTTTCCCATGCTAGGGAAGTTTTTGACCATTATCTCTTTAAATATATTCTCGGGTCCTTTCTCTCTCTCTTCTCCTTCTGGGACCCCTATAATGCGAATGTTGTTGCGTTTAATGTTGTCCCAGAGGACTCTTGGGGTGTCTTCGTTTATTTTCATTCTTTTTCTTTATTCTGTTCCATGGCAGTGATTTCCACCTTTCTGTCTTCCAGGTCACTTATCCGTTCTTCTGCCACAGTTATTCTGCTACTGATTCCTTCTAGTGTATTTTTCATTTCAGTTATTCCATTGTTCACCTCTGTTTGTTTGTTCTTTAATTCTTCTAGGTGTTTGTTCCTTAATTCTTCTAGGTCTTTGTTAAACATTTCTTGCATCTTCTCGATCTTTGCCTCCTTTCTTTTTCCAAGGTCTTGGCTCAACTTCACTATCATTATTCTGAATTTTTTTTTCTGGAAGGTTCCCTATCTCCACCTCATTTTGTTTTTTTTTTCTGGGGTTTTATCTTGTTCCTTGATCTGGTATAAAGTCCTCTGCCTTTTCATTTTGTCTATCTTTCTGTGAATGTGGTTTTCCTTCCACAGGCTGCAGAATTGTAGTTCTTCTTGCTTCTGCTGTCTGCTCTCCGGTGGATGAGTCTATCTTAGAGGCTTGTGCAAGCTTCCTGATGGGAAGGACTGGTGGTGGGTAGAGCTGGGTGTTGCTTTGGTGGGCAGAGCTTTAATCCGCTTGTCTACGGATTAAATAAAACTTTAATAAAAAGTTTAATCCGCTTGTCTGCTGATGCATGGGGCTGGGTTCCCTCCATGTTGGTTGTTTGGCCTGAGGCGACCCAGCCCTGGAGCCTACCTTGCTCTTGGTGGGGCTAATGGCGGACTCTGGGAGGGCTCACACCGAGGAGTATTTCCCAGAACTTCTGCTGCCAGTGTCGTTGTCCTCACGGTGAGCCACAGCCACAGCCACCACCTGCCTCTGCAGGAGACCCTCTAAAAGTAGCAGGTAGTTCTGGTCATTCTCCTACAGGGTCACTGCTCCTTCCCCTGGGTCCTGATGTGCACACTACTTTGTGTGTGCCCTCCAAGAGTGGAGTATCTGAGTGGAGTTGAGACTCTGAGACTCTGTGTGGAGTTGCACAGACTCTGGGTCCTGTGAAGCTTCGATGTTTTGTGATTCTAGAAATCCTATAGGAGACGGTCCACAGCAGGTGACGCTAATGTTGTCAGTAGAGGTGTTGAAGCCAAAGATCTGCAGTTCCAACTAGAGGTGCCGATGTACATACAGGACAAAATCATCTCGTGTGAATGTAGTTCAGGCATGTTTAAGATGAATGCAGTCATGTTAATGTCTACCATATTCTATCTTGAGCCTCTCCTCAGGGACCCCCTCCTCAGTTCCTGAGGCTCCTGTAAGTCATGTACAGGGGACTGGAGAGTGGGCTCTGTCCAGTCTGAGCCCTGAGTTACCCTGTGTGTATCTTAGGATACTTTGTATTTCTGTGGTGTCCGTTGTAACATCATCTCTTTCATTTCAGATTTATTTGGGCCCTCTCTTTTTAAAAAAACATACTACTGTTGTCTTTTATTCTTTACAGAAGTTTAATAAGTGTTTGATCTACTATCCTTACCCTATGTATACTTTTTGCAGTGAGATTTTTACTTTTCTTTGTTTCCTTGTTACTATCAATAATTAGTGAGACTTCTTTTAAGCTACCTTCAACATTGCTTATAAAGCTGCTTTATTAGTGATGACAGAGCCTTAATGGAAGTCATGTTCTGGTTGTAAATTAGAATGCAATGTGCCAGCAAATAGCCCCTTAAGTTTATGTCTCATTACTTCTTGTTCTTTTTTTAATTTAATTTTTATTTTTTGTCAGAGCAAATTTAATTAAAATGTTTTGTTTCTTCTAGGTGTGAAAGATGTGGTTCTTTTAAACATATACATATATCTATTCTTCTTTGGATCATTTTCCCATGTAGGTTATGACACGATGTTGAGTAGTCTTGTCTTGGTATTACGTAGGTCTTTGGTGATTACATATTTCACATGTGTTTCTATATCTATCTTAACCCCAATATCCTAATGTATCCAATCCTCACACCTTTCCATTTGGTGAACCATAAGTTTGTTTAATGAATCTGTGATTGCATTTCTCTGTGGAAATATCTTCATTGGTATCAATTTTTAGCTAAGACCTATAAGTGATATTATAGGATATGTGTCTTTTGCTTTCTGACTTAGTACAATTTGCCTGATTACCTCAAGAATCATACATGGTGCTGCAAATGGCATTGTTTCATTTTTTTCCCTGGCTAATATTCCATCTGTACGTGTACCAGTTCTTCTTTGGCCACGCACCTCTTGATGGACTTTCTGGTTGCCTCCATGTCTTGGCTATTGTAATACTGCTGCAATGCACATTTGCTTGCCTGTGTCTTTCCAGTTATATCTTCTTATGTTATAGGCCAAGGAGTGGGCTTGCTGTATCATATGGTAGCTCAGTGTGTATGTTTTAAAGGCACCACCATTCAGTTCTCATTAGTGGCTCTTTCCAGGTTACGTCCCACTTAAAATTGAGGGTATGCATTTCTCCAAAACACCTTCAATATTTATTGTTTGTAGTTTTCTTGCTGATGGTTATTCTAACAGGTGCGAGCTGATACCTATCTGTGGTTGAATTTGCATGTGTCCCATAATCTGTTGAAATTGAGCTTTAAAGCATGCCCTTTTTATTTATCAAACTGTGATTACAGCTTAGTTCTTCAAAGTGTTTTCTTAAAGTAAGTGTCACATTTTGAAAATTTTTGGCCATTACCTCCCTCAAGACATTTTGAGGGCACGTTTCATTTACAGCCCTGAAGTACTTGTTCATATGAAGTGACCATTAGCACAGGTTTTAAAGTTGCTTTTGCAGGTAACGGCCAGAGGGTGGCAGCCTTTCTACGTTCCCAATCTGGTAAATAGGGAAAGAGACCTTCAGCCCCAAGAGTGTCCAGCTTTATTTCTCATCCAGCTGTGGGTCTAGATATGGTCACACCAGGTTGCATCACAGCCCCGGAACGAATTATGTAAAAATTTCTCCCTCTATCACTGTCTTTGTTTTTTGGGATTTTAAAGTAATTTATTTTTATAATGGGGTTTACCTGATTTTCACTGCTGTGTTTATGCCCCTTTACACCCACTTGATTCACTTACAGAGAGAAATCAATACATAGGTTTTAAGATTTTTACTAGTCAGATATATTCTTGTTCGTTGAATAGGGGGTGTTGCATCCACTTCACTGAGCAAGGAGTAGGTCTTGTCTATTACATATTGGGTTTATGGATCGGTATTTGAGCTAATATGAAACCCTTGTTTTATGCATCACCCCACCTCACCTTTCCCGTTAAGCAGCCATAGTGTGTTTTCTAAACGTGTGACTCTGTTCTGCTTTGTAATTCAGTTCAACTGTAGTGGTTTTTACATTCCCTCTATAAGTGATAGCTTATGATAAGTGTCTTTTTCTGTGTGACTTATTTCACTTAGAATCGTCGAACATAAATCCACTCATCATGCTGCTAATAGCCTTATGACATTGATTTCATGGCTGAGTGATATTCCATTGTACATAAGGACCACAACATCGTTATCCATTTTCCTATTTCCTGGGATATTTAAGGTGTAATGAAGAGAAGGTTCTTGTCAACAGAGCAGCCCTAAACTTTGGTGTGCCTGTGTCTTGCTGATTTTTAGTTTTCCCAATTTATACGCCCATGAGTGGAAATGCCCTATGCTCTCTAAACTGTGTTTTTTAGATGTTTCAGGACACACCGTACACTTCTCCAGAGTGGCTGTTGGCAATTTACATCCCGCCCATCAGTGTAGCAAGGCTCCCATTTCTCCATGGCCTGTCCTGCATTTCTGGTTTTGACACTTTTTTCAGCATGGCCCTTTTGACCAATGGGAAGCGAGACTTCTTTGTAGCGCTGATTTGCCTTTCCAGGTTGCTTGGTTGGCCAAAAAGGGCATATGCGTTTTTTCCTGAATATATTCAGGAAAAAACGCATACGCCCTTTTTGGCCAAGGGTATCATTGTCAACGTTTTGCCGCTTTTCATTTGCTTTAAAGGCGATTCGAATCTACCTCCTTAAGTCGGTTTCTGCAATTCTGCCTTGCTTTCATATCCTCTTCGTTGCCTTCCCTCAATATATTTGTGGACGAGAGTTATCATTGATAACTCTGCAGGTTTGTGAATTGCAGTGCCCCTGAGATCCATTTTTCAACTCGCTTTTTTGGGAGTTGGCCGCAAAAGCGCAGGATTGCTTCAGGCCCTGTTCTACTTCCGGGGGGCAGGCTGAGCCTGTGGTTAATTCTTCTTTCTGAAGGGAAAATAGAGTGACCTGTGCTTGTCCCAACACCTAGATCTAGTCTCTCATTGGTTCCCCCTCTTCCCGTTCATCCTCAGTACAAATTGCAACCTGTACGGAACAGGAGGTTAAAGGTGCTGATGCTCCAAGTAGGGAGATTGCTAGGAAAGTGGCTGGAATGGCGAACCCGAGCACAAGGAGATGATAAATGAGGTGCATTTTAGAAACCATTCCCGATCACATGGTGTAGCATCTTCTGGGTTTCTCATGCATGTTTTTGATGTAGGAAGATGCCCTTGAACCTGGAGATTTGGGACCCATGGGTTGGGTGTCACGCAGTATTACTTTAAAGGGTCTGCGTTGGCTCATCCAACCTCACCAAACCTCTCAGCCGCAAGAGTGTCCACCCTTATCTCTCACCCAGCTGTGGGTCTAGATATGGTCGATCCAGGTTGCATCACAGCCCCTGAACGAATTGTGTAAGAATTTCTCTCTCTTTCACTGTCTTTGTATCATGGGTTTTTAAAAGTAATTTATTTTTATAATGGGGTTTAGCTGCTTTTCACTACTGTGTTTATGCCGCTTTACACCCACTTGACACACTAACAGAGAGATATCAATACATAGGTTTTAAGATTACTACTAATCAAATATATTCTTTTGCGGTGAATAGGGTGTGTTGAGTCCTGTTCTCTGAGCAAGGAGTAGTTCTTGTCTATTACATATTGGGTTTATGGAACGGTATCTCAGATAATTTGAAACCCTTGTTTTATGCATCACCCCACCTCACCTTTCCCGTTAACCAGCCATAGTGTGTTTTCTAAACGTGTGACTCTGTTCTGCTTTGTAATTCAGTTCAAGTGTAGCGGTTTTTACATTCCCTCTATAAGTGATAGCTTATGATACGTGTCTTTTTCTGTGTGACTAATTTCACTTAGAATCGTCGTACCTAAATCCACTCATCATGCTGCTACTAGCCTTATGACATTGATTTCATGGCTGAGTGATACTCCATTGTACATAAGGACCACAACTTCTTTACCCATTTTTCTCTTTCCTGGGATATTGAAGGTGGAATGAAGTGGAGGTCCTGGTCAACAGAGCAGCCCTAAACTTTGGGGTGCTTGTGTCTTGCTGATTTTTAATTTTCCCAATTTATACCCCCATGAGTGGAAGTGCCCTATGCTCTCTAAGCTGTGTTTTTCAGATGTTTCAGGACTCACCGGACACTTCTCCAGAGTGGCTCTTGGCAATTTACATCCCGCCCATCGGTGTAGCAAGGCTCCCATTTCTCCATGGCCTGTCCTGCATTTCTGGTTTTGACACTTTTTTCAGCATGGCCCTTTTGACCGATGGGCAGTGAGACTTCTTTGTAGCACTGATTTGCCTTTCCAGGTTGCTTGGTTGGCCAAAAAGGGCGTATGCGTTTTTTCCTGAATATATTCAGGAAAAAACGCATACGCCCTTTTTGGCCAAGGGCATCATTGTCAACGTTTTGCCGCTTTTCATGTGCTTTAAAGGCGATTCGAATCTACCTCCTGAAATCTGTTTCCTGCAATTCTGCCTTGATTTCAAATCCTCTTCTTTGCCTTCCCTCAATATATTTGTGGACGAGAGTTATCATTTATAACTGCAGGTTTGTGAATTGCAGTGCCCTGGACCTCCATTTTACAACTCGTTTTTATGGGAGCTGGCCGCAAAATCGCAGAATGGCTTCAGGCCCTGTTCTGGTTCCGGGGGGCAGGCTGAGCCTGTGGTTAATTCTTCTTTCTGATGGGAAAATAGAGTGACCTGTGCCTGTCCCAACACCAAGAGCTAGTCTCTCGTTGGTTCCACGTCTTCCCGTTTATCCTCAGGACAATTTGCAACCTCTACGGAACAGGAGGTTAAAGGTGCTGATGCTCCAAGTAGGGAGCTTGCTAGTAAAGTGGCTGGAATGGCGAACCCGGGCACAAGGAGATGAGAAATGCGGTGCGTTTTAGAAACCTTTCCCCATCACACGGTGTACCATCTTCTGGGTTTCTCATGCATGTTTTTGATGTAGGAAGATGCCCTTGAACCTGGAGATTTGGGACCCATGCGATGGGTACCATGCAGTATTACTTTAAAGGGTCTGCGTTTGCTCACCCAACCTCACCAAACCTCTCAGCCCCAAGAGTGTCCACCCTTATGTCTCATCCAGCTGTGGGTCTAGATATGGTCAATCCAGTTTGCATCACAGCCCCTGAACGCATTGTGTAAGAATTCCTCTCTCTTTCACTGTCTTTGTTTCATGGGTTTTTCAAAGTAATTTATTTTCATAATGGGATTTAGCTGCTTTTCACTGCTGTGTTTATGCCGCTTTACACCCACTTGACACACTAACAGAGAGATATCAATACATAGGCTTTACGATTATTACTAGTCAGATATATTCTTGTGCGGTGAATAGGGCGTGTTGAGTCCAGTTCTCTGAGCAAGGAGTAGGTCTTGTCTATTACATATTGGGTTTATGGAACGGTATCTGAGCTAATTTGAAACCCTTGTTTTATGTATCACCCCACCTCACCTTTCCCGTTAAGCAGCCATAGTGTGTTTTCTGCATGTGTGACTCTGTTCTGTTTTGTAATTCAGTTCAAGTGTAACGGTTTTTACATTCCCCCTATCAGTGATACCTTATGAGAAGTGTCCTTTTCTGTGTGACTTATTTCACTTAGAATCGTCGTACCTAAATCCACTCATCATGCTGCTACTAGCCTTATGACATTGATTTCATGGCTGAGTGATATTCCATTGTACATCAGGATCACAACTTCTTTATCCATTTTTCTCTTTCCTGGGATATTTAAGGTGGAATGAAGTGGAGGTCCTTGTCAACAGAGCAGCCCTAAACTTTGGGGTGCTTGTGTCTTGCTGATTTTTCATTTTCCCAATTTATACCCCCATGAGTGGAAGTGCCCTATGCTCTATAAGCTGTGTTTTTAAGATGTTTCAGGACTCACTGGACACTTCTCCAGAGTGGCTCTTGGCAATTTACATCCCGCCCATCAGTGTAGCAAGGCTCCCATTTCTCCATGGCCTGTCCTGCATTTCTGGTTTTGACAATTTTTTCAGCATGGCCCTTTTGACCGATGGGAAGCGAGACTTCTTTGTAGCGCTGATTTGCCTTTCCAGGTTGCTTGGTTGGCCAAAAAGGGCGTATGCGTTTTTTCCTGAATATATTCAGGAAAAAACGCATACGCCCTTTTTGGCCAAGGGCATCATTGTCAACGTTTTGCCGCTTTTCATGTGCTTTAAAGGCGATTCGAATCTACCTCCTGCAATCTCTTTCCTGCAATTCTGCCTTGATTTCAAATCCTCTTCTTTGCCTTCCCTCAATATATTTGTGGACGAGAGTTATCATTTATAACTCTGCAGGTTTGTGAATTGCAGTGCCCTGAACCTCCATTTTACAACTCGTTATTATGGGAGCTGGCCGCAAAATCGCAGAATGGCTTCAGGCCCTGTTCTGGTTCCGGGGGGCAGGCTGAGCCTGTGGTTAATTCTTCTTTCTGATGGGAAAATAGAGTGACCTGTGCCTGTCCCAACACCAAGAGCTAGTCTCTCGTTGGTTCCACGTCTTCCCGTTTATCCTCAGGACAAATTGCAACCTGTACGGAACAGGAGGTTAAAGGTGCTGATGCTCCAAGTAGGGAGCTTGCTAGTAAAGCGGCTGGAATGGCGAACCCGGGCACAAGGCGATGAGAAATGAGGTGCGTTTTAGAAACCTTTCCCCATCACATGGTGTACCATCTTCTGGGTTTCTCATGCATGTTTTTGATGTAGGAAGATACCCTTGAACCTGGAGATTTGGGACCCATGCGATGGGTACCATGCAGTATTACTTTAAAGGGTCTGCGTTTGCTCACCCAACCTCACCAAACCTCTCAGCCCCAAGAGTGTCCACTCTTATGTCTGATCCAGCTGTGAATCTAGATATGGTCAATCCAGGTTGCATCACATCCCCTGAACGCATTGTGTAAGAATTTCTCTCTCTTTCACTGTCTTTGTTTCTTGGGTGTTTCAAAGTAATTTATTTTTATAATGGGGTTTAGCTGCTTTTCACTGCTGTGTTTATGCCGCTTTACACCCACTTGACACACTAACAGAGAGATATCAATACATAGGTTTTACGATTATTATTAGTCAGATATATTCTTGTGCGGTGAATAGGGCGTGTTGAGTCCAGTTCTCTGAGCAAGGAGTAGGTCTTGTCTATTACATATTGGGTTTATGGAATGGTGTCTGAGCTAATTTGATACCCTTGTTTTATGTATCACCCCACCTCACCTTTCCCGTTAAGCAGCCATAATGTTTTTTCTACATGTGTGACTCTGTTCTGTTTTTTAATTCAGTTCAAGTGTAACGGTTTTTACATTCCCTCTATCAGTGATACCTTATGAGAAGTGTCCTTTTCTGTGTGACTTATTTCACTTAGAATCGTCGTACCTAAATCCACTCATCATGCTGCTACTAGCCTTATGACATTGATTTCATGGCTGAGTGATATTCCATTGTACATAAGGACCACAAATTCTTTACCCATTTTTCTCTTTCCTGGGATATTTAAGGTGGAATGAAGTGGAGGTCCTTGTCAACAGAGCAGCCCTAAACTTTGGGGTGCTTGTGTCTTGCTGATTTTTCATTTTCCCAATTCATACCCCCATGAGTGGAAGTGCCCTATGCTCTCTAAGCTGTGTTTTTCAGATGTTTCAGGACTCACCGGACACTTCTCCAGAGTGGCTGTTGGCAATTTACATCCCGCCCATCAGTGTAGCAAGGCTCCCATTTCTCCATGGCCTGTCCTCCATTTCTGGTTTTGACACTTTTTTCAGCATGGCCCTTTTGACCGATGGGAAGCGAGACTTCTTTGTAGTGCTGATTTGCCTTTCCAGGTTGCTTGGTTGGCCAAAAAGGGCGTATGCGTTTTTTCCTGAATATATTCAGGAAAAAACGCATACGCCCTTTTTGGCCAAGGGCATCATTGTCAACGTTTTGCCGCTTTTCATGTGCTTTAAATGCGATTCGAATCTACTTCCTGAAATATGTTTCCTGCAATTCTGCCTTGATTTCAAATCCTCTTCGTTGCCTTCCCTCAATATATTTGTGGACGAGAGTTATCATTTATAACTGCAGGTTTGTGAATTGCAGTGCCCTGAACCTCCATTTTACAACTCGTTTTTATGGGAGCTGGCCGCAAAATCGCAGAATGGCTTCAGGCCCTGTTCTGGTTCCGGGGGGCAGGCTGAGCCTGTGGTTAATTCTTCTTTCTGATGGGAAAATAGAGTGACCTGTGCCTGTCCCAACACCAAGAGCTAGTCTCTCGTTGGTTCCACGTCTTCCCGTTTATCCTCAGGACAAATTGCAACCTCTACGGAACAGGGGGTTAAAGGTGCTGATGCTCCAAGTAGGGAGATTGCTAGTAAAGCGGCTGGAATGGCGAACCCGGGCACAAGGAGATGAGAAATGAGGTGCGTTTTAGAAACCTTTCCCCATCACACGGTGTACCATCTTCTGGGTTTCTCATGCATGTTTTTGATGTAGGAAGATGCCCTTGAACCTGGAGATTTGGGACCCATGCGATGGGTACCATGCAGTATTACTTTAAAGGGTCTGCGTTTGCTCACCCAACCTCACCAAACCTCTCAGCCCCAAGAGTGTCCACCCTTATGTCTGATCCAGCTGTGGGTCTAGATATGGTCAATCCAGGTTGCATCACAGCCCCTGAACGCATTGTGTAAGAATTCCTCTCTCTTTCACTGTCTTTGTTTCATGGGTTTTTCAAAGTAATTTATTTTTATAATGGGATTTAGCTGCTTTTCACTGCTGTGTTTATGCCGCTTTACACCCACTTGACACACTAACAGAGAGATATCAATACATAGGCTTTACGATTATTACTAGTCAGATATATTCTTGTGCGGTGAATAGGGCGTGTTGAGTCCAGTTCTCTGAGCAAGGAGTAGGTCTTGTCTATTACATATTGGGTTTATGGAACGGTATCTGAGCTAATTTGAAACCCTTGTTTTATGTATCACCCCACCTCACCTTTCCCGTTAAGCAGCCATAGTGTGTTTTCTGCATGTGTGACTCTGTTCTGTTTTGTAATTCAGTTCAAGTGTAACGGTTTTTACATTCCCTCTATCAGTGATACCTTATGAGAAGTGTCCTTTTCTGTGTGACTTATTTCACTTAGAATTGTCGTACCTAAAACCACTCATCATGCTGCTACTAGCCTTATGACATTGATTTCATGGCTGAGTGATATTCCATTGTACATAAGGACCACAACTTCTTTATCCATTTTTCTCTTTCCTGGGATATTGAAGGTGGAATGAAGTGGAGGTCCTGGTCAACAGAGTAGCCCTAAACTTTGGGGTGCTTGTGTCTTGCTGATTTTTAATTTTCCCAATTTATACCCCCATGAGTGGAAGTGCCCTATGCTCTCTAAGCTGTGTTTTTCAGATGTTTCAGGACTCACCGGACACTTCTCCAGAGTGGCTCTTGGCACTTAACATCCCGCCCATCAGTGTAGCAAGGCTCCCATTTCTCCATGGCCTGTCCTGCATTTCTGGTTTTGACACTTTTTTCAGCATGGCCCTTTTGACCGATGGGAAGCGAGACTTCTTTGTAGTGCTGATTTGCCTTTCCAGGTTGCTTGGTTGGCCAAAAAGGGCGTATGCGTTTTTTCCTGAATATATTCAGGAAAAAACGCATACGCCCTTTTTGGCCAAGGGCATCATTGTCAACGTTTTGCCGCTTTTCCTGTGCTTTAAAGGCGATTCGAATCTACCTCCTGAAATCTGATTCCTGCAATTCTGCCTTGATTTCAAATCCTCTTCTTTGCCTTCCCTCAATATATTTGTGGACGAGAGTTATCATTTATAACTCTGCAGGTTTGTGAATTGCAGTGCCCTGAACCTCCATTTTACAACTCGTTTTTATGGGAGCTGGCCACAAAATCGCAGAATGGCTTCAGGCCCTGTTCTGGTTCCGGGGGGCAGGCTGAGCCTGTGGTTAATTCTTCTTTCTGATGGGAAAATAGAGTGACCTGTGCCTGTCCCAACACCAAGAGCTAGTCTCTCGTTGGTTCCACGTCTTCCCGTTTATCCTCAGGACAAATTGCAACCTGTATGGAACAGGAGGTTAAAGGTGCTGATGCTCCAAGTAGGGAGCTTGCTAGTAAAGTGGCTGGAATGGCGAACCCGGGCACAAGGAGATGAGAAATGAAGTGCGTTTTAGAACCGTTTCCCCATCACACGGTGTACCATCTTCTGGGTTTCTCATGCATGTTTTCGATGTAGGAAGATGCCCTAGAACCTGGAGATTTGGGACCCATGCGATGGGTACCACGCAGTATTACTTTAAAGGGTCTGCGTTTGCTCACCCAACCTCACCAAACCTCTCAGCCCCAAGAGTGTCCACCCTTATGTCTCATCCAGCTGTGGGTCTAGATATGGTCAATCCAGGTTGCATTACAGCCCCTGAACTCATTGTGTAAGAATTTCTCTCTCTTTCACTGTCTTTATTCATGGGTGTTTCAAAGTAATTTATTTTTATAATGGGGTTTAGCTGCTTTTCACTGCTGTGTTTATGCCGCTTTATACCCACTTGACACACTAACAGAGAGATATCAATACATAGGTTTTACGATTATTATTAGTCAGATATATTCTTGTGCGGTGAATAGGGCGTGTTGAGTCCAGTTCTCTGAGCAAGGAGTAGGTCTTGTCTATTACATATTGGGTTTATGGAACGATATCTGAGCTAATTTGATACCCTTGTTTTATGTATCACCCCACCTCACCTTTCCCGTTAAGCAGCCATAGTGTGTTTTCTGCATGTGTGACTCTATTCTGTTTTGTAATTCAGTTCAAGTGTAACGGTTTTTACATTCCCCCTATCAGTGATACCTTATGAGAAGTGTCCTTTTCTGTGTGACTTATTTCACTTAGAATCGTCGTACCTAAATCCACTCATCATGCTGCTACTAACCTTACGACATTGATTTCATGGCTGAGTGATATTCCATTGTACATAAGGACCACAACTTCTTTATCCATTTTTCTCTTTCCTGGGATATTTAAGGTGGAATGAAGTGGAGGTCCTGGTCAACAGAGCAGCCCTAAACTTTGGGGTGCTTGTGTTTGGCTGATTTTTAATTTTCCCAATTTATACCCCCATGAGTGGAAGTGCCCTATGCTCTCTGAGCTGTGTTTTTCAGATGTTTCAGGACTCACCGGACACTTCTCCAGAGTGGCTCTTGGCAATTTACATCCCGCCCATCAGTGTAGCAAGGCTCCCATTTCTCCATGGCCTGTCCTGCATTTCTGGTTTTGACACTTTTTTCAGCATGGCCCTTTTGACCGATGGGAAGCGAGACTTCTTTGTAGCGCTGATTTGCCTTTCCAGGTTGCTTGGTTGGCCAAAAAGGGCGTATGCGTTTTTTTCCTGAATATATTCAGGAAAAAACGCATACGCCCTTTTTGGCCAAGGGCATCATTGTCAACGTTTTGCCGCTTTTCATGTGCTTTAAAGGCGATTCGTATCTACCTCCTGAAATCTGTTTCCTGCAATTCTGCCTTGATTTCAAATCCTCTTCTTTGCCTTCCCTCAATATATTTGTGGACGAGAGTTATCATTAATAACTCTGCAGGTTTGTGAATTGCAGTGCCCTGAACCTCCATTTTACAACTCGTTTTTATGGGAGCTGGCCGCAAAATTGCAGAATGGCTTCAGGCCCTGTTCTGGTTCCGGGGGGCAGGCTGAGCCTGTGGTTAATTCTTCTTTCTGATGGGAAAATAGAGTGACCTGTGCCTGTCCCAACACCAAGAGCTAGTCTCTCGTTGGTTCCACGTCTTCCCGTTTATCCTCAGGACAAATTGCAACCTGTACGGAACAGGAAGTTAAAGGTGCTGATGCTCCAAGTAGGGAGCTTGCTAGTAAAGCGGCTGGAATGGCGAACCCGGGCACAAGGAGATGAGAAATGAGGTGCGTTTTAGAAACCTTTCCCCATCACACGGTGTACCATCTTCTGGGTTTCTCATGCATGTTTTTGATGTAGGAAGATGCCCTTGAACCTGGAGATTTGGGACCCATGCGATGGGTACGACGCAGTATTCCTTTAAAGGGTCTGCGTTTGCTCACCCAACCTCAGCAAACCTCTCAGCCCCAAGAGTGTCCACCCTTATGTCTCATCCAGCTGTGCGTCTAGATATGGTCAATCCAGGTTGCATCACAGCCCCTGAACGCATTGTGTAAGAATTTCTCTCTCTTTCACTGTCTTTGTTTCATGGGTGTTTCAAAGTAATTTATTTTTATAATGGGGTTTAGCTGCTTTTCACTGCTGTGTTTATGCCGCTTTACACCCACTTGACACACTAACAGAGAGATATCAATACATAGGTTTTACGATTATTATTAGTCAGATATATTCTTGTGCGGTGAATAGGGCGTGTTGAGTCCAGTTCTCTGAGCAAGGAGTAGGTCTTGTCTATTACATATTGGGTTTATGGAACGGTATCTGAGCTAATTTGATACCCTTGTTTTATGTATCACCCCACCTCACCTTTCCCGTTAAGCAGCCATAGTGTGTTTTCTGCATGTGTGACTCTGTTCTGTTTTGTAATTCAGTTCAAGTGTAACGGTTTTTACATTCCCTCTATCAGTGATACCTTATGAGAAGTGTCCTTTTCTGTGTGACTTATTTCACTTAGAATCGTCGTACCTAAATCCACTCATCATGCTGCTACTAACCTTACGACATTGATTTCATGGCTGAGTGATATTCCATTGTACATAAGGACCACAACTTCTTTATCCATTTTTCTCTTTCCTGGGATATTTAAGGTGGAATGAAGTGGAGGTCCTGGTCAACAGAGCAGCCCTAAACTTTGGGGTGCTTGTGTTTTGCTGATTTTTAATTTTCCCAATTTATACCCCCATGAGTGGAAGTGCCCTATGCTCTCTGAGCTGTGTTTTTCAGATGTTTCAGGACTCACCGGACACTTCTCCAGAGTGGCTCTTGGCAATTTACATCCCGCCCATCAGTGTAGCAAGGCTCCCATTTCTCCATGGCCTGTCCTGCATTTCTGGTTTTGACACATTTTTCAGCATGGCCCTTTTGACCGATGGGAAGCGAGACTTCTTTGTAGCGCTGATTTGCCTTTCCAGGTTGCTTGGTTGGCCAAAAAGGGCGTATGCGTTTTTTCCTGAATATATTCAGGAAAAAACGCATACGCCCTTTTTGGCCAAGGGCATCATTGTCAACGTTTTGCCGCTTTTCATGTGCTTTAAAGGCGATTCGTATCTACCTCCTGAAATCTGTTTCCTGCAATTCTGCCTTGATTTCAAATCCTCTTCTTTGCCTTCCCTCAATATATTTGTGGACGAGAGTTATCATTTATAACTCTGCAGGTTTGTGAATTGCAGTGCCCTGAACCTCCATTTTACAACTCGTTTTTATGGGAGCTGGCCGCAAAATCGCAGAATGGCTTCAGGCCCTGTTCTGGTTCCGGGGGGCAGGCTGAGCCTGTGGTTAATTCTTCTTTCTGATGGGAAAATAGAGTGACCTGTGCCTGTCCGAACACCAAGAGCTAGTCTCTCGTTGGTTCCACGTCTTCCCGTTTATCCTCAGGACAAATTGCAACCTGTACGGAACAGGAGGTTAAAGGTGCTGATGCTCCAAGTAGGGAGCTTGCTAGTAAAGCGGCTGGAATGGCGAACCCGGGCACAAGGAGATGAGAAATGAGGTGCGTTTTAGAAACCTTTCCCCATTACACGGTGTACCATCTTCTGGGTTTCTCATGCATGTTTTTGATGTAGGAAGATGCCCTTGAACCTGGAGATTTGGGACCCATGCGATGGGTACCACGCAGTATTACTTTAAAGGGTCTGCGTTTGCTCACCCAACCTCACCAAACCTCTCAGCCCCAAGAGTGTCCACCCTTATGTCTCATCCAGCTGTGCGTCTAGATATGGTCAATCCAGGTTGCATCACAGCCCCTGAACTCATTGTGTAAGAATTTCTCTCTCTTTCACTGTCTTTGTTTCATGGGTGTTTCAAAGTAATTTATTTTTATAATGGGGTTTAGCTGCTTTTCACTGCTGTGTTTATGCCGCTTTACACCCACTTGACACACTAACAGAGAGATATCAATACATAGGTTTTACGATTATTATTAGTCAGATATATTCTAGTGTGGTGAATAGGGCGTGTTGAGTCCAGTTCTCTGAGCAAGGAGTAGGTCTTGTCTATTACATATTGGGTTTATGGAACGGTATCTGAGCTAATTTGATACCCTTGTTTTATGTATCACCCCACCTCACCTTTCCCGTTAAGCAGCCATAGTGTGTTTTCTGCATGTGTGACTCTGTTCTGTTTTGTAATTCAGTTCAAGTGTAACGGTTTTTACATTCCCTCTATCAGTGATACCTTATGAGAAGTGTCCTTTTCTGTGTGACTTATTTCACTTAGAATCGTCGTACCTAAATCCACTCATCATGCTGCTACTAACCTTACGACATTGATTTCATGGCTGAGTGATATTCCATTGTACATAAGGACCACAACTTCTTTATCCATTTTTCTCTTTCCTGGGATATTTAAGGTGGAATGAAGTGGAGGTCCTGGTCAACAGAGCAGCCCTAAACTTTGGGGTGCTTGTGTCTTGCTGATTTTTCATTTTCCCAATTTATACCCCCATGAGTGGAAGTGCCCTATGCTCTCTAAGCTGTGTTTTTCAGATGTTTCAGGACTCACCGGACACTTCTCCAGAGTGGCTCTTGGCAATTTACATCCCGCCCATCAATGTAGCAAGGCTCCCATTTCTCCATGGCCTGTCCTGCATTTCTGGTTTTGACACTTTTTTCAGCATGGCCCTTTTGACCGATGGGAAGCGAGACTTCTTTGTAGCGCTGATATGTCTTTCCAGGTTCCTTGGTTGGCCAAAAAGGGCGTATGCGTTTTTTCCTGAATATATTCAGGAAAAAACGCATACGCCCTTTTTGGCCAAGGGCATCATTGTCAACGTTTTGCCGCTTTTCATGTGCTTTAAAGGCGATTCGTATCTACCTCCTGAAATCTCTTTCCTGCAATTCTGCCTTGATTTCAAATCCTCTTCTTTGCCTTCCCTCAATATATTTGTGGACGAGAGTTATCATTTATAACTCTGCAGGTTTGTGAATTGCAGTGCCCTGAACCTCCATTTTACAACTCGTTTTTATGGGAGCTGGCCGCAAAATCGCAGAATGGCTTCAGGCCCTGTTCTGGTTCCGGGGGGCAGGCTGAGCCTGTGGTTAATTCTTCTTTCTGATGGGAAAATAGAGTGACCTGTGCCTGTCCCAACACCAAGAGCTAGTCTCTCGTTGGTTCCACGTCTTCCCGTTTATCCTCAGGACAAATTGCAACCTGTATGGAACAGGAGGTTAAAGGTGCTGATGCTCCAAGTAGGGAGCTTGCTAGTAAAGCGGCTGGAATGGCGAACCCGGGCACAAGGAGATGAGAAATGAGGTGCGTTTTAGAAACCTTTCCCCATCACACGGTGTACCATCTTCTGGGTTTCTCATGCATGTTTTTGATGTAGGAAGATGCCCTTGAACCTGGAGATTTGGGACCCATGCGATGGGTACCACGCAGTATTACTTTAAAGGGTCTGCGTTTGCTCACCCAACCTCACCAAACCTCTCAGCCCCAAGAGTGTCCACCCTTATGTCTCATCCAGCTGTGCGTCTAGATATGGTCAATCCAGGTTGCATCACAGCCCCTGAACGCATTGTGTAAGAATTTCTCTCTCTTTCACTGTCTTTGTTTCATGGGTGTTTCAAAGTAATTTATTTTTATAATGGGGTTTAGCTGCTTTTCACTGCTGTGTTTATGCCGCTTTACACCCACTTGACACAATAACAGAGAGATATCAATACATAGGTTTTACGATTATTATTAGTCAGATATATTCTTGTGCGGTGAATAGGGCGTGTTGAGTCCAGTTCTCTGAGCAAGGAGTAGGTCTTGTCTATTACATATTGAGTTTATGGAACGGTATCTGAGCTAATTTGATACCCTTGTTTTATGTATCACCCCACCTCACCTTTCCCGTTAAGCAGCCATAGTGTGTTTTCTGCATGTGTGACTCTGTTCTGTTTTGTAATTCAGTTCAAGTGTAACGGTTTTTACATTCCCTCTATCAGTGATACCTTATGAGAAGTGTCCTTTTCTGTGTGACTTATTTCACTTAGAATCGTCGTACCTAAATCCACTCATCATGCTGCTACTAACCTTACGACATTGATTTCATGGCTGAGTGATATTCCATTGTACATAAGGACCACAACTTCTTTATCCATTTTTCTCTTTCCTGGGATATTTAAGGTGGAATGAAGTGGAGGTCCTGGTCAACAGAGCAGCCCTAAACTTTGGGGTGCTTGTGTCTTGCTGATTTTTAATTTTCCCAATTTATACCCCCATGAGTGGAAGTGCCCTATGCTCTCTAAGCTGTGTTTTTCAGATGTTTCAGGACTCACCGGACAGTTCTCCGGAGTGGCTCTTGGCAATTTACATCCCGCCCATCAGTGTAGCAAGGCTCCCATTTCTCCATGGCCTATCCTGCATTTCTGGTTTTGACACTTTTTTCAGCATGGCCCTTTTGACCGATGGGAAGCGAGACTTCTTTGTAGCGCTGATTTGCCTTTCCAGGTTGCTTGGTTGGCCAAAAAGGGCGTATGCATTTTTTCCTGAATATATTCAGGAAAAAACGCATACGCCCTTTTTGGCCAAGGGCATCATTGTCAACGTTTTGCCGCTTCTCATGTGCTTTAAAGGCGATTCGTATCTACCTGCTGAAATCTGTTTCCTGCAATTCTGCCTTGATTTCAAATCCTCTTCTTTGCCTTCCCTCAATATATTTGTGGACGAGAGTTATCATTAATAACTCTGCAGGTTTGTGAATTGCAGTGCCCTGAACCTCCATTTTACAACTCGTTTTTATGGGAGCTGGCCGCAAAATCGCAGAATGGCTTCAGGCCCTGTTCTGGTTCCGGGGGGCAGGCTGAGCCTGTGGTTAATTCTTCTTTCTGATGGGAAAATAGAGTGACCTGTGCCTGTCCCAACACCAAGAGCTAGTCTCTCGTTGGTTCCACGTCTTCCCGTTTATCCTCAGGACAAATTGCAACCTGTATGGAACAGGAGGTTAAAGGTGCTGATGCTCCAAGTAGGGAGCTTGCTAGTAAAGCGGCTGGAATGGCGAACCCGGGCACAAGGAGATGAGAAATGAGGTGCGTTTTAGAAACCTTTCCCCATCACACGGTGTACCATCTTCTGGGTTTCTCATGTATGTTTTTGATGTAGGAAGATGCCCTTGAACCTGGAGATTTGGGACCCATGCGATGGGTACCACGCAGTATTCCTTTAAAGGGTCTGCGTTTGCTCACCCAACCTCACCAAACCTCTCAGCCCCAAGAGTGTCCACCCTTATGTCTCATCCAGCTGTGCGTCTAGATATGGTCAATCCAGGTTGCATCACAGCCCCTGAACGCATTGTGTAAGAATTTCTCTCTCTTTCACTGTCTTTGTTTCATGGGTGTTTCAAAGTAATTTATTTTTATAATGGGGTTTAGCTGCTTTTCACTGCTGTGTTTATGCCGCTTTACACCCACTTGACACACTAACAGAGAGATATCAATACATAGGTTTTACGATTATTATTAGTCAGATATATTCTTGTGCGGTGAATAGGGCGTGTTGAGTCCAGTTCTCTGAGCAAGGAGTAGGTCTTGTCTATTACATATTGGGTTTATGGAACGGTATCTGAGCTAATTTGATACCCTTGTTTTATGTATCACCCCACCTCACCTTTCCCGTTAAGCAGCCATAGTGTGTTTTCTGCATGTGTGACTCTGTTCTGTTTTGTAATTCAGTTCAAGTGTAACGGTTTTTACATTCCCTCTATCAGTGATACCTTATGAGAAGTGTCCTTTTCTGTGTGACTTATTTCACTTAGAATCGTCGTACCTAAATCCACTCATCATGCTGCTACTAACCTTACGACATTGATTTCATGGCTGAGTGATATTCCATTGTACATAAGGACCACAACTTCTTTATCCATTTTTCTCTTTCCTGGGATATTTAAGGTGGAATGAAGTGGAGGTCCTTGTCAACAGAGCAGCCCTAAACTTTGGGGTGCTTGTGTCTTGCTGATTTTTAATTTTCCCAATTTATACCCCCATGAGTGGAAGTGCCCTATGCTCTCTAAGCTGTGTTTTTCAGATGTTTCAGGACTCACCGGACACTTCTCCAGAGTGGCTCTTGGCAATTTACATCCCGCCCATCAGTGTAGCAAGGCTCCCATTTCTCCATGGCCTGTCCTGCATTTCTGGTTTTGACACTTTTTTCAGCATGGCCCTTTTGACCGATGGGAAGCGAGACTTGTTTGTAGCGCTGATTTGCCTTTCCAGGTTGCTTGGTTGGCCAAAAAGGGCGTATGCGTTTTTTCCTGAATATATTCAGGAAAAAACGCATACGCCCTTTTTGGCCAAGGGCATCATTGTCAACGTTTTGCCGCTTCTCATGTGCTTTAAAGGCGATTCGTATCTACCTCCTGAAATCTGTTTCCTGCAATTCTGCCTTGATTTCAAATCCGCTTCTTTCCCTTCCCTCAATATATTTGTGGACGAGAGTTATCATTTATAACTCTGCAGGTTTGTGAATTGCAGTGCCCTGAACCTCCATTTTACAACTCGTTTTTATGGGAGCTGGCCGCAAAATCGCAGAATGGCTTCAGGCCCTGTTCTGGTTCCGGGGGGCAGGCTGAGCCTGTGGTTAATTCTTCTTTCTGATGGGAAAATAGAGTGACCTGTGCCTGTCCCAACACCAAGAGCTAGTCTCTCGTTGGTTCCACGTCTTCCCGTTTATCCTCAGGACAAATTGCAACCTGTACGGAACAGGAGGTTAAAGGTGCTGATGCTCCAAGTAGGGAGCTTGCTAGTAAAGCGGCTGGAATGGCGAACCCGGGCACAAGGAGATGAGAAATGAGGTGCGTTTTAGAAACCTTTCCCCATCACACGGTGTACCATCTTCTGGGTTTCTCATGCATGTTTTTGATGTAGGAAGATGCCCTTGAACCTGGAGATTTGGGACCCATGCGATGGGTACCACGCAGTATTACTTTAAAGGGTCTGCGTTTGCTCACCCAACCTCACCAAACCTCTCAGCCCCAAGAGTGTCCACCCTTATGTCTCATCCAGCTGTGCGTCTAGATATGGTCAATCCAGGTTGCATCACAGCCCCTGAACGCATTGTGTAAGAATTTCTCTCTCTTTCACTGTCTTTGTTTCATGGGTGTTTCAAAGTAATTTATTTTTATAATGGGGTTTAGCTGCTTTTCACTGCTGTGTTTATGCCGCTTTACACCCACTTGACACACTAACAGAGAGATATCAATACATAGGTTTTACGATTATTATTAGTCAGATATATTCTTGTGCGGTGAATAGGGCGTGTTGAGTCCAGTTCTCTGAGCAAGGAGTAGGTCTTGTCTATTACATATTGGGTTTATGGAACGGTATCTGAGCTAATTTGATACCCTTGTTTTATGTATCACCCCACCTCACCTTTCCCGTTAAGCAGCCATAGTGTGTTTTCTGCATGTGTGACTCTGTTCTGTTTTGTAATTCAGTTCAAGTGTAACGGTTTTTACATTCCCTCTATCAGTGATACCTTATGAGAAGTGTCCTTTTCTGTGTGACTTATTTCACTTAGAATCGTCGTACCTAAATCCACTCATCATGCTGCTACTAACCTTACGACATTGATTTCATGGCTGAGTGATATTCCATTGTACATAAGGACCACAACTTCTTTATCCATTTTTCTCTTTCCTGGGATATTTAAGGTGGAATGAAGTGGAGGTCCTGGTCAACAGAGCAGCCCTAAACTTTGGGGTGCTTGTGTCTTGCTGATTTTTAATTTTCCCAATTTATACCCCCATGAGTGGAAGTGCCCTATGCTCTCTAAGCTGTGTTTTTCAGATGTTTCAGGACTCACCGGACACTTCTCCGGAGTGGCTCTTGGCAATTTACATCCCGCCCATCAGTGTAGCAAGGCTCCCATTTCTCCATGGCCTGTCCTGCATTTCTGGTTTTGACACTTTTTTCAGCATGGCCCTTTTGACCGATGGGAAGCGAGACTTCTTTGTAGCGCTGATTTGCATTTCCAGGTTGCTTGGTTGGCCAAAAAGGGCGTATGCGTTTTTTCCTGAATATATTCAGGAAAAAACGCATATGCCCTTTTTGGCCAAGGGCATCATTGTCAACGTTTTGCCGCTTTTCATGTGCTTTAAAGGCGATTCGTATCTACCTCCTGAAATCTGTTTCCTGCAATTCTGCCTTGATTTCAAATCCTCTTCTTTGCCTTCCCTCAATATATTTGTGGACGAGAGTTATCATTTATAACTCTGCAGGTTTGTGAATTGCAGTGCCCTGAACCTCCATTTTACAACTCGTTTTTATGGGAGCTGGCCGCAAAATCGCAGAATGGCTTCAGGCCCTGTTCTGGTTCCGGGGGGCAGGCTGAGCCTGTGGTTAATTCTTCTTTCTGATGGGAAAATAGAGTGACCCGTGCCTGTCCCAACACCAAGAGCTAGTCTCTCGTTGGTTCCACGTCTTCCCGTTTATCCTCAGGACAAATTGCAACCTGTATGGAACAGGAGGTTAAAGGTGCTGATGCTCCAAGTAGGGAGCTTGCTAGTAAAGCGGCTGGAATGGCGAACCCGGGCACAAGGAGATGAGAAATGAGGTGCGTTTTAGAAACCTTTCCCCATCACACAGTGTACCATCTTCTGGGTTTCTCATGCATGTTTTTGATGTAGGAAGATGCCCTTGAACCTGGAGATTTGGGACCCATGCGATGGGTACCACGCAGTATTCCTTTAAAGGGTCTGCGTTTGCTCACCCAACCTCACCAAACCTCTCAGCCCCAAGAGTGTCCACCCTTATGTCTCATCCAGGTGTGCGTCTAGATATGGTCAATCCAGGTTGCATCACAGCCCCTGAACGCATTGTGTAAGAATTTCTCTCTCTTTCACTGTCTTTGTTTCATGGGTGTTTCAAAGTAATTTATTTTTATAATGGGGTTTAGCTGCTTTTCACTGCTGTGTTTATGCTGCTTTACACCCACTTGACACAATAACAGAGAGATATCAATACATAGGTTTTACGATTATTATTAGTCAGATATATTCTTGTGCGGTGAATAGGGCGTGTTGAGTCCAGTTCTCTGAGCAAGGAGTAGGTCTTGTCTATTACATATTGAGTTTATGGAACGGTATCTGAGCTAATTTGATACCCTTGTTTTATGTATCACCCCACCTCACCTTTCCCGTTAAGCAGCCATAGTGTGTTTTCTGCATGTGTGACTCTGTTCTGTTTTGTAATTCAGTTCAAGTGTAACGGTTTTTACATTCCCTCTATCAGTGATACCTTATGAGAAGTGTCCTTTTCTGTGTGACTTATTTCACTTAGAATCGTCGTACCTAAATCCACTCATCATGCTGCTACTAACCTTACGACATTGATTTCATGGCTGAGTGATATTCCATTGTACATAAGGACCACAACTTCTTTATCCATTTTTCTCTTTCCTGGGATATTTAAGGTGGAATGAAGTGGAGGTCCTGGTCAACAGAGCAGCCCTAAACTTTGGGGTGCTTGTGTCTTGCTGATTTTTAATTTTCCCAATTTATACCCCCATGAGTGGAAGTGCCCTATGCTCTCTAAGCTGTGTTTTTCAGATGTTTCAGGACTCACCGGACAGTTCTCCGGAGTGGCTCTTGGCAATTTACATCCCGCCCATCAGTGTAGCAAGGCTCCCATTTTTCCATGGCCTGTCCTGCATTTCTGGTTTTGACACTTTTTTCAGCATGGCCCTTTTGACCGATGGGAAGCGAGACTTCTTTGTAGCGCTGATTTGCCTTTCCAGGTTGCTTGGTTGGGCAAAAAGGGCGTATGCGTTTTTTCCTGAATATATTCAGGAAAAAACGCATACGCCCTTTTTGGCGAAGGGCATCATTTTCAACGTTTTGCCGCTTCTCATGTGCTTTAAAGGCGATTCGTATCTACCTCCTGAAATCTGTTTCCTGCAATTCTGCCTTGATTTCAAATCCTCTTCTTTGCCTTCCCTCAATATATTTGTGGACGAGAGTTATCATTAATAACTCTGCAGGTTTGTGAATTGCAGTGCCCTGAACCTCCATTTTACAACTCGTTTTTATGGGAGCTGGCCGCAAAATCGCAGAATGGCTTCAGGCCCTGTTCTGGTTCCGGGGGGCAGGCTGAGCCTGTGGTTAATTCTTCTTTCTGATGGGAAAATAGAGTGACCTGTGCCTGTCCCAACACCAAGAGCTAGTCTCTCGTTGGTTCCACGTCTTCCCGTTTATCCTCAGGACAAATTGCAACCTGTATGGAACAGGAGGTTAAAGGTGCTGATGCTCCAAGTAGGGAGCTTGCTAGTAAAGCGGCTGGAATGGCGAACCCGGGCACAAGGAGATGAGAAATGAGGTGCGTTTTAGAAACCTTTCCCCATCACACGGTGTACCATCTTCTGGGTTTCTCATGTATGTTTTTGATGTAGGAAGATGCCCTTGAACCTGGAGATTTGGGACCCATGCGATGGGTACCACGCAGTATTCCTTTAAAGGGTCTGCGTTTGCTCACCCAACCTCACCAAACCTCTCAGCCCCAAGAGTGTCCACCCTTATGTCTCATCCAGCTGTGCGTCTAGATATGGTCAATCCAGGTTGCATCACAGCCCCTGAACGCATTGTGTAAGAATTTCTCTCTCTTTCACTGTCTTTGTTTCATGGGTGTTTCAAAGTAATTTATTTTTATAATGGGGTTTAGCTGCTTTTCACTGCTGTGTTTATGCCGCTTTACACCCACTTGACACACTAACAGAGAGATATCAATACATAGGTTTTACGATTATTATTAGTCAGATATATTCTTGTGTGGTGAATAGGGCGTGTTGAGTCCAGTTCTCTGAGCAAGGAGTAGGTCTTGTCTATTACATATTGAGTTTATGGAACGGTATCTGAGCTAATTTGATACCCTTGTTTTATGTATCACCCCACCTCACCTTTCCCGTTAAGCAGCCATAGTGTGTTTTCTGCATGTGTGACTCTGTTCTGTTTTGTAATTCAGTTCAAGTGTAACGGTTTTTACATTCCCTCTATCAGTGATACCTTATGAGAAGTGTCCTTTTCTGTGTGACTTATTTCACTTAGAATCGTCGTACCTAAATCCACTCATCATGCTGCTACTAACCTTACGACATTGATTTCATGGCTGAGTGATATTCCATTGTACATAAGGACCACAACTTCTTTATCCATTTTTCTCTTTCCTGGGATATTTAAGGTGGAATGAAGTGGAGGTCCTGGTCAACAGAGCAGCCCTAAACTTTGGGGTGCTTGTGTCTTGCTGATTTTTAATTTTCCCAATTTATACCCCCATGAGTGGAAGTGCCCTATGCTCTCTAAGCTGTGTTTTTCAGATGTTTCAGGACTCACCGGACACTTCTCCGGAGTGGCTCTTGGCAATTTACATCCCGCCCATCAGTGTAGCAAGGCTCCCATTTCTCCATGGCCTGTCCTGCATTTCTGGTTTTGACACTTTTTTCAGCATGGCCCTTTTGACCGATGGGAAGCGAGACTTCTTTGTAGCGCTGATTTGCCTTTCCAGGTTGCTTGGTTGGCCAAAAAGGGCGTATGCGTTTTTTCCTGAATATATTCAGGAAAAAACGCATACGCCCTTTTTGGCCAAGGGCATCATTGTCAACGTTTTGCCGCTTTTCATGTGCTTTAAAGGCGATTCGTATCTACCTCCTGAAATCTGTTTCCTGCAATTCTGCCTTGATTTCAAATCCTCTTCTTTGCCTTCCCTCAATATATTTGTGGACGGGAGTTATCATTTATAACTCTGCAGGTTTGTGAATTGCAGTGCCCTGAACCTCCATTTTACAACTCGTTTTTATGGGAGCTGGCCGCAAAATCGCAGAATGGCTTCAGGCCCTGTTCTGGTTCCGGGGGGCAGGCTGAGCCTGTGGTTAATTCTTCTTTCTGATGGGAAAATAGAGTGACCTGTGCCTGTCCCAACACCAAGAGCTAGTCTCTCGTTGGTTCCACGTCTTCCCGTTTATCCTCAGGACAAATTGCAACCTGCATGGAACAGGAGGTTAAAGGTGCTGATGCTCCAAGTAGGGAGCTTGCTAGTAAAGCGGCTGGAATGGCGAACCCGGGCACAAGGAGATGAGAAATGAGGTGCGTTTTAGAAACCTTTCCCCATCACACGGTGTACCATCTTCTGGGTTTCTCATGCATGTTTTTGATGTAGGAAGATGCCCTTGAACCTGGAGATTTGGGACCCATGCGATGGGTACCACGCAGTATTCCTTTAAAGGGTCTGCGTTTGCTCACCCAACCTCACCAAACCTCTCAGCCCCAAGAGTGTCCACCCTTATGTCTCATCCAGCTGTGCGTCTAGATATGGTCAATCCAGGTTGCATCACAGCCCCTGAACGCATTGTGTAAGAATTTCTCTCTCTTTCACTGTCTTTGTTTCATGGGTGTTTCAAAGTAATTTATTTTTATAATGGGGTTTAGCTGCTTTTCACTGCTGTGTTTATGCCGCTTTACACCCACTTGACACACTAACAGAGAGATATCAATACATAGGTTTTACGATTATTATTAGTCAGATATATTCTTGTGCGGTGAATAGGGCGTGTTGAGTCCAGTTCTCTGAGCAAGGAGTAGGTCTTGTCTATTACATATTGGGTTTATGGAACGGTATCTGAGCTAATTTGATACCCTTGTTTTATGTATCACCCCACCTCACCTTTCCCGTTAAGCAGCCATAGTGTGTTTTCTGCATGTGTGACTCTGTTCTGTTTTGTAATTCAGTTCAAGTGTAACGGTTTTTACATTCCCTCTATCAGTGATACCTTAGGAGAAGTGTCCTTTTCTGTGTGACTTATTTCACTTAGAATCGTCGTACCTAAATCCACTCATCATGCTGCTACTAACCTTACGACATTGATTTCATGGCTGAGTGGTATTCCATTGTACATAAGGACCACAACTTCTTTATCCATTTTTCTCTTTCCTGGGATATTTAAGGTGGAATGAAGTGGAGGTCCTGGTCAACAGAGCAGCCCTAAACTTTGGGGTGCTTGTGTCTTGCTGATTTTTAATTTTCCCAATTTATACCCCCATGAGTGGAAGTGCCCTATGCTCTCTAAGCTGTGTTTTTCAGATGTTTCAGGACTCACCGGACACTTCTCCGGAGTGGCTCTTGGCAATTTACATCCCGCCCATCAGTGTAGCAAGGCTCCCATTTCTCCATGGCCTGTCCTGCATTTCTGGTTTTGACACTTTTTTCAGCATGGCCCTTTTGACCGATGGGAAGCGAGACTTCTTTGTAGTGCTGATTTGCCTTTCCAGGTTGCTTGGTTGGCCAAAAAGGGCGTATGCGTTTTTTCCTGAATATATTCAGGAAAAAACGCATACGCCCTTTTTGGCCAAGGGCATCATTGTCAACGTTTTGCCGCTTCTCATGTGCTTTAAAGGCGATTCGTATCTACCTCCTGAAATCTGTTTCCTGCAATTCTGCCTTGATTTCAAATCCTCTTCTTTGCCTTCCCTCAATATATTTGTGGACGAGAGTTATCATTAATAACTCTGCAGGTTTGTGAATTGCAGTGCCCTGAACCTCCATTTTACAACTCGTTTTTATGGGAGCTGGCCGCAAAATCGCAGAATGGCTTCAGGCCCTGTTCTGGTTCCGGGGGGCAGGCTGAGCCTGTGGTTAATTCTTCTTTCTGATGGGAAAATAGAGTGACCTGTGCCTGTCGCAACACCAAGAGCTAGTCTCTCGTTGGTTCCACGTCTTCCCGTTTATCCTCAGGACAAATTGCAACCTGTATGGAACAGGAGGTTAAAGGTGCTGATGCTCCAAGTAGGGAGCTTGCTAGTAAAGCGGCTGGAATGGCGAACCCGGGCACAAGGAGATGAGAAATGAGGTGCGTTTTAGAAACCTTTCCCCATCACACGGTGTACCATCTTCTGGGTTTCTCATGTATGTTTTTGATGTAGGAAGATGCCCTTGAACCTGGAGATTTGGGACCCATGCGATGGGTACCACGCAGTATTCCTTTAAAGGGTCTGCGTTTGCTCACCCAACCTCACCAAACCTCTCAGCCCCAAGAGTGTCCACCCTTATGTCTCATCCAGCTGTGCGTCTAGATATGGTCAATCCAGGTTGCATCACAGCCCCTGAACGCATTGTGTAAGAATTTCTCTCTCTTTCACTGTCTTTGTTTCATGGGTGTTTCAAAGTAATTTATTTTTATAATGGGGTTTAGCTGCTTTTCACTGCTGTGTTTATGCCGCTTTACACCCACTTGATACACTAACAGAGAGATATCAATACATAGGTTTTACGATTATTATTAGTCAGATATATTCTTGTGTGGTGAATAGGGCGTGTTGAGTCCAGTTCTCTGAGCAAGGAGTAGGTCTTGTCTATTACATATTGAGTTTATGGAACGGTATCTGAGCTAATTTGATACCCTTGTTTTATGTATCACCCCACCTCACCTTTCCCGTTAAGCAGCCATAGTGTGTTTTCTGCATGTGTGACTCTGTTCTGTTTTGTAATTCAGTTCAAGTGTAACGGTTTTTACATTCCCTCTATCAGTGATACCTTATGAGAAGTGTCCTTTTCTGTGTGACTTATTTCACTTAGAATCGTCGTACCTAAATCCACTCATCATGCTGCTACTAACCTTACAACATTGATTTCATGGCTGAGTGGTATTCCATTGTACATAAGGACCACAACTTCTTTATCCATTTTTCTCTTTCCTGGGATATTTAAGGTGGAATGAAGTGGAGGTCCTGGTCAACAGAGCAGCCCTAAACTTTGGGGTGCTTGTGTCTTGCTGATTTTTAATTTTCCCAATTTATACCCCCATGAGTGGAAGTGCCCTATGCTCTCTAAGCTGTGTTTTTCAGATGTTTCAGGACTCACCGGACACTTCTCCGGAGTGGCTCTTGGCAATTTACATCCCGCCCATCAGTGTAGCAAGGCTCCCATTTCTCCATGGCCTGTCCTGCATTTCTGGTTTTGACACTTTTTTCAGCATGGCCCTTTTGACCGATGGGAAGCGAGACTTCTTTGTAGCGCTGATTTGCCTTTCCAGGTTGCTTGGTTGGCCAAAAAGGGCGTATGCGATTTTTCCTGAATATATTCAGGAAAAAACGCATACGCCCTTTTTGGCCAAGGGCATCATTGTCAACGTTTTGCCGCTTCTCATGTGCTTTAAAGGCGATTCGTATCTACCTCCTGAAATCTGTTTCCTGCAATTCTGCCTTGATTTCAAATCCTATTCTTTGCCTTCCCTCAATATATTTGTGGACGAGAGTTATCATTAATAACTCTGCAGGTTTCTGAATTGCAGTGCCCTGAACCTCCATTTTACAACTCGTTTTTATGGGAGCTGGCCGCAAAATCGCAGAATGGCTTCAGGCCCTGTTCTGGTTCCGGGGGGCAGGCTGAGCCTGTGGTTAATTCTTCTTTCTGATGGGAAAATAGAGTGACCTGTGCCTGTCCCAACACCAAGAGCTAGTCTCTCGTTGGTTCCACGTCTTCCCGTTTATCCTCAGGACAAATTGCAACCTGTATGGAACAGGAGGTTAAAGGTGCTGATGCTCCAAGTAGGGAGCTTGCTAGTAAAGCGGCTGGAATGGCGAACCCGGGCACAAGGCGATGAGAAATGAGGTGCGTTTTAGAAACCTTTCCCCATCACACGGTGTACCATCTTCTGGGTTTCTCATGCATGTTTTTGATGTAGGAAGATGCCCTTGAACCTGGAGATTTGGGACCCATGCGATGGGTACCACGCAGTATTCCTTTAAAGGGTCTGCGTTTGCTCACCCAACCTCACCAAACCTCTCAGCCCCAAGAGTGTCCACCCTTATGTCTCATCCAGCTGTGCGTCTAGATATGGTCAATCCAGGTTGCATCACAGCCCCTGAACGCATTGTGTAAGAATTTCTCTCTCTTTCACTGTCTTTGTTTCATGGGTGTTTCAAAGTAATTTATTTTTATAATGGGGTTTAGCTGCTTTTCACTGCTGTGTTTATGCCGCTTTACACCCACTTGACACAATAACAGAGAGATATCAATACATAGGTTTTACGATTATTATTAGTCAGATATATTCTTGTGCGGTGAATAGGGCGTGTTGAGTCCAGTTCTCTGAGCAAGGAGTAGGTCTTGTCTATTACATATTGAGTTTATGGAACGGTATCTGAGCTAATTTGATACCCTTGTTTTATGTATCACCCCACCTCACCTTTCCCGTTAAGCAGCCATAGTGTGTTTTCTGCATGTGTGACTCTGTTCTGTTTTGTAATTCAGTTCAAGTGTAACGGTTTTTACATTCCCTCTATCAGTGATACCTTATGAGAAGTGTCCTTTTCTGTGTGACTTATTTCACTTAGAATCGTCGTACCTAAATCCACTCATCATGCTGCTACTAACCTTACGACATTGATTTCATGGCTGAGTGATATTCCATTGTACATAAGGACCACAACTTCTTTATCCATTTTTCTCTTTCCTGGGATATTTAAGGTGGAATGAAGTGGAGGTCCTGGTCAACAGAGCAGCCCTAAACTTTGGGGTGCTTGTGTCTTGCTGATTTTTAATTTTCCCAATTTATACCCCCATGAGTGGAAGTGCCCTATGCTCTCTAAGCTGTGTTTTTCAGATGTTTCAGGACTCACCGGACAGTTCTCCGGAGTGGCTCTTGGCAATTTACATCCCGCCCATCAGTGTAGCAAGGCTCCCATTTCTCCATGGCCTATCCTGCATTTCTGGTTTTGACACTTTTTTCAGCATGGCCCTTTTGACCGATGGGAAGCGAGACTTCTTTGTAGCGCTGATTTGCCTTTCCAGGTTGCTTGGTTGGCCAAAAAGGGCGTATGCATTTTTTCCTGAATATATTCAGGAAAAAACGCATACGCCCTTTTTGGCCAAGGGCATCATTGTCAACGTTTTGCCGCTTCTCATGTGCTTTAAAGGCGATTCGTATCTACCTCCTGAAATCTGTTTCCTGCAATTCTGCCTTGATTTCAAATCCTCTTCTTTGCCTTCCCTCAATATATTTGTGGACGAGAGTTATCATTAATAACTCTGCAGGTTTGTGAATTGCAGTGCCCTGAACCTCCATTTTACAACTCGTTTTTATGGGAGCTGGCCGCAAAATCGCAGAATGGCTTCAGGCCCTGTTCTGGTTCCGGGGGGCAGGCTGAGCCTGTGGTTAATTCTTCTTTCTGATGGGAAAATAGAGTGACCTGTGCCTGTCCCAACACCAAGAGCTAGTCTCTCGTTGGTTCCACGTCTTCCCGTTTATCCTCAGGACAAATTGCAACCTGTATGGAACAGGAGGTTAAAGGTGCTGATGCTCCAAGTAGGGAGCTTGCTAGTAAAGCGGCTGGAATGGCGAACCCGGGCACAAGGAGATGAGAAATGAGGTGCGTTTTAGAAACCTTTCCCCATCACACGGTGTACCATCTTCTGGGTTTCTCATGTATGTTTTTGATGTAGGAAGATGCCCTTGAACCTGGAGATTTGGGACCCATGCGATGGGTACCACGCAGTATTCCTTTAAAGGGTCTGCGTTTGCTCACCCAACCTCACCAAACCTCTCAGCCCCAAGAGTGTCCACCCTTATGTCTCATCCAGCTGTGCGTCTAGATATGGTCAATCCAGGTTGCATCACAGCCCCTGAACGCATTGTGTAAGAATTTCTCTCTCTTTCACTGTCTTTGTTTCATGGGTGTTTCAAAGTAATTTATTTTTATAATGGGGTTTAGCTGCTTTTCACTGCTGTGTTTATGCCGCTTTACACCCACTTGACACACTAACAGAGAGATATCAATACATAGGTTTTACGATTATTATTAGTCAGATATATTCTTGTGCGGTGAATAGGGCGTGTTGAGTCCAGTTCTCTGAGCAAGGAGTAGGTCTTGTCTATTACATATTGGGTTTATGGAACGGTATCTGAGCTAATTTGATACCCTTGTTTTATGTATCACCCCACCTCACCTTTCCCGTTAAGCAGCCATAGTGTGTTTTCTGCATGTGTGACTCTGTTCTGTTTTGTAATTCAGTTCAAGTGTAACGGTTTTTACATTCCCTCTATCAGTGATACCTTATGAGAAGTGTCCTTTTCTGTGTGACTTATTTCACTTAGAATCGTCGTACCTAAATCCACTCATCATGCTGCTACTAACCTTACGACATTGATTTCATGGCTGAGTGATATTCCATTGTACATAAGGACCACAACTTCTTTATCCATTTTTCTCTTTCCTGGGATATTTAAGGTGGAATGAAGTGGAGGTCCTGGTCAAGAGAGCAGCCCTAAACTTTGGGGTGCTTGTGTCTTGCTGATTTTTAATTTTCCCAATTTATACCCCCATGAGTGGAAGTGCCCTATGCTCTCTAAGCTGTGTTTTTCAGATGTTTCAGGACTCACCGGACACTTCTCCGGAGTGGCTCTTGGCAATTTACATCCCGCCCATCAGTGTAGCAAGGCTCCCATTTCTCCATGGCCTGTCCTGCATTTCTGGTTTTGACACTTTTTTCAGCATGGCCCTTTTGACCGATGGGAAGCGAGACTTGTTTGTAGCGCTGATTTGCCTTTCCAGGTTGCTTGGTTGGCCAAAAAGGGCGTATGCGTTTTTTCCTGAATATATTCAGGAAAAAACGCATACGCCCTTTTTGGCCAAGGGCATCATTGTCAACGTTTTGCCGCTTCTCATGTGCTTTAAAGGCGATTCGTATCTACCTCCTGAAATCTGTTTCCTGCAATTCTGCCTTGATTTCAAATCCGCTTCTTTGCCTTCCCTCAATATATTTGTGGACGAGAGTTATCATTTATAACTCTGCAGGTTTGTGAATTGCAGTGCCCTGAACCTCCATTTTACAACTCGTTTTTATGGGAGCTGGCCGCAAAATCGCAGAATGGCTTCAGGCCCTGTTCTGGTTCCGGGGGGCAGGCTGAGCCTGTGGTTAATTCTTCTTTCTGATGGGAAAATAGAGTGACCTGTGCCTGTCCCAACACCAAGAGCTAGTCTCTCGTTGGTTCCACGTCTTCCCGTTTATCCTCAGGACAAATTGCAACCTGTACGGAACAGGAGGTTAAAGGTGCTGATGCTCCAAGTAGGGAGCTTGCTAGTAAAGCGGCTGGAATGGCGAACCCGGGCACAAGGAGATGAGAAATGAGGTGCGTTTTAGAAACCTTTCCCCATCACACGGTGTACCATCTTCTGGGTTTCTCATGCATGTTTTTGATGTAGGAAGATGCCCTTGAACCTGGAGATTTGGGACCCATGCGATGGGTACCACGCAGTATTACTTTAAAGGGTCTGCGTTTGCTCACCCAACCTCAGCAAACCTCTCAGCCCCAAGAGTGTCCACCCTTATGTCTCATCCAGCTGTGCGTCTAGATATGGTCAATCCAGGTTGCATCACAGCCCCTGAACGCATTGTGTAAGAATTTCTCTCTCTTTCACTGTCTTTGTTTCATGGGTGTTTCAAAGTAATTTATTTTTATAATGGGGTTTAGCTGCTTTTCACTGCTGTGTTTATGCCGCTTTACACCCACTTGACACACTAACAGAGAGATATCAATACATAGGTTTTACGATTATTATTAGTCAGATATATTCTTGTGCGGTGAATAGGGCGTGTTGAGTCCAGTTCTCTGAGCAAGGAGTAGGTCTTGTCTATTACATATTGGGTTTATGGAACGGTATCTGAGCTAATTTGATACCCTTGTTTTATGTATCACCCCACCTCACCTTTCCCGTTAAGCAGCCATAGTGTGTTTTCTGCATGTGTGACTCTGTTCTGTTTTGTAATTCAGTTCAAGTGTAACGGTTTTTACATTCCCTCTATCAGTGATACCTTATGAGAAGTGTCCTTTTCTGTGTGACTTATTTCACTTAGAATCGTCGTACCTAAATCCACTCATCATGCTGCTACTAACCTTACGACATTGATTTCATGGCTGAGTGATATTCCATTGTACATAAGGACCACAACTTCTTTATCCATTTTTCTCTTTCCTGGGATATTTAAGGTGGAATGAAGTGGAGGTCCTGGTCAACAGAGCAGCCCTAAACTTTGGGGTGCTTGTGTCTTGCTGATTTTTAATTTTCCCAATTTATACCCCCATGAGTGGAAGTGCCCTATGCTCTCTAAGCTGTGTTTTTCAGATGTTTCAGGACTCACCGGACACTTCTCCGGAGTGGCTCTTGGCAATTTACATCCCGCCCATCAGTGTAGCAAGGCTCCCATTTCTCCATGGCCTGTCCTGCATTTCTGGTTTTGACACTTTTTTCAGCATGGCCCTTTTGACCGATGGGAAGCGAGACTTCTTTGTAGCGCTGATTTGCATTTCCAGGTTGCTTGGTTGGCCAAAAAGGGCGTATGCGTTTTTTCCTGAATATATTCAGGAAAAAACGCATATGCCCTTTTTGGCCAAGGGCATCATTGTCAACGTTTTGCTGCTTTTCATGTGCTTTAAAGGCGATTCGTATCTACCTCCTGAAATCTCTTTCCTGCAATTCTGCCTTGATTTCAAATCCTCTTCTTTGCCTTCCCTCAATATATTTGTGGACGAGAGTTATCATTTATAACTCTGCAGGTTTGTGAATTGCAGTGCCCTGAACCTCCATTTTACAACTCGTTTTTATGGGAGCTGGCCGCAAAATCGCAGAATGGCTTCAGGCCCTGTTCTGGTTCCGGGGGGCAGGCTGAGCCTGTGGTTAATTCTTCTTTCTGATGGGAAAATAGAGTGACCCGTGCCTGTCCCAACACCAAGAGCTAGTCTCTCGTTGGTTCCACGTCTTCCCGTTTATCCTCAGGACAAATTGCAACCTGTATGGAACAGGAGGTTAAAGGTGCTGATGCTCCAAGTAGGGAGCTTGCTAGTAAAGCGGCTGGAATGGCGAACCCGGGCACAAGGAGATGAGAAATGAGGTGCGTTTTAGAAACCTTTCCCCATCACACAGTGTACCATCTTCTGGGTTTCTCATGCATGTTTTTGATGTAGGAAGATGCCCTTGAACCTGGAGATTTGGGACCCATGCGATGGGTACCACGCAGTATTACTTTAAAGGGTCTGCGTTTGCTCACCCAACCTCACCAAACCTCTCAGCCCCAAGAGTGTCCACCCTTATGTCTCATCCAGGTGTGCGTCTAGATATGGTCAATCCAGGTTGCATCACAGCCCCTGAACGCATTGTGTAAGAATTTCTCTCTCTTTCACTGTCTTTGTTTCATGGGTGTTTCAAAGTAATTTATTTTTATAATGGGGTTTAGCTGCTTTTCACTGCTGTGTTTATGCTGCTTTACACCCACTTGACACAATAACAGAGAGATATCAATACATAGGTTTTACGATTATTATTAGTCAGATATATTCTTGTGCGGTGAATAGGGCGTGTTGAGTCCAGTTCTCTGAGCAAGGAGTAGGTCTTGTCTATTACATATTGAGTTTATGGAACGGTATCTGAGCTAATTTGATACCCTTGTTTTATGTATCACCCCACCTCACCTTTCCCGTTAAGCAGCCATAGTGTGTTTTCTGCATGTGTGACTCTGTTCTGTTTTGTAATTCAGTTCAAGTGTAACGGTTTTTACATTCCCTCTATCAGTGATACCTTATGAGAAGTGTCCTTTTCTGTGTGACTTATTTCACTTAGAATCGTCGTACCTAAATCCACTCATCATGCTGCTACTAACCTTACGACATTGATTTCATGGCTGAGTGATATTCCATTGTACATAAGGACCACAACTTCTTTATCCATTTTTCTCTTTCCTGGGATATTTAAGGTGGAATGAAGTGGAGGTCCTGGTCAACAGAGCAGCCCTAAACTTTGGGGTGCTTGTGTCTTGCTGATTCTTAATTTTCCCAATTTATACCCCCATGAGTGGAAGTGCCCTATGCTCTCTAAGCTGTGTTTTTCAGATGTTTCAGGACTCACCGGACAGTTCTCCGGAGTGGCTCTTGGCAATTTACATCCCGCCCATCAGTGTAGCAAGGCTCCCATTTTTCCATGGCCTGTCCTGCATTTCTGGTTTTGACACTTTTTTCAGCATGGCCCTTTTGACCGATGGGAAGCGAGACTTCTTTGTAGCGCTGATTTGCCTTTCCAGGTTGCTTGGTTGGCCAAAAAGGGCGTATGCGTTTTTTCCTGAATATATTCAGGAAAAAACGCATACGCCCTTTTTGGCGAAGGGCATCATTTTCAACGTTTTGCCGCTTCTCATGTGCTTTAAAGGCGATTCGTATCTACCTCCTGAAATCTGTTTCCTGCAATTCTGCCTTGATTTCAAATCCTCTTCTTTGCCTTCCCTCAATATATTTGTGGACGAGAGTTATCATTAATAACTCTGCAGGTTTGTGAATTGCAGTGCCCTGAACCTCCATTTTACAACTCGTTTTTATGGGAGCTGGCCGCAAAATCGCAGAATGGCTTCAGGCCCTGTTCTGGTTCCGGGGGGCAGGCTGAGCCTGTGGTTAATTCTTCTTTCTGATGGGAAAATAGAGTGACCTGTGCCTGTCCCAACACCAAGAGCTAGTCTCTCGTTGGTTCCACGTCTTCCCGTTTATCCTCAGGACAAATTGCAACCTGTATGGAACAGGAGGTTAAAGGTGCTGATGCTCCAAGTAGGGAGCTTGCTAGTAAAGCGGCTGGAATGGCGAACCCGGGCACAAGGAGATGAGAAATGAGGTGCGTTTTAGAAACCTTTCCCCATCACACGGTGTACCATCTTCTGGGTTTCTCATGTATGTTTTTGATGTAGGAAGATGCCCTTGAACCTGGAGATTTGGGACCCATGCGATGGGTACCACGCAGTATTCCTTTAAAGGGTCTGCGTTTGCTCACCCAACCTCACCAAACCTCTCAGCCCCAAGAGTGTCCACCCTTATGTCTCATCCAGCTGTGCGTCTAGATATGGTCAATCCAGGTTGCATCACAGCCCCTGAACGCATTGTGTAAGAATTTCTCTCTCTTTCACTGTCTTTGTTTCATGGGTGTTTCAAAGTAATTTATTTTTATAATGGGGTTTAGCTGCTTTTCACTGCTGTGTTTATGCCGCTTTACACCCACTTGACACACTAACAGAGAGATATCAATACATAGGTTTTACGATTATTATTAGTCAGATATATTCTTGTGTGGTGAATAGGGCGTGTTGAGTCCAGTTCTCTGAGCAAGGAGTAGGTCTTGTCTATTACATATTGAGTTTATGGAACGGTATCTGAGCTAATTTGATACCCTTGTTTTATGTATCACCCCACCTCACCTTTCCCGTTAAGCAGCCATAGTGTGTTTTCTGCATGTGTGACTCTGTTCTGTTTTGTAATTCAGTTCAAGTGTAACGGTTTTTACATTCCCTCTATCAGTGATACCTTATGAGAAGTGTCCTTTTCTGTGTGACTTATTTCACTTAGAATCGTCGTACCTAAATCCACTCATCATGCTGCTACTAACCTTACGACATTGATTTCATGGCTGAGTGATATTCCATTGTACATAAGGACCACAACTTCTTTATCCATTTTTCTCTTTCCTGGGATATTTAAGGTGGAATGAAGTGGAGGTCCTGGTCAACAGAGCAGCCCTAAACTTTGGGGTGCTTGTGTCTTGCTGATTTTTAATTTTCCCAATTTATACCCCCATGAGTGGAAGTGCCCTATGCTCTCTAAGCTGTGTTTTTCAGATGTTTCAGGACTCACCGGACACTTCTCCGGAGTGGCTCTTGGCAATTTACATCCCGCCCATCAGTGTAGCAAGGCTCCCATTTCTCCATGGCCTGTCCTGCATTTCTGGTTTTGACACTTTTTTCAGCATGGCCCTTTTGACCGATGGGAAGCGAGACTTCTTTGTAGCGCTGATTTGCATTTCCAGGTTGCTTGGTTGGCCAAAAAGGGCGTATGCGTTTTTTCCTGAATATATTCAGGAAAAAACGCATATGCCCTTTTTGGCCAAGGGCATCATTGTCAACGTTTTGCCGCTTTTCATGTGCTTTAAAGGCGATTCGTATCTACCTCCTGAAATCTCTTTCCTGCAATTCTGCCTTGATTTCAAATCCTCTTCTTTGCCTTCCCTCAATATATTTGTGGACGAGAGTTATCATTTATAACTCTGCAGGTTTGTGAATTGCAGTGCCCTGAACCTCCATTTTACAACTCGTTTTTATGGGAGCTGGCCGCAAAATCGCAGAATGGCTTCAGGCCCTGTTCTGGTTCCGGGGGGCAGGCTGAGCCTGTGGTTAATTCTTCTTTCTGATGGGAAAATAGAGTGACCCGTGCCTGTCCCAACACCAAGAGCTAGTCTCTCGTTGGTTCCACGTCTTCCCGTTTATCCTCAGGACAAATTGCAACCTGTATGGAACAGGAGGTTAAAGGTGCTGATGCTCCAAGTAGGGAGCTTGCTAGTAAAGCGGCTGGAATGGCGAACCCGGGCACAAGGAGATGAGAAATGAGGTGCGTTTTAGAAACCTTTCCCCATCACACGGTGTACCATCTTCTGGGTTTCTCATGTATGTTTTTGATGTAGGAAGATGCCCTTGAACCTGGAGATTTGGGACCCATGCGATGGGTACCACGCAGTATTCCTTTAAAGGGTCTGCGTTTGCTCACCCAACCTCACCAAACCTCTCAGCCCCAAGAGTGTCCACCCTTATGTCTCATCCAGCTGTGCGTCTAGATATGGTCAATCCAGGTTGCATCACAGCCCCTGAACGCATTGTGTAAGAATTTCTCTCTCTTTCACTGTCTTTGTTTCATGGGTGTTTCAAAGTAATTTATTTTTATAATGGGGTTTAGCTGCTTTTCACTGCTGTGTTTATGCCGCTTTACACCCACTTGACACACTAACAGAGAGATATCAATACATAGGTTTTACGATTATTATTAGTCAGATATATTCTTGTGTGGTGAATAGGGCGTGTTGAGTCCAGTTCTCTGAGCAAGGAGTAGGTCTTGTCTATTACATATTGAGTTTATGGAACGGTATCTGAGCTAATTTGATACCCTTGTTTTATGTATCACCCCACCTCACCTTTCCCGTTAAGCAGCCATAGTGTGTTTTCTGCATGTGTGACTCTGTTCTGTTTTGTAATTCAGTTCAAGTGTAACGGTTTTTACATTCCCTCTATCAGTGATACCTTATGAGAAGTGTCCTTTTCTGTGTGACTTATTTCACTTAGAATCGTCGTACCTAAATCCACTCATCATGCTGCTACTAACCTTACGACATTGATTTCATGGCTGAGTGATATTCCATTGTACATAAGGACCACAACTTCTTTATCCATTTTTCTCTTTCCTGGGATATTTAAGGTGGAATGAAGTGGAGGTCCTGGTCAACAGAGCAGCCCTAAACTTTGGGGTGCTTGTGTCTTGCTGATTTTTAATTTTCCCAATTTATACCCCCATGAGTGGAAGTGCCCTATGCTCTCTAAGCTGTGTTTTTCAGATGTTTCAGGACTCACCGGACACTTCTCCGGAGTGGCTCTTGGCAATTTACATCCCGCCCATCAGTGTAGCAAGGCTCCCATTTCTCCATGGCCTGTCCTGCATTTCTGGTTTTGACACTTTTTTCAGCATGGCCCTTTTGACCGATGGGAAGCGAGACTTCTTTGTAGCGCTGATTTGCCTTTCCAGGTTGCTTGGTTGGCCAAAAAGGGCGTATGCGTTTTTTCCTGAATATATTCAGGAAAAAACGCATACGCCCTTTTTGGCCAAGGGCATCATTGTCAACGTTTTGCCGCTTCTCATGTGCTTTAAAGGCGATTCGTATCTACCTCCTGAAATCTGTTTCCTGCAATTCTGCCTTGATTTCAAATCCGCTTCTTTGCCTTCCCTCAATATATTTGTGGACGAGAGTTATCATTTATAACTCTGCAGGTTTGTGAATTGCAGTGCCCTGAACCTCCATTTTACAACTCGTTTTTATGGGAGCTGGCCGCAAAATTGCAGAATGGCTTCAGGCCCTGTTCTGGTTCCGGGGGGCAGGCTGAGCCTGTGGTTAATTCTTCTTTCTGATGGGAAAATAGAGTGACCTGTGCCTGTCCCAACACCAAGAGCTAGTCTCTCGTTGGTTCCACGTCTTCCCGTTTATCCTCAGGACAAATTGCAACCTGCATGGAACAGGAGGTTAAAGGTGCTGATGCTCCAAGTAGGGAGCTTGCTAGTAAAGCGGCTGGAATGGCGAACCCGGGCACAAGGAGATGAGAAATGAGGTGCGTTTTAGAAACCTTTCCCCATCACACGGTGTACCATCTTCTGGGTTTCTCATGCATGTTTTTGATGTAGGAAGATGCCCTTGAACCTGAAGATTTGGGACCCATGCGATGGGTACCACGCAGTATTCCTTTAAAGGGTCTGCGTTTGCTCACCCAACCTCACCAAACCTCTCAGCCCCAAGAGTGTCCACCCTTATGTCTCATCCAGCTGTGCGTCTAGATATGGTCAATCCAGGTTGCATCACAGCCCCTGAACGCATTGTGTAAGAATTTCTCTCTCTTTCACTGTCTTTGTTTCATGGGTGTTTCAAAGTAATTTATTTTTATAATGGGGTTTAGCTGCTTTTCACTGCTGTGTTTATGCTGCTTTACACCCACTTGACACAATAACAGAGAGATATCAATACATAGGTTTTACGATTATTATTAGTCAGATATATTCTTGTGCGGTGAATAGGGCGTGTTGAGTCCAGTTCTCTGAGCAAGGAGTAGGTCTTGTCTATTACATATTGAGTTTATGGAACGGTATCTGAGCTAATTTGATACCCTTGTTTTATGTATCACCCCACCTCACCTTTCCCGTTAAGCAGCCATAGTGTGTTTTCTGCATGTGTGACTCTGTTCTGTTTTGTAATTCAGTTCAAGTGTAACGGTTTTTACATTCCCTCTATCAGTGATACCTTATGAGAAGTGTCCTTTTCTGTGTGACTTATTTCACTTAGAATCGTCGTACCTAAATCCACTCATCATGCTGCTACTAACCTTACGACATTGATTTCATGGCTGAGTGGTATTCCATTGTACATAAGGACCACAACTTCTTTATCCATTTTTCTCTTTCCTGGGATATTTAAGGTGGAATGAAGTGGAGGTCCTGGTCAACAGAGCAGCCCTAAACTTTGGGGTGCTTGTGTCTTGCTGATTTTTCATTTTCCCAATTTATACCCCCATGAGTGGAAGTGCCCTATGCTCTCTAAGCTGTGTTTTTCAGATGTTTCAGGACTCACCGGACAGTTCTCCGGAGTGGCTCTTGGCAATTTACATCCCGCCCATCAGTGTAGCAAGGCTCCCATTTCTCCATGGCCTGTCCTGCATTTCTGGTTTTGACACTTTTTTCAGCATGGCCCTTTTGACCGATGGGAAGCGAGACTTCTTTGTAGCGCTGATTTGCCTTTCCAGGTTGCTTGGTTGGCCAAAAAGGGCGTATGCGATTTTTCCTGAATATATTCAGGAAAAAACGCATACGCCCTTTTTGGCCAAGGGCATCATTGTCAACGTTTTGCCGCTTCTCATGTGCTTTAAAGGCGATTCGTATCTACCTCCTGAAATCTGTTTCCTGCAATTCTGCCTTGATTTCAAATCCTCTTCTTTGCCTTCCCTCAATATATTTGTGGACGAGAGTTATCATTAATAACTCTGCAGGTTTGTGAATTGCAGTGCCCTGAACCTCCATTTTACAACTCGTTTTTATGGGAGCTGGCCGCAAAATCGCAGAATGGCTTCAGGCCCTGTTCTGGTTCCGGGGGGCAGGCTGAGCCTGTGGTTAATTCTTCTTTCTGATGGGAAAATAGAGTGACCTGTGCCTGTCCCAACACCAAGAGCTAGTCTCTCGTTGGTTCCACGTCTTCCCGTTTATCCTCAGGACAAATTGCAACCTGTATGGAACAGGAGGTTAAAGGTGCTGATGCTCCAAGTAGGGAGCTTGCTAGTAAAGCGGCTGGAATGGCGAACCCGGGCACAAGGAGATGAGAAATGAGGTGCGTTTTAGAAACCTTTCCCCATCACACGGTGTACCATCTTCTGGGTTTCTCATGTATGTTTTTGATGTAGGAAGATGCCCTTGAACCTGGAGATTTGGGACCCATGCGATGGGTACCACGCAGTATTCCTTTAAAGGGTCTGCGTTTGCTCACCCAACCTCACCAAACCTCTCAGCCCCAAGAGTGTCCACCCTTATGTCTCATCCAGCTGTGCGTCTAGATATGGTCAATCCAGGTTGCATCACAGCCCCTGAACGCATTGTGTAAGAATTTCTCTCTCTTTCACTGTCTTTGTTTCATGGGTGTTTCAAAGTAATTTATTTTTATAATGGGGTTTAGCTGCTTTTCACTGCTGTGTTTATGCCGCTTTACACCCACTTGACACACTAACAGAGAGATATCAATACATAGGTTTTACGATTATTATTAGTCAGATATATTCTTGTGTGGTGAATAGGGCGTGTTGAGTCCAGTTCTCTGAGCAAGGAGTAGGTCTTGTCTATTACATATTGAGTTTATGGAACGGTATCTGAGCTAATTTGATACCCTTGTTTTATGTATCACCCCACCTCACCTTTCCCGTTAAGCAGCCATAGTGTGTTTTCTGCATGTGTGACTCTGTTCTGTTTTGTAATTCAGTTCAAGTGTAACGGTTTTTACATTCCCTCTATCAGTGATACCTTATGAGAAGTGTCCTTTTCTGTGTGACTTATTTCACTTAGAATCGTCGTACCTAAATCCACTCATCATGCTGCTACTAACCTTACGACATTGATTTCATGGCTGAGTGATATTCCATTGTACATAAGGACCACAACTTCTTTATCCATTTTTCTCTTTCCTGGGATATTTAAGGTGGAATGAAGTGGAGGTCCTGGTCAACAGAGCAGCCCTAAACTTTGGGGTGCTTGTGTCTTGCTGATTTTTAATTTTCCCAATTTATACCCCCATGAGTGGAAGTGCCCTATGCTCTCTAAGCTGTGTTTTTCAGATGTTTCAGGACTCACCGGACACTTCTCCGGAGTGGCTCTTGGCAATTTACATCCCGCCCATCAGTGTAGCAAGGCTCCCATTTCTCCATGGCCTGTCCTGCATTTCTGGTTTTGACACTTTTTTCAGCATGGCCCTTTTGACCGATGGGAAGCGAGACTTCTTTGTAGCGCTGATTTGCATTTCCAGGTTGCTTGGTTGGCCAAAAAGGGCGTATGCGTTTTTTCCTGAATATATTCAGGAAAAAACGCATATGCCCTTTTTGGCCAAGGGCATCATTGTCAACGTTTTGCCGCTTTTCATGTGCTTTAAAGGCGATTCGTATCTACCTCCTGAAATCTCTTTCCTGCAATTCTGCCTTGATTTCAAATCCTCTTCTTTGCCTTCCCTCAATATATTTGTGGACGAGAGTTATCATTTATAACTCTGCAGGTTTGTGAATTGCAGTGCCCTGAACCTCCATTTTACAACTCGTTTTTATGGGAGCTGGCCGCAAAATCGCAGAATGGCTTCAGGCCCTGTTCTGGTTCCGGGGGGCAGGCTGAGCCTGTGGTTAATTCTTCTTTCTGATGGGAAAATAGAGTGACCCGTGCCTGTCCCAACACCAAGAGCTAGTCTCTCGTTGGTTCCACGTCTTCCCGTTTATCCTCAGGACAAATTGCAACCTGTATGGAACAGGAGGTTAAAGGTGCTGATGCTCCAAGTAGGGAGCTTGCTAGTAAAGCGGCTGGAATGGCGAACCCGGGCACAAGGAGATGAGAAATGAGGTGCGTTTTAGAAACCTTTCCCCATCACACAGTGTACCATCTTCTGGGTTTCTCATGCATGTTTTTGATGTAGGAAGATGCCCTTGAACCTGGAGATTTGGGACCCATGCGATGGGTACCACGCAGTATTACTTTAAAGGGTCTGCGTTTGCTCACCCAACCTCACCAAACCTCTCAGCCCCAAGAGTGTCCACCCTTATGTCTCATCCAGGTGTGCGTCTAGATATGGTCAATCCAGGTTGCATCACAGCCCCTGAACGCATTGTGTAAGAATTTCTCTCTCTTTCACTGTCTTTGTTTCATGGGTGTTTCAAAGTAATTTATTTTTATAATGGGGTTTAGCTGCTTTTCACTGCTGTGTTTATGCTGCTTTACACCCACTTGACACAATAACAGAGAGATATCAATACATAGGTTTTACGATTATTATTAGTCAGATATATTCTTGTGCGGTGAATAGGGCGTGTTGAGTCCAGTTCTCTGAGCAAGGAGTAGGTCTTGTCTATTACATATTGAGTTTATGGAACGGTATCTGAGCTAATTTGATACCCTTGTTTTATGTATCACCCCACCTCACCTTTCCCGTTAAGCAGCCATAGTGTGTTTTCTGCATGTGTGACTCTGTTCTGTTTTGTAATTCAGTTCAAGTGTAACGGTTTTTACATTCCCTCTATCAGTGATACCTTATGAGAAGTGTCCTTTTCTGTGTGACTTATTTCACTTAGAATCGTCGTACCTAAATCCACTCATCATGCTGCTACTAACCTTACGACATTGATTTCATGGCTGAGTGATATTCCATTGTACATAAGGACCACAACTTCTTTATCCATTTTTCTCTTTCCTGGGATATTTAAGGTGGAATGAAGTGGAGGTCCTGGTCAACAGAGCAGCCCTAAACTTTGGGGTGCTTGTGTCTTGCTGATTTTTAATTTTCCCAATTTATACCCCCATGAGTGGAAGTGCCCTATGCTCTCTAAGCTGTGTTTTTCAGATGTTTCAGGACTCACCGGACACTTCTCCGGAGTGGCTCTTGGCAATTTACATCCCGCCCATCAGTGTAGCAAGGCTCCCATTTTTCCATGGCCTGTCCTGCATTTCTGGTTTTGACACTTTTTTCAGCATGGCCCTTTTGACCGATGGGAAGCGAGACTTCTTTGTAGCGCTGATTTGCCTTTCCAGGTTGCTTGGTTGGCCAAAAAGGGCGTATGCGTTTTTTCCTGAATATATTCAGGAAAAAACGCATACGCCCTTTTTGGCGAAGGGCATCATTTTCAACGTTTTGCCGCTTCTCATGTGCTTTAAAGGCGATTCGTATCTACCTCCTGAAATCTGTTTCCTGCAATTCTGCCTTGATTTCAAATCCTCTTCTTTGCCTTCCCTCAATATATTTGTGGACGAGAGTTATCATTAATAACTCTGCAGGTTTGTGAATTGCAGTGCCCTGAACCTCCATTTTACAACTCGTTTTTATGGGAGCTGGCCGCAAAATCGCAGAATGGCTTCAGGCCCTGTTCTGGTTCCGGGGGGCAGGCTGAGCCTGTGGTTAATTCTTCTTTCTGATGGGAAAATAGAGTGACCTGTGCCTGTCCCAACACCAAGAGCTAGTCTCTCGTTGGTTCCACGTCTTCCCGTTTATCCTCAGGACAAATTGCAACCTGTATGGAACAGGAGGTTAAAGGTGCTGATGCTCCAAGTAGGGAGCTTGCTAGTAAAGCGGCTGGAATGGCGAACCCGGGCACAAGGAGATGAGAAATGAGGTGCGTTTTAGAAACCTTTCCCCATCACACGGTGTACCATCTTCTGGGTTTCTCATGTATGTTTTTGATGTAGGAAGATGCCCTTGAACCTGGAGATTTGGGACCCATGCGATGGGTACCACGCAGTATTCCTTTAAAGGGTCTGCGTTTGCTCACCCAACCTCACCAAACCTCTCAGCCCCAAGAGTGTCCACCCTTATGTCTCATCCAGCTGTGCGTCTAGATATGGTCAATCCAGGTTGCATCACAGCCCCTGAACGCATTGTGTAAGAATTTCTCTCTCTTTCACTGTCTTTGTTTCATGGGTGTTTCAAAGTAATTTATTTTTATAATGGGGTTTAGCTGCTTTTCACTGCTGTGTTTATGCCGCTTTACACCCACTTGACACACTAACAGAGAGATATCAATACATAGGTTTTACGATTATTATTAGTCAGATATATTCTTGTGTGGTGAATAGGGCGTGTTGAGTCCAGTTCTCTGAGCAAGGAGTAGGTCTTGTCTATTACATATTGAGTTTATGGAACGGTATCTGAGCTAATTTGATACCCTTGTTTTATGTATCACCCCACCTCACCTTTCCCGTTAAGCAGCCATAGTGTGTTTTCTGCATGTGTGACTCTGTTCTGTTTTGTAATTCAGTTCAAGTGTAACGGTTTTTACATTCCCTCTATCAGTGATACCTTATGAGAAGTGTCCTTTTCTGTGTGACTTATTTCACTTAGAATCGTCGTACCTAAATCCACTCATCATGCTGCTACTAACCTTACGACATTGATTTCATGGCTGAGTGATATTCCATTGTACATAAGGACCACAACTTCTTTATCCATTTTTCTCTTTCCTGGGATATTTAAGGTGGAATGAAGTGGAGGTCCTGGTCAACAGAGCAGCCCTAAACTTTGGGGTGCTTGTGTCTTGCTGATTTTTAATTTTCCCAATTTATACCCCCATGAGTGGAAGTGCCCTATGCTCTCTAAGCTGTGTTTTTCAGATGTTTCAGGACTCACCGGACACTTCTCCGGAGTGGCTCTTGGCAATTTACATCCCGCCCATCAGTGTAGCAAGGCTCCCATTTCTCCATGGCCTGTCCTGCATTTCTGGTTTTGACACTTTTTTCAGCATGGCCCTTTTGACCGATGGGAAGCGAGACTTCTTTGTAGCGCTGATTTGCCTTTCCAGGTTGCTTGGTTGGCCAAAAAGGGCGTATGCGTTTTTTCCTGAATATATTCAGGAAAAAACGCATACGCCCTTTTTGGCCAAGGGCATCATTGTCAACGTTTTGCCGCTTCTCATGTGCTTTAAAGGCGATTCGTATCTACCTCCTGAAATCTGTTTCCTGCAATTCTGCCTTGATTTCAAATCCGCTTCTTTGCCTTCCCTCAATATATTTGTGGACGAGAGTTATCATTTATAACTCTGCAGGTTTGTGAATTGCAGTGCCCTGAACCTCCATTTTACAACTCGTTTTTATGGGAGCTGGCCGCAAAATTGCAGAATGGCTTCAGGCCCTGTTCTGGTTCCGGGGGGCAGGCTGAGCCTGTGGTTAATTCTTCTTTCTGATGGGAAAATAGAGTGACCTGTGCCTGTCCCAACACCAAGAGCTAGTCTCTCGTTGGTTCCACGTCTTCCCGTTTATCCTCAGGACAAATTGCAACCTGCATGGAACAGGAGGTTAAAGGTGCTGATGCTCCAAGTAGGGAGCTTGCTAGTAAAGCGGCTGGAATGGCGAACCCGGGCACAAGGAGATGAGAAATGAGGTGCGTTTTAGAAACCTTTCCCCATCACACGGTGTACCATCTTCTGGGTTTCTCATGCATGTTTTTGATGTAGGAAGATGCCCTTGAACCTGAAGATTTGGGACCCATGCGATGGGTACCACGCAGTATTCCTTTAAAGGGTCTGCGTTTGCTCACCCAACCTCACCAAACCTCTCAGCCCCAAGAGTGTCCACCCTTATGTCTCATCCAGCTGTGCGTCTAGATATGGTCAATCCAGGTTGCATCACAGCCCCTGAACGCATTGTGTAAGAATTTCTCTCTCTTTCACTGTCTTTGTTTCATGGGTGTTTCAAAGTAATTTATTTTTATAATGGGGTTTAGCTGCTTTTCACTGCTGTGTTTATGCTGCTTTACACCCACTTGACACAATAACAGAGAGATATCAATACATAGGTTTTACGATTATTATTAGTCAGATATATTCTTGTGCGGTGAATAGGGCGTGTTGAGTCCAGTTCTCTGAGCAAGGAGTAGGTCTTGTCTATTACATATTGAGTTTATGGAACGGTATCTGAGCTAATTTGATACCCTTGTTTTATGTATCACCCCACCTCACCTTTCCCGTTAAGCAGCCATAGTGTGTTTTCTGCATGTGTGACTCTGTTCTGTTTTGTAATTCAGTTCAAGTGTAACGGTTTTTACATTCCCTCTATCAGTGATACCTTATGAGAAGTGTCCTTTTCTGTGTGACTTATTTCACTTAGAATCGTCGTACCTAAATCCACTCATCATGCTGCTACTAACCTTACGACATTGATTTCATGGCTGAGTGGTATTCCATTGTACATAAGGACCACAACTTCTTTATCCATTTTTCTCTTTCCTGGGATATTTAAGGTGGAATGAAGTGGAGGTCCTGGTCAACAGAGCAGCCCTAAACTTTGGGGTGCTTGTGTCTTGCTGATTTTTCATTTTCCCAATTTATACCCCCATGAGTGGAAGTGCCCTATGCTCTCTAAGCTGTGTTTTTCAGATGTTTCAGGACTCACCGGACAGTTCTCCGGAGTGGCTCTTGGCAATTTACATCCCGCCCATCAGTGTAGCAAGGCTCCCATTTCTCCATGGCCTGTCCTGCATTTCTGGTTTTGACACTTTTTTCAGCATGGCCCTTTTGACCGATGGGAAGCGAGACTTCTTTGTAGCGCTGATTTGCCTTTCCAGGTTGCTTGGTTGGCCAAAAAGGGCGTATGCGATTTTTCCTGAATATATTCAGGAAAAAACGCATACGCCCTTTTTGGCCAAGGGCATCATTGTCAACGTTTTGCCGCTTCTCATGTGCTTTAAAGGCGATTCGTATCTACCTCCTGAAATCTGTTTCCTGCAATTCTGCCTTGATTTCAAATCCTCTTCTTTGCCTTCCCTCAATATATTTGTGGACGAGAGTTATCATTAATAACTCTGCAGGTTTGTGAATTGCAGTGCCCTGAACCTCCATTTTACAACTCGTTTTTATGGGAGCTGGCCGCAAAATCGCAGAATGGCTTCAGGCCCTGTTCTGGTTCCGGGGGGCAGGCTGAGCCTGTGGTTAATTCTTCTTTCTGATGGGAAAATAGAGTGACCCGTGCCTGTCCCAACACCAAGAGCTAGTCTCTCGTTGGTTCCACGTCTTCCCGTTTATCCTCAGGACAAATTGCAACCTGTATGGAACAGGAGGTTAAAGGTGCTGATGCTCCAAGTAGGGAGCTTGCTAGTAAAGCGGCTGGAATGGCGAACCCGGGCACAAGGAGATGAGAAATGAGGTGCGTTTTAGAAACCTTTCCCCATCACACAGTGTACCATCTTCTGGGTTTCTCATGCATGTTTTTGATGTAGGAAGATGCCCTTGAACCTGGAGATTTGGGACCCATGCGATGGGTACCACGCAGTATTACTTTAAAGGGTCTGCGTTTGCTCACCCAACCTCACCAAACCTCTCAGCCCCAAGAGTGTCCACCCTTATGTCTCATCCAGGTGTGCGTCTAGATATGGTCAATCCAGGTTGCATCACAGCCCCTGAACGCATTGTGTAAGAATTTCTCTCTCTTTCACTGTCTTTGTTTCATGGGTGTTTCAAAGTAATTTATTTTTATAATGGGGTTTAGCTGCTTTTCACTGCTGTGTTTATGCTGCTTTACACCCACTTGACACAATAACAGAGAGATATCAATACATAGGTTTTACGATTATTATTAGTCAGATATATTCTTGTGCGGTGAATAGGGCGTGTTGAGTCCAGTTCTCTGAGCAAGGAGTAGGTCTTGTCTATTACATATTGAGTTTATGGAACGGTATCTGAGCTAATTTGATACCCTTGTTTTATGTATCACCCCACCTCACCTTTCCCGTTAAGCAGCCATAGTGTGTTTTCTGCATGTGTGACTCTGTTCTGTTTTGTAATTCAGTTCAAGTGTAACGGTTTTTACATTCCCTCTATCAGTGATACCTTATGAGAAGTGTCCTTTTCTGTGTGACTTATTTCACTTAGAATCGTCGTACCTAAATCCACTCATCATGCTGCTACTAACCTTACGACATTGATTTCATGGCTGAGTGATATTCCATTGTACATAAGGACCACAACTTCTTTATCCATTTTTCTCTTTCCTGGGATATTTAAGGTGGAATGAAGTGGAGGTCCTGGTCAACAGAGCAGCCCTAAACTTTGGGGTGCTTGTGTCTTGCTGATTTTTAATTTTCCCAATTTATACCCCCATGAGTGGAAGTGCCCTATGCTCTCTAAGCTGTGTTTTTCAGATGTTTCAGGACTCACCGGACAGTTCTCCGGAGTGGCTCTTGGCAATTTACATCCCGCCCATCAGTGTAGCAAGGCTCCCATTTTTCCATGGCCTGTCCTGCATTTCTGGTTTTGACACTTTTTTCAGCATGGCCCTTTTGACCGATGGGAAGCGAGACTTCTTTGTAGCGCTGATTTGCCTTTCCAGGTTGCTTGGTTGGCCAAAAAGGGCGTATGCGTTTTTTCCTGAATATATTCAGGAAAAAACGCATACGCCCTTTTTGGCGAAGGGCATCATTTTCAACGTTTTGCCGCTTCTCATGTGCTTTAAAGGCGATTCGTATCTACCTCCTGAAATCTGTTTCCTGCAATTCTGCCTTGATTTCAAATCCTCTTCTTTGCCTTCCCTCAATATATTTGTGGACGAGAGTTATCATTAATAACTCTGCAGGTTTGTGAATTGCAGTGCCCTGAACCTCCATTTTACAACTCGTTTTTATGGGAGCTGGCCGCAAAATCGCAGAATGGCTTCAGGCCCTGTTCTGGTTCCGGGGGGCAGGCTGAGCCTGTGGTTAATTCTTCTTTCTGATGGGAAAATAGAGTGACCTGTGCCTGTCCCAACACCAAGAGCTAGTCTCTCGTTGGTTCCACGTCTTCCCGTTTATCCTCAGGACAAATTGCAACCTGTATGGAACAGGAGGTTAAAGGTGCTGATGCTCCAAGTAGGGAGCTTGCTAGTAAAGCGGCTGGAATGGCGAACCCGGGCACAAGGAGATGAGAAATGAGGTGCGTTTTAGAAACCTTTCCCCATCACACGGTGTACCATCTTCTGGGTTTCTCATGTATGTTTTTGATGTAGGAAGATGCCCTTGAACCTGGAGATTTGGGACCCATGCGATGGGTACCACGCAGTATTCCTTTAAAGGGTCTGCGTTTGCTCACCCAACCTCACCAAACCTCTCAGCCCCAAGAGTGTCCACCCTTATGTCTCATCCAGCTGTGCGTCTAGATATGGTCAATCCAGGTTGCATCACAGCCCCTGAACGCATTGTGTAAGAATTTCTCTCTCTTTCACTGTCTTTGTTTCATGGGTGTTTCAAAGTAATTTATTTTTATAATGGGGTTTAGCTGCTTTTCACTGCTGTGTTTATGCCGCTTTACACCCACTTGACACACTAACAGAGAGATATCAATACATAGGTTTTACGATTATTATTAGTCAGATATATTCTTGTGTGGTGAATAGGGCGTGTTGAGTCCAGTTCTCTGAGCAAGGAGTAGGTCTTGTCTATTACATATTGAGTTTATGGAACGGTATCTGAGCTAATTTGATACCCTTGTTTTATGTATCACCCCACCTCACCTTTCCCGTTAAGCAGCCATAGTGTGTTTTCTGCATGTGTGACTCTGTTCTGTTTTGTAATTCAGTTCAAGTGTAACGGTTTTTACATTCCCTCTATCAGTGATACCTTATGAGAAGTGTCCTTTTCTGTGTGACTTATTTCACTTAGAATCGTCGTACCTAAATCCACTCATCATGCTGCTACTAACCTTACGACATTGATTTCATGGCTGAGTGATATTCCATTGTACATAAGGACCACAACTTCTTTATCCATTTTTCTCTTTCCTGGGATATTTAAGGTGGAATGAAGTGGAGGTCCTGGTCAACAGAGCAGCCCTAAACTTTGGGGTGCTTGTGTCTTGCTGATTTTTCATTTTCCCAATTTATACCCCCATGAGTGGAAGTGCCCTATGCTCTCTAAGCTGTGTTTTTCAGATGTTTCAGGACTCACCGGACAGTTCTCCGGAGTGGCTCTTGGCAATTTACATCCCGCCCATCAGTGTAGCAAGGCTCCCATTTCTCCATGGCCTGTCCTGCATTTCTGGTTTTGACACTTTTTTCAGCATGGCCCTTTTGACCGATGGGAAGCGAGACTTCTTTGTAGCGCTGATTTGCCTTTCCAGGTTGCTTGGTTGGCCAAAAAGGGCGTATGCGATTTTTCCTGAATATATTCAGGAAAAAACGCATACGCCCTTTTTGGCAAAGGGCATCATTGTCAACGTTTTGCCGCTTCTCATGTGCTTTAAAGGCGATTCGTATCTACCTCCTGAAATCTGTTTCCTGCAATTCTGCCTTGATTTCAAATCCTCTTCTTTGCCTTCCCTCAATATATTTGTGGACGAGAGTTATCATTAATAACTCTGCAGGTTTCTGAATTGCAGTGCCCTGAACCTCCATTTTACAACTCGTTTTTATGGGAGCTGGCCGCAAAATCGCAGAATGGCTTCAGGCCCTGTTCTGGTTCCGGGGGGCAGGCTGAGCCTGTGGTTAATTCTTCTTTCTGATGGGAAAATAGAGTGACCTGTGCCTGTCCCAACACCAAGAGCTAGTCTCTCGTTGGTTCCACGTCTTCCCGTTTATCCTCAGGACAAATTGCAACCTGCATGGAACAGGAGGTTAAAGGTGCTGATGCTCCAAGTAGGGAGCTTGCTAGTAAAGCGGCTGGAATGGCGAACCCGGGCACAAGGAGATGAGAAATGAGGTGCGTTTTAGAAACCTTTCCCCATCACACGGTGTACCATCTTCTGGGTTTCTCATGCATGTTTTTGATGTAGGAAGATGCCCTTGAACCTGGAGATTTGGGACCCATGCGATGGGTACCACGCAGTATTCCTTTAAAGGGTCTGTGTTTGCTCACCCAACCTCACCAAACCTCTCAGCCCCAAGAGTGTCCACCCTTATGTCTCATCCAGCTGTGCGTCTAGATATGGTCAATCCAGGTTGCATCACAGCCCCTGAACGCATTGTGTAAGAATTTCTCTCTCTTTCACTGTCTTTGTTTCATGGGTGTTTCAAAGTAATTTATTTTTATAATGGGGTTTAGCTGCTTTTCACTGCTGTGTTTATGCCGCTTTACACCCACTTGATACACTAACAGAGAGATATCAATACATAGGTTTTACGATTATTATTAGTCAGATATATTCTTGTGTGGTGAATAGGGCGTGTTGAGTCCAGTTCTCTGAGCAAGGAGTAGGTCTTGTCTATTACATATTGAGTTTATGGAACGGTATCTGAGCTAATTTGATACCCTTGTTTTATGTATCACCCCACCTCACCTTTCCCGTTAAGCAGCCATAGTGTGTTTTCTGCATGTGTGACTCTGTTCTGTTTTGTAATTCAGTTCAAGTGTAACGGTTTTTACATTCCCTCTATCAGTGATACCTTATGAGAAGTGTCCTTTTCTGTGTGACTTATTTCACTTAGAATCGTCGTACCTAAATCCACTCATCATGCTGCTACTAACCTTACGACATTGATTTCATGGCTGAGTGATATTCCATTGTACATAAGGACCACAACTTCTTTATCCATTTTTCTCTTTCCTGGGATATTTAAGGTGGAATGAAGTGGAGGTCCTGGTCAACAGAGCAGCCCTAAACTTTGGGGTGCTTGTGTCTTGCTGATTTTTCATTTTCCCAATTTATACCCCCATGAGTGGAAGTGCCCTATGCTCTCTAAGCTGTGTTTTTCAGATGTTTCAGGACTCACCGGACACTTCTCCGGAGTGGCTCTTGGCAATTTACATCCCGCCCATCAGTGTAGCAAGGCTCCCATTTCTCCATGGCCTGTCCTGCATTTCTGGTTTTGACACTTTTTTCAGCATGGCCCTTTTGACTGATGGGAAGCGAGACTTCTTTGTAGCGCTGATTTGCCTTTCCAGGTGGCTTGGTTGGCCAAAAAGGGCGTATGCGTTTTTTCCTGAATATATTCAGGAAAAAACGCATACGCCCTTTTTGGCCAAGGGCATCATTTTCAACGTTTTGCCGCTTCTCATGTGCTTTAAAGGCGATTCGTATCTACCTCCTGAAATCTGTTTCCTGCAATTCTGCCTTGATTTCAAATCCTCTTCTTTGCCTTCCCTCAATATATTTGTGGACGGGAGTTATCATTTATAACTCTGCAGGTTTGTGAATTGCAGTGCCCTGAACCTCCATTTTACAACTCGTTTTTATGGGAGCTGGCCGCAAAATCGCAGAATGGCTTCAGGCCCTGTTCTGGTTCCGGGGGGCAGGCTGAGCCTGTGGTTATTTCTTCTTTCTGATGGAAAAATAGAGTGACCTGTGCCTGTCCCAACACCAAGAGCTAGTCTCTCGTTGGTTCCACGTCTTCCCGTTTATCCTCAGGACAAATTGCAACCTGCATGGAACAGGAGGTTAAAGGTGCTGATGCTCCAAGTAGGGAGCTTGCTAGTAAAGCGGCTGGAATGGCGAACCCGGGCACAAGGAGATGAGAAATGAGGTGCGTTTTAGAAACCTTTCCCCATCACACGGTGTACCATCTTCTGGGTTTCTCATGCATGTTTTTGATGTAGGAAGATGCCCTTGAACCTGGAGATTTGGGACCCATGCGATGGGTACCACGCAGTATTCCTTTAAAGGGTCTGCGTTTGCTCACCCAACCTCACCAAACCTCTCAGCCCCAAGAGTGTCCACCCTTATGTCTCATCCAGCTGTGCGTCTAGATATGGTCAATCCAGGTTGCATCACAGCCCCTGAACGCATTGTGTAAGAATTTCTCTCTCTTTCACTGTCTTTGTTTCATGGGTGTTTCAAAGTAATTTATTTTTATAATGGGGTTTAGCTGCTTTTCACTGCTGTGTTTATGCCGCTTTACACCCACTTGATACACTAACAGAGAGATATCAATACATAGGTTTTACGATTATTATTAGTCAGATATATTCTTGTGTGGTGAATAGGGCGTGTTGAGTCCAGTTCTCTGAGCAAGGAGTAGGTCTTGTCTATTACATATTGAGTTTATGGAACGGTATCTGAGCTAATTTGATACCCTTGTTTTATGTATCACCCCACCTCACCTTTCCCGTTAAGCAGCCATAGTGTGTTTTCTGCATGTGTGACTCTGTTCTGTTTTGTAATTCAGTTCAAGTGTAACGGTTTTTACATTCCCTCTATCAGTGATACCTTATGAGAAGTGTCCTTTTCTGTGTGACTTATTTCACTTAGAATCGTCGTACCTAAATCCACTCATCATGCTGCTACTAACCTTACGACATTGATTTCATGGCTGAGTGGTATTCCATTGTACATAAGGACCACAACTTCTTTATCCATTTTTCTCTTTCCTGGGATATTTAAGGTGGAATGAAGTGGAGGTCCTGGTCAACAGAGCAGCCCTAAACTTTGGGGTGCTTGTGTCTTGCTGATTTTTAATTTTCCCAATTTATACCCCCATGAGTGGAAGTGCCCTATGCTCTCTAAGCTGTGTTTTTCAGATGTTTCAGGACTCACCGGACACTTCTCCGGAGTGGCTCTTGGCAATTTACATCCCGCCCATCAGTGTAGCAAGGCTCCCATTTCTCCATGGCCTGTCCTGCATTTCTGGTTTTGACACTTTTTTCAGCATGGCCCTTTTGACCGATGGGAAGCGAGACTTCTTTGTAGCGCTGATTTGCCTTTCCAGGTTGCTTGGTTGGCCAAAAAGGGCGTATGCGATTTTTCCTGAATATATTCAGGAAAAAACGCATACGCCCTTTTTGGCCAAGGGCATCATTGTCAACGTTTTGCCGCTTCTCATGTGCTTTAAAGGCGATTCGTATCTACCTCCTGAAATCTGTTTCCTGCAATTCTGCCTTGATTTCAAATCCTATTCTTTGCCTTCCCTCAATATATTTGTGGACGAGAGTTATCATTAATAACTCTGCAGGTTTCTGAATTGCAGTGCCCTGAACCTCCATTTTACAACTCGTTTTTATGGGAGCTGGCCGCAAAATCGCAGAATGGCTTCAGGCCCTGTTCTGGTTCCGGGGGGCAGGCTGAGCCTGTGGTTAATTCTTCTTTCTGATGGGAAAATAGAGTGACCTGTGCCTGTCCCAACACCAAGAGCTAGTCTCTCGTTGGTTCCACGTCTTCCCGTTTATCCTCAGGACAAATTGCAACCTGTATGGAACAGGAGGTTAAAGGTGCTGATGCTCCAAGTAGGGAGCTTGCTAGTAAAGCGGCTGGAATGGCGAACCCGGGCACAAGGCGATGAGAAATGAGGTGCGTTTTAGAAACCTTTCCCCATCACACGGTGTACCATCTTCTGGGTTTCTCATGCATGTTTTTGATGTAGGAAGATGCCCTTGAACCTGGAGATTTGGGACCCATGCGATGGGTACCATGCAGTATTCCTTTAAAGGGTCTGCGTTTGCTCACCCAACCTCACCAAACCTCTCAGCCCCAAGAGTGTCCACCCTTATGTCTCATCCAGCTGTGCGTCTAGATATGGTCAATCCAGGTTGCATCACAGCCCCTGAACGCATTGTGTAAGAATTTCTCTCTCTTTCACTGTCTTTGTTTCATGGGTGTTTCAAAGTAATTTATTTTTATAATGGGGTTTAGCTGCTTTTCACTGCTGTGTTTATGCCGCTTTACACCCACTTGACACACTAACAGAGAGATATCAATACATAGGTTTTACGATTATTATTAGTCAGATATATTCTTGTGCGGTGAATAGGGCGTGTTGAGTCCAGTTCTCTGAGCAAGGAGTAGGTCTTGTCTATTACATATTGGGTTTATGGAACGGTATCTGAGCTAATTTGATACCCTTGTTTTATGTATCACCCCACCTCACCTTTCCCGTTAAGCAGCCATAGTGTGTTTTCTGCATGTGTGACTCTGTTCTGTTTTGTAATTCAGTTCAAGTGTAACGGTTTTTACATTCCCTCTATCAGTGATACCTTATGAGAAGTGTCCTTTTCTGTGTGACTTATTTCACTTAGAATCGTCGTACCTAAATCCACTCATCATGCTGCTACTAACCTTACGACATTGATTTCATGGCTGAGTGATATTCCATTGTACATAAGGACCACAACTTCTTTATCCATTTTTCTCTTTCCTGGGATATTTAAGGTGGAATGAAGTGGAGGTCCTGGTCAACAGAGCAGCCCTAAACTTTGGGGTGCTTGTGTCTTGCTGATTTTTAATTTTCCCAATTTATACCCCCATGAGTGGAAGTGCCCTATGCTCTCTAAGCTGTGTTTTTCAGATGTTTCAGGACTCACCGGACACTTCTCCGGAGTGGCTCTTGGCAATTTACATCCCGCCCATCAGTGTAGCAAGGCTCCCATTTCTCCATGGCCTGTCCTGCATTTCTGGTTTTGACACTTTTTTCAGCATGGCCCTTTTGACCGATGGGAAGCGAGACTTCTTTGTAGCGCTGATTTGCATTTCCAGGTTGCTTGGTTGGCCAAAAAGGGCGTATGCGTTTTTTCCTGAATATATTCAGGAAAAAACGCATATGCCCTTTTTGGCCAAGGGCATCATTGTCAACGTTTTGCCGCTTTTCATGTGCTTTAAAGGCGATTCGTATCTACCTCCTGAAATCTCTTTCCTGCAATTCTGCCTTGATTTCAAATCCTCTTCTTTGCCTTCCCTCAATATATTTGTGGACGAGAGTTATCATTTATAACTCTGCAGGTTTGTGAATTGCAGTGCCCTGAACCTCCATTTTACAACTCGTTTTTATGGGAGCTGGCCGCAAAATCGCAGAATGGCTTCAGGCCCTGTTCTGGTTCCGGGGGGCAGGCTGAGCCTGTGGTTAATTCTTCTTTCTGATGGGAAAATAGAGTGACCCGTGCCTGTCCCAACACCAAGAGCTAGTCTCTCGTTGGTTCCACGTCTTCCCGTTTATCCTCAGGACAAATTGCAACCTGTATGGAACAGGAGGTTAAAGGTGCTGATGCTCCAAGTAGGGAGCTTGCTAGTAAAGCGGCTGGAATGGCGAACCCGGGCACAAGGAGATGAGAAATGAGGTGCGTTTTAGAAACCTTTCCCCATCACACAGTGTACCATCTTCTGGGTTTCTCATGCATGTTTTTGATGTAGGAAGATGCCCTTGAACCTGGAGATTTGGGACCCATGCGATGGGTACCACGCAGTATTCCTTTAAAGGGTCTGCGTTTGCTCACCCAACCTCACCAAACCTCTCAGCCCCAAGAGTGTCCACCCTTATGTCTCATCCAGGTGTGCGTCTAGATATGGTCAATCCAGGTTGCATCACAGCCCCTGAACGCATTGTGTAAGAATTTCTCTCTCTTTCACTGTCTTTGTTTCATGGGTGTTTCAAAGTAATTTATTTTTATAATGGGGTTTAGCTGCTTTTCACTGCTGTGTTTATGCTGCTTTACACCCACTTGACACAATAACAGAGAGATATCAATACATAGGTTTTACGATTATTATTAGTCAGATATATTCTTGTGCGGTGAATAGGGCGTGTTGAGTCCAGTTCTCTGAGCAAGGAGTAGGTCTTGTCTATTACATATTGAGTTTATGGAACGGTATCTGAGCTAATTTGATACCCTTGTTTTATGTATCACCCCACCTCACCTTTCCCGTTAAGCAGCCATAGTGTGTTTTCTGCATGTGTGACTCTGTTCTGTTTTGTAATTCAGTTCAAGTGTAACGGTTTTTACATTCCCTCTATCAGTGATACCTTATGAGAAGTGTCCTTTTCTGTGTGACTTATTTCACTTAGAATCGTCGTACCTAAATCCACTCATCATGCTGCTACTAACCTTACGACATTGATTTCATGGCTGAGTGATATTCCATTGTACATAAGGACCACAACTTCTTTATCCATTTTTCTCTTTCCTGGGATATTTAAGGTGGAATGAAGTGGAGGTCCTGGTCAACAGAGCAGCCCTAAACTTTGGGGTGCTTGTGTCTTGCTGATTTTTAATTTTCCCAATTTATACCCCCATGAGTGGAAGTGCCCTATGCTCTCTAAGCTGTGTTTTTCAGATGTTTCAGGACTCACCGGACACTTCTCCGGAGTGGCTCTTGGCAATTTACATCCCGCCCATCAGTGTAGCAAGGCTCCCATTTTTCCATGGCCTGTCCTGCATTTCTGGTTTTGACACTTTTTTCAGCATGGCCCTTTTGACCGATGGGAAGCGAGACTTCTTTGTAGCGCTGATTTGCCTTTCCAGGTTCCTTGGTTGGCCAAAAAGGGCGTATGCGTTTTTTCCTGAATATATTCAGGAAAAAACGCATACGCCCTTTTTGGCGAAGGGCATCATTTTCAACGTTTTGCCGCTTCTCATGTGCTTTAAAGGCGATTCGTATCTACCTCCTGAAATCTGTTTCCTGCAATTCTGCCTTGATTTCAAATCCTCTTCTTTGCCTTCCCTCAATATATTTGTGGACGAGAGTTATCATTAATAACTCTGCAGGTTTGTGAATTGCAGTGCCCTGAACCTCCATTTTACAACTCGTTTTTATGGGAGCTGGCCGCAAAATCGCAGAATGGCTTCAGGCCCTGTTCTGGTTCCGGGGGGCAGGCTGAGCCTGTGGTTAATTCTTCTTTCTGATGGGAAAATAGAGTGACCTGTGCCTGTCCCAACACCAAGAGCTAGTCTCTCGTTGGTTCCACGTCTTCCCGTTTATCCTCAGGACAAATTGCAACCTGTATGGAACAGGAGGTTAAAGGTGCTGATGCTCCAAGTAGGGAGCTTGCTAGTAAAGCGGCTGGAATGGCGAACCCAGGCACAAGGAGATGAGAAATGAGGTGCGTTTTAGAAACCTTTCCCCATCACACGGTGTACCATCTTCTGGGTTTCTCATGTATGTTTTTGATGTAGGAAGATGCCCTTGAACCTGGAGATTTGGGACCCATGCGATGGGTACCACGCAGTATTCCTTTAAAGGGTCTGCGTTTGCTCACCCAACCTCACCAAACCTCTCAGCCCCAAGAGTGTCCACCCTTATGTCTCATCCAGCTGTGCGTCTAGATATGGTCAATCCAGGTTGCATCACAGCCCCTGAACGCATTGTGTAAGAATTTCTCTCTCTTTCACTGTCTTTGTTTCATGGGTGTTTCAAAGTAATTTATTTTTATAATGGGGTTTAGCTGCTTTTCACTGCTGTGTTTATGCCGCTTTACACCCACTTGACACACTAACAGAGAGATATCAATACATAGGTTTTACGATTATTATTAGTCAGATATATTCTTGTGTGGTGAATAGGGCGTGTTGAGTCCAGTTCTCTGAGCAAGGAGTAGGTCTTGTCTATTACATATTGAGTTTATGGAACGGTATCTGAGCTAATTTGATACCCTTGTTTTATGTATCACCCCACCTCACCTTTCCCGTTAAGCAGCCATAGTGTGTTTTCTGCATGTGTGACTCTGTTCTGTTTTGTAATTCAGTTCAAGTGTAACGGTTTTTACATTCCCTCTATCAGTGATACCTTATGAGAAGTGTCCTTTTCTGTGTGACTTATTTCACTTAGAATCGTCGTACCTAAATCCACTCATCATGCTGCTACTAACCTTACGACATTGATTTCATGGCTGAGTGATATTCCATTGTACATAAGGACCACAACTTCTTTATCCATTTTTCTCTTTCCTGGGATATTTAAGGTGGAATGAAGTGGAGGTCCTGGTCAACAGAGCAGCCCTAAACTTTGGGGTGCTTGTGTCTTGCTGATTTTTAATTTTCCCAATTTATACCCCCATGAGTGGAAGTGCCCTATGCTCTCTAAGCTGTGTTTTTCAGATGTTTCAGGACTCACCGGACACTTCTCCGGAGTGGCTCTTGGCAATTTACATCCCGCCCATCAGTGTAGCAAGGCTCCCATTTCTCCATGGCCTGTCCTGCATTTCTGGTTTTGACACTTTTTTCAGCATGGCCCTTTTGACCGATGGGAAGCGAGACTTCTTTGTAGCGCTGATTTGCCTTTCCAGGTTGCTTGGTTGGCCAAAAAGGGCGTATGCGTTTTTTCCTGAATATATTCAGGAAAAAACGCATACGCCCTTTTTGGCCAAGGGCATCATTGTCAACGTTTTGCCGCTTCTCATGTGCTTTAAAGGCGATTCGTATCTACCTCCTGAAATCTGTTTCCTGCAATTCTGCCTTGATTTCAAATCCGCTTCTTTGCCTTCCCTCAATATATTTGTGGACGAGAGTTATCATTTATAACTCTGCAGGTTTGTGAATTGCAGTGCCCTGAACCTCCATTTTACAACTCGTTTTTATGGGAGCTGGCCGCAAAATGGCAGAATGGCTTCAGGCCCTGTTCTGGTTCCGGGGGGCAGGCTGAGCCTGTGGTTAATTCTTCTTTCTGATGGGAAAATAGAGTGACCTGTGCCTGTCCCAACACCAAGAGCTAGTCTCTCGTTGGTTCCACGTCTTCCCGTTTATCCTCAGGACAAATTGCAACCTGCATGGAACAGGAGGTTAAAGGTGCTGATGCTCCAAGTAGGGAGCTTGCTAGTAAAGCGGCTGGAATGGCGAACCCGGGCACAAGGAGATGAGAAATGAGGTGCGTTTTAGAAACCTTTCCCCATCACACGGTGTACCATCTTCTGGGTTTCTCATGCATGTTTTTGATGTAGGAAGATGCCCTTGAACCTGGAGATTTGGGACCCATGCGATGGGTACCACGCAGTATTCCTTTAAAGGGTCTGCGTTTGCTCACCCAACCTCACCAAACCTCTCAGCCCCAAGAGTGTCCACCCTTATGTCTCATCCAGCTGTGCGTCTAGATATGGTCAATCCAGGTTGCATCACAGCCCCTGAACGCATTGTGTAAGAATTTCTCTCTCTTTCACTGTCTTTGTTTCATGGGTGTTTCAAAGTAATTTATTTTTATAATGGGGTTTAGCTGCTTTTCACTGCTGTGTTTATGCTGCTTTACACCCACTTGACACAATAACAGAGAGATATCAATACATAGGTTTTACGATTATTATTAGTCAGATATATTCTTGTGCGGTGAATAGGGCGTGTTGAGTCCAGTTCTCTGAGCAAGGAGTAGGTCTTGTCTATTACATATTGAGTTTATGGAACGGTATCTGAGCTAATTTGATACCCTTGTTTTATGTATCACCCCACCTCACCTTTCCCGTTAAGCAGCCATAGTGTGTTTTCTGCATGTGTGACTCTGTTCTGTTTTGTAATTCAGTTCAAGTGTAACGGTTTTTACATTCCCTCTATCAGTGATACCTTATGAGAAGTGTCCTTTTCTGTGTGACTTATTTCACTTAGAATCGTCGTACCTAAATCCACTCATCATGCTGCTACTAACCTTACGACATTGATTTCATGGCTGAGTGGTATTCCATTGTACATAAGGACCACAACTTCTTTATCCATTTTTCTCTTTCCTGGGATATTTAAGGTGGAATGAAGTGGAGGTCCTGGTCAACAGAGCAGCCCTAAACTTTGGGGTGCTTGTGTCTTGCTGATTTTTAATTTTCCCAATTTATACCCCCATGAGTGGAAGTGCCCTATGCTCTCTAAGCTGTGTTTTTCAGATGTTTCAGGACTCACCGGACACTTCTCCGGAGTGGCTCTTGGCAATTTACATCCCGCCCATCAGTGTAGCAAGGCTCCCATTTCTCCATGGCCTGTCCTGCATTTCTGGTTTTGACACTTTTTTCAGCATGGCCCTTTTGACCGATGGGAAGCGAGACTTCTTTGTAGCGCTGATTTGCCTTTCCAGGTTGCTTGGTTGGCCAAAAAGGGCGTATGCGATTTTTCCTGAATATATTCAGGAAAAAACGCATACGCCCTTTTTGGCCAAGGGCATCATTGTCAACGTTTTGCCGCTTTTCATGTGCTTTAAAGGCGATTCGTATCTACCTCCTGAAATCTGTTTCCTGCAATTCTGCCTTGATTTCAAATCCTATTCTTTGCCTTCCCTCAATATATTTGTGGACGAGAGTTATCATTAATAACTCTGCAGGTTTGTGAATTGCAGTGCCCTGAACCTCCATTTTACAACTCGTTTTTATGGGAGCTGGCCGCAAAATGGCAGAATGGCTTCAGGCCCTGTTCTGGATCCGGGGGGCAGGCTGAGCCTGTGGTTAATTCTTCTTTCTGATGGGAAAATAGAGTGACCTGTGCCTGTCCCAACACCAAGAGCTAGTCTCTCGTTGGTTCCACGTCTTCCCGTTTATCCTCAGGACAAATTGCAACCTGTATGGAACAGGAGGTTAAAGGTGCTGATGCTCCAAGTAGGGAGCTTGCTAGTAAAGCGGCTGGAATGGCGAACCCGGGCACAAGGAGATGAGAAATGAGGTGCGTTTTAGAAACCTTTCCCCATCACACGGTGTACCATCTTCTGGGTTTCTCATGCATGTTTTTGATGTAGGAAGATGCCCTTGAACCTGGAGATTTGGGACCCATGCGATGGGTACCACGCAGTATTCCTTTAAAGGGTCTGCGTTTGCTCACCCAACCTCACCAAACCTCTCAGCCCCAAGAGTGTCCACCCTTATGTCTCATCCAGCTGTGCGTCTAGATATGGTCAATCCAGGTTGCATCACAGCCCCTGAACGCATTGTGTTAAGAATTTCTCTCTCTTTCACTGTCTTTGTTTCATGGGTGTTTCAAAGTAATTTATTTTTATAATGGGGTTTAGCTGCTTTTCACTGCTGTGTTTATGCCGCTTTACACCCACTTGACACACTAACAGAGAGATATCAATACATAGGTTTTACGATTATTATTAGTCAGATATATTCTTGTGCGGTGAATAGGGCGTGTTGAGTCCAGTTCTCTGAGCAAGGAGTAGGTCTTGTCTATTACATATTGGGTTTATGGAACGGTATCTGAGCTAATTTGATACCCTTGTTTTATGTATCACCCCACCTCACCTTTCCCGTTAAGCAGCCATAGTGTGTTTTCTGCATGTGTGACTCTGTTCTGTTTTGTAATTCAGTTCAAGTGTAACGGTTTTTACATTCCCTCTATCAGTGATACCTTATGAGAAGTGTCCTTTTCTGTGTGACTTATTTCACTTAGAATCGTCGTACCTAAATCCACTCATCATGCTGCTACTAACCTTACGACATTGATTTCATGGCTGAGTGATATTCCATTGTACATAAGGACCACAACTTCTTTATCCATTTTTCTCTTTCCTGGGATATTTAAGGTGGAATGAAGTGGAGGTCCTGGTCAACAGAGCAGCCCTAAACTTTGGGGTGCTTGTGTCTTGCTGATTTTTCATTTTCCCAATTTATACCCCCATGAGTGGAAGTGCCCTATGCTCTCTAAGCTGTGTTTTTCAGATGTTTCAGGACTCACCGGACAGTTCTCCGGAGTGGCTCTTGGCAATTTACATCCCGCCCATCAGTGTAGCAAGGCTCCCATTTCTCCATGGCCTGTCCTGCATTTCTGGTTTTGACACTTTTTTCAGCATGGCCCTTTTGACCGATGGGAAGCGAGACTTCTTTGTAGCGCTGATTTGCCTTTCCAGGTGGCTTGGTTGGCCAAAAAGGGCGTATGCGTTTTTTCCTGAATATATTCAGGAAAAAACGCATACGCCCTTTTTGGCCAAGGGCATCATTGTCAACGTTTTGCCGCTTTTCATGTGCTTTAAAGGCGATTCGTATCTACCTCCTGAAATCTGTTTCCTGCAATTCTGCCTTGATTTCAAATCCTCTTCTTTGCCTTCCCTCAATATATTTGTGGACGGGAGTTATCATTTATAACTCTGCAGGTTTGTGAATTGCAGTGCCCTGAACCTCCATTTTACAACTCGTTTTTATGGGAGCTGGCCGCAAAAGCGCAGGATGGCTTCAGGCCCTGTTCTGGTTCCGGGGGGCAGGCTGAGCCTGTGGTTATTTCTTCTTTCTGATGGAAAAATAGAGTGACCTGTGCCTGTCCCAACACCAAGAGCTAGTCTCTCGTTGGTTCCACGTCTTCCCGTTTATCCTCAGGACAAATTGCAACCTGCATGGAACAGGAGGTTAAAGGTGCTGATGCTCCAAGTAGGGAGCTTGCTAGTAAAGCGGCTGGAATGGCGAACCCGGGCACAAGGAGATGAGAAATGAGGTGCGTTTTAGAAACCTTTCCCCATCACACGGTGTACCATCTTCTGGGTTTCTCATGCATGTTTTTGATGTAGGAAGATGCCCTTGAACCTGGAGATTTGGGACCCATGCGATGGGTACCACGCAGTATTCCTTTAAAGGGTCTGCGTTTGCTCACCCAACCTCACCAAACCTCTCAGCCCCAAGAGTGTCCACCCTTATGTCTCATCCAGCTGTGCGTCTAGATATGGTCAATCCAGGTTGCATCACAGCCCCTGAACGCATTGTGTAAGAATTTCTCTCTCTTTCACTGTCTTTGTTTCATGGGTGTTTCAAAGTAATTTATTTTTATAATGGGGTTTAGCTGCTTTTCACTGCTGTGTTTATGCCGCTTTACACCCACTTGATACACTAACAGAGAGATATCAATACATAGGTTTTACGATTATTATTAGTCAGATATATTCTTGTGTGGTGAATAGGGCGTGTTGAGTCCAGTTCTCTGAGCAAGGAGTAGGTCTTGTCTATTACATATTGAGTTTATGGAACGGTATCTGAGCTAATTTGATACCCTTGTTTTATGTATCACCCCACCTCACCTTTCCCGTTAAGCAGCCATAGTGTGTTTTCTGCATGTGTGACTCTGTTCTGTTTTGTAATTCAGTTCAAGTGTAACGGTTTTTACATTCCCTCTATCAGTGATACCTTATGAGAAGTGTCCTTTTCTGTGTGACTTATTTCACTTAGAATCGTCGTACCTAAATCCACTCATCATGCTGCTACTAACCTTACGACATTGATTTCATGGCTGAGTGGTATTCCATTGTACATAAGGACCACAACTTCTTTATCCATTTTTCTCTTTCCTGGGATATTTAAGGTGGAATGAAGTGGAGGTCCTGGTCAACAGAGCAGCCCTAAACTTTGGGGTGCTTGTGTCTTGCTGATTTTTAATTTTCCCAATTTATACCCCCATGAGTGGAAGTGCCCTATGCTCTCTAAGCTGTGTTTTTCAGATGTTTCAGGACTCACCGGACACTTCTCCGGAGTGGCTCTTGGCAATTTACATCCCGCCCATCAGTGTAGCAAGGCTCCCATTTCTCCATGGCCTGTCCTGCATTTCTGGTTTTGACACTTTTTTCAGCATGGCCCTTTTGACCGATGGGAAGCGAGACTTCTTTGTAGCGCTGATTTGCCTTTCCAGGTTGCTTGGTTGGCCAAAAAGGGCGTATGCGATTTTTCCTGAATATATTCAGGAAAAAACGCATACGCCCTTTTTGGCCAAGGGCATCATTGTCAACGTTTTGCCGCTTCTCATGTGCTTTAAAGGCGATTCGTATCTACCTCCTGAAATCTGTTTCCTGCAATTCTGCCTTGATTTCAAATCCTATTCTTTGCCTTCCCTCAATATATTTGTGGACGAGAGTTATCATTAATAACTCTGCAGGTTTCTGAATTGCAGTGCCCTGAACCTCCATTTTACAACTCGTTTTTATGGGAGCTGGCCGCAAAATCGCAGAATGGCTTCAGGCCCTGTTCTGGTTCCGGGGGGCAGGCTGAGCCTGTGGTTAATTCTTCTTTCTGATGGGAAAATAGAGTGACCTGTGCCTGTCCCAACACCAAGAGCTAGTCTCTCGTTGGTTCCACGTCTTCCCGTTTATCCTCAGGACAAATTGCAACCTGTATGGAACAGGAGGTTAAAGGTGCTGATGCTCCAAGTAGGGAGCTTGCTAGTAAAGCGGCTGGAATGGCGAACCCGGGCACAAGGCGATGAGAAATGAGGTGCGTTTTAGAAACCTTTCCCCATCACACGGTGTACCATCTTCTGGGTTTCTCATGCATGTTTTTGATGTAGGAAGATGCCCTTGAACCTGGAGATTTGGGACCCATGCGATGGGTACCACGCAGTATTCCTTTAAAGGGTCTGCGTTTGCTCACCCAACCTCACCAAACCTCTCAGCCCCAAGAGTGTCCACCCTTATGTCTCATCCAGCTGTGCGTCTAGATATGGTCAATCCAGGTTGCATCACAGCCCCTGAACGCATTGTGTAAGAATTTCTCTCTCTTTCACTGTCTTTGTTTCATGGGTGTTTCAAAGTAATTTATTTTTATAATGGGGTTTAGCTGCTTTTCACTGCTGTGTTTATGCCGCTTTACACCCACTTGACACACTAACAGAGAGATATCAATACATAGGTTTTACGATTATTATTAGTCAGATATATTCTTGTGCGGTGAATAGGGCGTGTTGAGTCCAGTTCTCTGAGCAAGGAGTAGGTCTTGTCTATTACATATTGGGTTTATGGAACGGTATCTGAGCTAATTTGATACCCTTGTTTTATGTATCACCCCACCTCACCTTTCCCGTTAAGCAGCCATAGTGTGTTTTCTGCATGTGTGACTCTGTTCTGTTTTGTAATTCAGTTCAAGTGTAACGGTTTTTACATTCCCTCTATCAGTGATACCTTATGAGAAGTGTCCTTTTCTGTGTGACTTATTTCACTTAGAATCGTCGTACCTAAATCCACTCATCATGCTGCTACTAACCTTACGACATTGATTTCATGGCTGAGTGATATTCCATTGTACATAAGGACCACAACTTCTTTATCCATTTTTCTCTTTCCTGGGATATTTAAGGTGGAATGAAGTGGAGGTCCTGGTCAACAGAGCAGCCCTAAACTTTGGGGTGCTTGTGTCTTGCTGATTTTTAATTTTCCCAATTTATACCCCCATGAGTGGAAGTGCCCTATGCTCTCTAAGCTGTGTTTTTCAGATGTTTCAGGACTCACCGGACACTTCTCCGGAGTGGCTCTTGGCAATTTACATCCCGCCCATCAGTGTAGCAAGGCTCCCATTTCTCCATGGCCTGTCCTGCATTTCTGGTTTTGACACTTTTTTCAGCATGGCCCTTTTGACCGATGGGAAGCGAGACTTCTTTGTAGCGCTGATTTGCATTTCCAGGTTGCTTGGTTGGCCAAAAAGGGCGTATGCGTTTTTTCCTGAATATATTCAGGAAAAAACGCATACGCCCTTTTTGGCCAAGGGCATCATTGTCAACGTTTTGCCGCTTTTCATGTGCTTTAAAGGCGATTCGTATCTACCTCCTGAAATCTCTTTCCTGCAATTCTGCCTTGATTTCAAATCCTCTTCTTTGCCTTCCCTCAATATATTTGTGGACGAGAGTTATCATTTATAACTCTGCAGGTTTGTGAATTGCAGTGCCCTGAACCTCCATTTTACAACTCGTTTTTATGGGAGCTGGCCGCAAAATCGCAGAATGGCTTCAGGCCCTGTTCTGGTTCCGGGGGGCAGGCTGAGCCTGTGGTTAATTCTTCTTTCTGATGGGAAAATAGAGTGACCCGTGCCTGTCCCAACACCAAGAGCTAGTCTCTCGTTGGTTCCACGTCTTCCCGTTTATCCTCAGGACAAATTGCAACCTGTATGGAACAGGAGGTTAAAGGTGCTGATGCTCCAAGTAGGGAGCTTGCTAGTAAAGCGGCTGGAATGGCGAACCCGGGCACAAGGAGATGAGAAATGAGGTGCGTTTTAGAAACCTTTCCCCATCACACAGTGTACCATCTTCTGGGTTTCTCATGCATGTTTTTGATGTAGGAAGATGCCCTTGAACCTGGAGATTTGGGACCCATGCGATGGGTACCACGCAGTATTACTTTAAAGGGTCTGCGTTTGCTCACCCAACCTCACCAAACCTCTCAGCCCCAAGAGTGTCCACCCTTATGTCTCATCCAGGTGTGCGTCTAGATATGGTCAATCCAGGTTGCATCACAGCCCCTGAACGCATTGTGTAAGAATTTCTCTCTCTTTCACTGTCTTTGTTTCATGGGTGTTTCAAAGTAATTTATTTTTATAATGGGGTTTAGCTGCTTTTCACTGCTGTGTTTATGCTGCTTTACACCCACTTGACACAATAACAGAGAGATATCAATACATAGGTTTTACGATTATTATTAGTCAGATATATTCTTGTGCGGTGAATAGGGCGTGTTGAGTCCAGTTCTCTGAGCAAGGAGTAGGTCTTGTCTATTACATATTGAGTTTATGGAACGGTATCTGAGCTAATTTGATACCCTTGTTTTATGTATCACCCCACCTCACCTTTCCCGTTAAGCAGCCATAGTGTGTTTTCTGCATGTGTGACTCTGTTCTGTTTTGTAATTCAGTTCAAGTGTAACGGTTTTTACATTCCCTCTATCAGTGATACCTTATGAGAAGTGTCCTTTTCTGTGTGACTTATTTCACTTAGAATCGTCGTACCTAAATCCACTCATCATGCTGCTACTAACCTTACGACATTGATTTCATGGCTGAGTGATATTCCATTGTACATAAGGACCACAACTTCTTTATCCATTTTTCTCTTTCCTGGGATATTTAAGGTGGAATGAAGTGGAGGTCCTGGTCAACAGAGCAGCCCTAAACTTTGGGGTGCTTGTGTCTTGCTGATTTTTCATTTTCCCAATTTATACCCCCATGAGTGGAAGTGCCCTATGCTCTCTAAGCTGTGTTTTTCAGATGTTTCAGGACTCACCGGACAGTTCTCCGGAGTGGCTCTTGGCAATTTACATCCCGCCCATCAGTGTAACAAGGCTCCCATTTTTCCATGGCCTGTCCTGCATTTCTGGTTTTGACACTTTTTTCAGCATGGCCCTTTTGACCGATGGGAAGCGAGACTTCTTTGTAGCGCTGATTTGCCTTTCCAGGTTGCTTGGTTGGCCAAAAAGGGCGTATGCGTTTTTTCCTGAATATATTCAGGAAAAAACGCATACGCCCTTTTTGGCGAAGGGCATCATTTTCAACGTTTTGCCGCTTCTCATGTGCTTTAAAGGCGATTCGTGTCTACCTCCTGAAATCTGTTTCCTGCAATTCTGCCTTGATTTCAAATCCTCTTCTTTGCCTTCCCTCAATATATTTGTGGACGAGAGTTATCATTAATAACTCTGCAGGTTTGTGAATTGCAGTGCCCTGAACCTCCATTTTACAACTCGTTTTTATGGGAGCTGGCCGCAAAATCGCAGAATGGCTTCAGGCCCTGTTCTGGTTCCGGGGGGCAGGCTGAGCCTGTGGTTAATTCTTCTTTCTGATGGGAAAATAGAGTGACCTGTGCCTGTCCCAACACCAAGAGCTAGTCTCTCGTTGGTTCCACGTCTTCCCGTTTATCCTCAGGACAAATTGCAACCTGTATGGAACAGGAGGTTAAAGGTGCTGATGCTCCAAGTAGGGAGCTTGCTAGTAAAGCGGCTGGAATGGCGAACCCAGGCACAAGGAGATGAGAAATGAGGTGCGTTTTAGAAACCTTTCCCCATCACACGGTGTACCATCTTCTGGGTTTCTCATGTATGTTTTTGATGTAGGAAGATGCCCTTGAACCTGGAGATTTGGGACCCATGCGATGGGTACCACGCAGTATTCCTTTAAAGGGTCTGCGTTTGCTCACCCAACCTCACCAAACCTCTCAGCCCCAAGAGTGTCCACCCTTATGTCTCATCCAGCTGTGCGTCTAGATATGGTCAATCCAGGTTGCATCACAGCCCCTGAACGCATTGTGTAAGAATTTCTCTCTCTTTCACTGTCTTTGTTTCATGGGTGTTTCAAAGTAATTTATTTTTATAATGGGGTTTAGCTGCTTTTCACTGCTGTGTTTATGCCGCTTTACACCCACTTGACACACTAACAGAGAGATATCAATACATAGGTTTTACGATTATTATTAGTCAGATATATTCTTGTGTGGTGAATAGGGCGTGTTGAGTCCAGTTCTCTGAGCAAGGAGTAGGTCTTGTCTATTACATATTGAGTTTATGGAACGGTATCTGAGCTAATTTGATACCCTTGTTTTATGTATCACCCCACCTCACCTTTCCCGTTAAGCAGCCATAGTGTGTTTTCTGCATGTGTGACTCTGTTCTGTTTTGTAATTCAGTTCAAGTGTAACGGTTTTTACATTCCCTCTATCAGTGATACCTTATGAGAAGTGTCCTTTTCTGTGTGACTTATTTCACTTAGAATCGTCGTACCTAAATCCACTCATCATGCTGCTACTAACCTTACGACATTGATTTCATGGCTGAGTGATATTCCATTGTACATAAGGACCACAACTTCTTTATCCATTTTTCTCTTTCCTGGGATATTTAAGGTGGAATGAAGTGGAGGTCCTGGTCAACAGAGCAGCCCTAAACTTTGGGGTGCTTGTGTCTTGCTGATTTTTAATTTTCCCAATTTATACCCCCATGAGTGGAAGTGCCCTATGCTCTCTAAGCTGTGTTTTTCAGATGTTTCAGGACTCACCGGACACTTCTCCGGAGTGGCTCTTGGCAATTTACATCCCGCCCATCAGTGTAGCAAGGCTCCCATTTCTCCATGGCCTGTCCTGCATTTCTGGTTTTGACACTTTTTTCAGCATGGCCCTTTTGACCGATGGGAAGCGAGACTTCTTTGTAGCGCTGATTTGCCTTTCCAGGTTGCTTGGTTGGCCAAAAAGGGCGTATGCGTTTTTTCCTGAATATATTCAGGAAAAAACGCATACGCCCTTTTTGGCCAAGGGCATCATTGTCAACGTTTTGCCGCTTCTCATGTGCTTTAAAGGCGATTCGTATCTACCTCCTGAAATCTGTTTCCTGCAATTCTGCCTTGATTTCAAATCCGCTTCTTTGCCTTCCCTCAATATATTTGTGGACGAGAGTTATCATTTATAACTCTGCAGGTTTGTGAATTGCAGTGCCCTGAACCTCCATTTTACAACTCGTTTTTATGGGAGCTGGCCGCAAAATTGCAGAATGGCTTCAGGCCCTGTTCTGGTTCCGGGGGGCAGGCTGAGCCTGTGGTTAATTCTTCTTTCTGATGGGAAAATAGAGTGACCTGTGCCTGTCCCAACACCAAGAGCTAGTCTCTCGTTGGTTCCACGTCTTCCCGTTTATCCTCAGGACAAATTGCAACCTGCATGGAACAGGAGGTTAAAGGTGCTGATGCTCCAAGTAGGGAGCTTGCTAGTAAAGCGGCTGGAATGGCGAACCCGGGCACAAGGAGATGAGAAATGAGGTGCGTTTTAGAAACCTTTCCCCATCACACGGTGTACCATCTTCTGGGTTTCTCATGCATGTTTTTGATGTAGGAAGATGCCCTTGAACCTGGAGATTTGGGACCCATGCGATGGGTACCACGCAGTATTCCTTTAAAGGGTCTGCGTTTGCTCACCCAACCTCACCAAACCTCTCAGCCCCAAGAGTGTCCACCCTTATGTCTCATCCAGCTGTGCGTCTAGATATGGTCAATCCAGGTTGCATCACAGCCCCTGAACGCATTGTGTAAGAATTTCTCTCTCTTTCACTGTCTTTGTTTCATGGGTGTTTCAAAGTAATTTATTTTTATAATGGGGTTTAGCTGCTTTTCACTGCTGTGTTTATGCTGCTTTACACCCACTTGACACAATAACAGAGAGATATCAATACATAGGTTTTACGATTATTATTAGTCAGATATATTCTTGTGCGGTGAATAGGGCGTGTTGAGTCCAGTTCTCTGAGCAAGGAGTAGGTCTTGTCTATTACATATTGAGTTTATGGAACGGTATCTGAGCTAATTTGATACCCTTGTTTTATGTATCACCCCACCTCACCTTTCCCGTTAAGCAGCCATAGTGTGTTTTCTGCATGTGTGACTCTGTTCTGTTTTGTAATTCAGTTCAAGTGTAACGGTTTTTACATTCCCTCTATCAGTGATACCTTATGAGAAGTGTCCTTTTCTGTGTGACTTATTTCACTTAGAATCGTCGTACCTAAATCCACTCATCATGCTGCTACTAACCTTACGACATTGATTTCATGGCTGAGTGGTATTCCATTGTACATAAGGACCACAACTTCTTTATCCATTTTTCTCTTTCCTGGGATATTTAAGGTGGAATGAAGTGGAGGTCCTGGTCAACAGAGCAGCCCTAAACTTTGGGGTGCTTGTGTCTTGCTGATTTTTAATTTTCCCAATTTATACCCCCATGAGTGGAAGTGCCCTATGCTCTCTAAGCTGTGTTTTTCAGATGTTTCAGGACTCACCGGACAGTTCTCCGGAGTGGCTCTTGGCAATTTACATCCCGCCCATCAGTGTAGCAAGGCTCCCATTTCTCCATGGCCTGTCCTGCATTTCTGGTTTTGACACTTTTTTCAGCATGGCCCTTTTGACCGATGGGAAGCGAGACTTCTTTGTAGCGCTGATTTGCCTTTCCAGGTTGCTTGGTTGGCCAAAAAGGGCGTATGCGATTTTTCCTGAATATATTCAGGAAAAAACGCATACGCCCTTTTTGGCCAAGGGCATCATTGTCAACGTTTTGCCGCTTCTCATGTGCTTTAAAGGCGATTCGTATCTACCTCCTGAAATCTGTTTCCTGCAATTCTGCCTTGATTTCAAATCCTCTTCTTTGCCTTCCCTCAATATATTTGTGGACGAGAGTTATCATTTATAACTCTGCAGGTTTGTGAATTGCAGTGCCCTGAACCTCCGTTTTACAACTCGTTTTTATGGGAGCTGGCCGCAAAATGGCAGAATGGCTTCAGGCCCTGTTCTGGTTCCGGGGGGCAGGCTGAGCCTGTGGTTAATTCTTCTTTCTGATGGGAAAATAGAGTGACCTGTGCCTGTCCCAACACCAAGAGCTAGTCTCTCGTTGGTTCCACGTCTTCCCGTTTATCCTCAGGACAAATTGCAACCTGTATGGAACAGGAGGTTAAAGGTGCTGATGCTCCAAGTAGGGAGCTTGCTAGTAAAGCGGCTGGAATGGCGAACCCGGGCACAAGGCGATGAGAAATGAGGTGCGTTTTAGAAACCTTTCCCCATCACACGGTGTACCATCTTCTGGGTTTCTCATGCATGTTTTTGATGTAGGAAGATGCCCTTGAACCTGGAGATTTGGGACCCATGCGATGGGTACCACGCAGTATTCCTTTAAAGGGTCTGCGTTTGCTCACCCAACCTCACCAAACCTCTCAGCCCCAAGAGTGTCCACCCTTATGTCTCATCCAGCTGTGCGTCTAGATATGGTCAATCCAGGTTGCATCACAGCCCCTGAACGCATTGTGTTAAGAATTTCTCTCTCTTTCACTGTCTTTGTTTCATGGGTGTTTCAAAGTAATTTATTTTTATAATGGGGTTTAGCTGCTTTTCACTGCTGTGTTTATGCCGCTTTACACCCACTTGACACACTAACAGAGAGATATCAATACATAGGTTTTACGATTATTATTAGTCAGATATATTCTTGTGCGGTGAATAGGGCGTGTTGAGTCCAGTTCTCTGAGCAAGGAGTAGGTCTTGTCTATTACATATTGGGTTTATGGAACGGTATCTGAGCTAATTTGATACCCTTGTTTTATGTATCACCCCACCTCACCTTTCCCGTTAAGCAGCCATAGTGTGTTTTCTGCATGTGTGACTCTGTTCTGTTTTGTAATTCAGTTCAAGTGTAACGGTTTTTACATTCCCTCTATCAGTGATACCTTATGAGAAGTGTCCTTTTCTGTGTGACTTATTTCACTTAGAATCGTCGTACCTAAATCCACTCATCATGCTGCTACTAACCTTACGACATTGATTTCATGGCTGAGTGATATTCCATTGTACATAAGGACCACAACTTCTTTATCCATTTTTCTCTTTCCTGGGATATTTAAGGTGGAATGAAGTGGAGGTCCTGGTCAACAGAGCAGCCCTAAACTTTGGGGTGCTTGTGTCTTGCTGATTTTTCATTTTCCCAATTTATACCCCCATGAGTGGAAGTGCCCTATGCTCTCTAAGCTGTGTTTTTCAGATGTTTCAGGACTCACCGGACAGTTCTCCGGAGTGGCTCTTGGCAATTTACATCCCGCCCATCAGTGTAGCAAGGCTCCCATTTCTCCATGGCCTGTCCTGCATTTCTGGTTTTGACACTTTTTTCAGCATGGCCCTTTTGACCGATGGGAAGCGAGACTTCTTTGTAGCGCTGATTTGCCTTTCCAGGTGGCTTGGTTGGCCAAAAAGGGCGTATGCGTTTTTTCCTGAATATATTCAGGAAAAAACGCATACGCCCTTTTTGGCCAAGGGCATCATTGTCAACGTTTTGCCACTTTTCATGTGCTTTAAAGGCGATTCGTATCTACCTCCTGAAATCTGTTTCCTGCAATTCTGCCTTGATTTCAAATCCTCTTCTTTGCCTTCCCTCAATATATTTGTGGACGGGAGTTATCATTTATAACTCTGCAGGTTTGTGAATTGCAGTGCCCTGAACCTCCATTTTACAACTCGTTTTTATGGGAGCTGGCCGCAAAAGCGCAGGATGGCTTCAGGCCCTGTTCTGGTTCCGGGGGGCAGGCTGAGCCTGTGGTTATTTCTTCTTTCTGATGGAAAAATAGAGTGACCTGTGCCTGTCCCAACACCAAGAGCTAGTCTCTCGTTGGTTCCACGTCTTCCCGTTTATCCTCAGGACAAATTGCAACCTGCATGGAACAGGAGGTTAAAGGTGCTGATGCTCCAAGTAGGGAGCTTGCTAGTAAAGCGGCTGGAATGGCGAACCCGGGCACAAGGAGATGAGAAATGAGGTGCGTTTTAGAAACCTTTCCCCATCACACGGTGTACCATCTTCTGGGTTTCTCATGCATGTTTTTGATGTAGGAAGATGCCCTTGAACCTGGAGATTTGGGACCCATGCGATGGGTACCACGCAGTATTCCTTTAAAGGGTCTGCGTTTGCTCACCCAACCTCACCAAACCTCTCAGCCCCAAGAGTGTCCACCCTTATGTCTCATCCAGCTGTGCGTCTAGATATGGTCAATCCAGGTTGCATCACAGCCCCTGAACGCATTGTGTAAGAATTTCTCTCTCTTTCACTGTCTTTGTTTCATGGGTGTTTCAAAGTAATTTATTTTTATAATGGGGTTTAGCTGCTTTTCACTGCTGTGTTTATGCCGCTTTACACCCACTTGATACACTAACAGAGAGATATCAATACATAGGTTTTACGATTATTATTAGTCAGATATATTCTTGTGTGGTGAATAGGGCGTGTTGAGTCCAGTTCTCTGAGCAAGGAGTAGGTCTTGTCTATTACATATTGAGTTTATGGAACGGTATCTGAGCTAATTTGATACCCTTGTTTTATGTATCACCCCACCTCACCTTTCCCGTTAAGCAGCCATAGTGTGTTTTCTGCATGTGTGACTCTGTTCTGTTTTGTAATTCAGTTCAAGTGTAACGGTTTTTACATTCCCTCTATCAGTGATACCTTATGAGAAGTGTCCTTTTCTGTGTGACTTATTTCACTTAGAATCGTCGTACCTAAATCCACTCATCATGCTGCTACTAACCTTACAACATTGATTTCATGGCTGAGTGGTATTCCATTGTACATAAGGACCACAACTTCTTTATCCATTTTTCTCTTTCCTGGGATATTTAAGGTGGAATGAAGTGGAGGTCCTGGTCAACAGAGCAGCCCTAAACTTTGGGGTGCTTGTGTCTTGCTGATTTTTAATTTTCCCAATTTATACCCCCATGAGTGGAAGTGCCCTATGCTCTCTAAGCTGTGTTTTTCAGATGTTTCAGGACTCACCGGACACTTCTCCGGAGTGGCTCTTGGCAATTTACATCCCGCCCATCAGTGTAGCAAGGCTCCCATTTCTCCATGGCCTGTCCTGCATTTCTGGTTTTGACACTTTTTTCAGCATGGCCCTTTTGACCGATGGGAAGCGAGACTTCTTTGTAGCGCTGATTTGCCTTTCCAGGTTGCTTGGTTGGCCAAAAAGGGCGTATGCGATTTTTCCTGAATATATTCAGGAAAAAACGCATACGCCCTTTTTGGCCAAGGGCATCATTGTCAACGTTTTGCCGCTTCTCATGTGCTTTAAAGGCGATTCGTATCTACCTCCTGAAATCTGTTTCCTGCAATTCTGCCTTGATTTCAAATCCTATTCTTTGCCTTCCCTCAATATATTTGTGGACGAGAGTTATCATTAATAACTCTGCAGGTTTCTGAATTGCAGTGCCCTGAACCTCCATTTTACAACTCGTTTTTATGGGAGCTGGCCGCAAAATCGCAGAATGGCTTCAGGCCCTGTTCTGGTTCCGGGGGGCAGGCTGAGCCTGTGGTTAATTCTTCTTTCTGATGGGAAAATAGAGTGACCTGTGCCTGTCCCAACACCAAGAGCTAGTCTCTCGTTGGTTCCACGTCTTCCCGTTTATCCTCAGGACAAATTGCAACCTGTATGGAACAGGAGGTTAAAGGTGCTGATGCTCCAAGTAGGGAGCTTGCTAGTAAAGCGGCTGGAATGGCGAACCCGGGCACAAGGCGATGAGAAATGAGGTGCGTTTTAGAAACCTTTCCCCATCACACGGTGTACCATCTTCTGGGTTTCTCATGCATGTTTTTGATGTAGGAAGATGCCCTTGAACCTGGAGATTTGGGACCCATGCGATGGGTACCACGCAGTATTCCTTTAAAGGGTCTGCGTTTGCTCACCCAACCTCACCAAACCTCTCAGCCCCAAGAGTGTCCACCCTTATGTCTCATCCAGCTGTGCGTCTAGATATGGTCAATCCAGGTTGCATCACAGCCCCTGAACGCATTGTGTAAGAATTTCTCTCTCTTTCACTGTCTTTGTTTCATGGGTGTTTCAAAGTAATTTATTTTTATAATGGGGTTTAGCTGCTTTTCACTGCTGTGTTTATGCCGCTTTACACCCACTTGACACAATAACAGAGAGATATCAATACATAGGTTTTACGATTATTATTAGTCAGATATATTCTTGTGCGGTGAATAGGGCGTGTTGAGTCCAGTTCTCTGAGCAAGGAGTAGGTCTTGTCTATTACATATTGAGTTTATGGAACGGTATCTGAGCTAATTTGATACCCTTGTTTTATGTATCACCCCACCTCACCTTTCCCGTTAAGCAGCCATAGTGTGTTTTCTGCATGTGTGACTCTGTTCTGTTTTGTAATTCAGTTCAAGTGTAACGGTTTTTACATTCCCTCTATCAGTGATACCTTATGAGAAGTGTCCTTTTCTGTGTGACTTATTTCACTTAGAATCGTCGTACCTAAATCCACTCATCATGCTGCTACTAACCTTACGACGTTGATTTCATGGCTGAGTGATATTCCATTGTACATAAGGACCACAACTTCTTTATCCATTTTTCTCTTTCCTGGGATATTTAAGGTGGAATGAAGTGGAGGTCCTGGTCAACAGAGCAGCCCTAAACTTTGGGGTGCTTGTGTCTTGCTGATTTTTAATTTTCCCAATTTATACCCCCATGAGTGGAAGTGCCCTATGCTCTCTAAGCTGTGTTTTTCAGATGTTTCAGGACTCACCGGACAGTTCTCCGGAGTGGCTCTTGGCAATTTACATCCCGCCCATCAGTGTAGCAAGGCTCCCATTTCTCCATGGCCTGTCCTGCATTTCTGGTTTTGACACTTTTTTCAGCATGGCCCTTTTGACCGATGGGAAGCGAGACTTGTTTGTAGCGCTGATTTGCCTTTCCAGGTTGCTTGGTTGGCCAAAAAGGGCGTATGCGTTTTTTCCTGAATATATTCAGGAAAAAACGCATACGCCCTTTTTGGCCAAGGGCATCATTGTCAACGTTTTGCCGCTTCTCATGTGCTTTAAAGGCGATTCGTATCTACCTCCTGAAATCTGTTTCCTGCAATTCTGCCTTGATTTCAAATCCGCTTCTTTGCCTTCCCTCAATATATTTGTGGACGAGAGTTATCATTTATAACTCTGCAGGTTTGTGAATTGCAGTGCCCTGAACCTCCATTTTACAACTCGTTTTTATGGGAGCTGGCCGCAAAATCGCAGAATGGCTTCAGGCCCTGTTCTGGTTCCGGGGGGCAGGCTGAGCCTGTGGTTAATTCTTCTTTCTGATGGGAAAATAGAGTGACCTGTGCCTGTCCCAACACCAAGAGCTAGTCTCTCGTTGGTTCCACGTCTTCCCGTTTATCCTCAGGACAAATTGCAACCTGTACGGAACAGGAGGTTAAAGGTGCTGATGCTCCAAGTAGGGAGCTTGCTAGTAAAGCGGCTGGAATGGCGAACCCGGGCACAAGGAGATGAGAAATGAGGTGCGTTTTAGAAACCTTTCCCCATCACACGGTGTACCATCTTCTGGGTTTCTCATGCATGTTTTTGATGTAGGAAGATGCCCTTGAACCTGGAGATTTGGGACCCATGCGATGGGTACCACGCAGTATTACTTTAAAGGGTCTGCGTTTGCTCACCCAACCTCACCAAACCTCTCAGCCCCAAGAGTGTCCACCCTTATGTCTCATCCAGCTGTGCGTCTAGATATGGTCAATCCAGGTTGCATCACAGCCCCTGAACGCATTGTGTAAGAATTTCTCTCTCTTTCACTGTCTTTGTTTCATGGGTGTTTCAAAGTAATTTATTTTTATAATGGGGTTTAGCTGCTTTTCACTGCTGTGTTTATGCCGCTTTACACCCACTTGACACACTAACAGAGAGATATCAATACATAGGTTTTACGATTATTATTAGTCAGATATATTCTTGTGCGGTGAATAGGGCGTGTTGAGTCCAGTTCTCTGAGCAAGGAGTAGGTCTTGTCTATTACATATTGGGTTTATGGAACGGTATCTGAGCTAATTTGATACCCTTGTTTTATGTATCACCCCACCTCACCTTTCCCGTTAAGCAGCCATAGTGTGTTTTCTGCATGTGTGACTCTGTTCTGTTTTGTAATTCAGTTCAAGTGTAACGGTTTTTACATTCCCTCTATCAGTGATACCTTATGAGAAGTGTCCTTTTCTGTGTGACTTATTTCACTTAGAATCGTCGTACCTAAATCCACTCATCATGCTGCTACTAACCTTACGACATTGATTTCATGGCTGAGTGATATTCCATTGTACATAAGGACCACAACTTCTTTATCCATTTTTCTCTTTCCTGGGATATTTAAGGTGGAATGAAGTGGAGGTCCTGGTCAACAGAGCAGCCCTAAACTTTGGGGTGCTTGTGTCTTGCTGATTTTTAATTTTCCCAATTTATACCCCCATGAGTGGAAGTGCCCTATGCTCTCTAAGCTGTGTTTTTCAGATGTTTCAGGACTCACCGGACACTTCTCCGGAGTGGCTCTTGGCAATTTACATCCCGCCCATCAGTGTAGCAAGGCTCCCATTTCTCCATGGCCTGTCCTGCATTTCTGGTTTTGACACTTTTTTCAGCATGGCCCTTTTGACCGATGGGAAGCGAGACTTCTTTGTAGCGCTGATTTGCATTTCCAGGTTGCTTGGTTGGCCAAAAAGGGCGTATGCGTTTTTTCCTGAATATATTCAGGAAAAAACGCATATGCCCTTTTTGGCCAAGGGCATCATTGTCAACGTTTTGCCGCTTTTCATGTGCTTTAAAGGCGATTCGTATCTACCTCCTGAAATCTCTTTCCTGCAATTCTGCCTTGATTTCAAATCCTCTTCTTTGCCTTCCCTCAATATATTTGTGGACGAGAGTTATCATTAATAACTCTGCAGGTTTGTGAATTGCAGTGCCCTGAACCTCCATTTTACAACTCGTTTTTATGGGAGCTGGCCGCAAAATCGCAGAATGGCTTCAGGCCCTGTTCTGGTTCCGGGGGGCAGGCTGAGCCTGTGGTTAATTCTTCTTTCTGATGGGAAAATAGAGTGACCTGTGCCTGTCCCAACACCAAGAGCTAGTCTCTCGTTGGTTCCACGTCTTCCCGTTTATCCTCAGGACAAATTGCAACCTGTATGGAACAGGAGGTTAAAGGTGCTGATGCTCCAAGTAGGGAGCTTGCTAGTAAAGCGGCTGGAATGGCGAACCCGGGCACAAGGAGATGAGAAATGAGGTGCGTTTTAGAAACCTTTCCCCATCACACGGTGTACCATCTTCTGGGTTTCTCATGTATGTTTTTGATGTAGGAAGATGCCCTTGAACCTGGAGATTTGGGACCCATGCGATGGGTACCACGCAGTATTCCTTTAAAGGGTCTGCGTTTGCTCACCCAACCTCACCAAACCTCTCAGCCCCAAGAGTGTCCACCCTTATGTCTCATCCAGCTGTGCGTCTAGATATGGTCAATCCAGGTTGCATCACAGCCCCTGAACGCATTGTGTAAGAATTTCTCTCTCTTTCACTGTCTTTGTTTCATGGGTGTTTCAAAGTAATTTATTTTTATAATGGGGTTTAGCTGCTTTTCACTGCTGTGTTTATGCCGCTTTACACCCACTTGACACACTAACAGAGAGATATCAATACATAGGTTTTACGATTATTATTAGTCAGATATATTCTTGTGCGGTGAATAGGGCGTGTTGAGTCCAGTTCTCTGAGCAAGGAGTAGGTCTTGTCTATTACATATTGGGTTTATGGAACGGTATCTGAGCTAATTTGATACCCTTGTTTTATGTATCACCCCACCTCACCTTTCCCGTTAAGCAGCCATAGTGTGTTTTCTGCATGTGTGACTCTGTTCTGTTTTGTAATTCAGTTCAAGTGTAACGGTTTTTACATTCCCTCTATCAGTGATACCTTAGGAGAAGTGTCCTTTTCTGTGTGACTTATTTCACTTAGAATCGTCGTACCTAAATCCACTCATCATGCTGCTACTAACCTTACGACATTGATTTCATGGCTGAGTGATATTCCATTGTACATAAGGACCACAACTTCTTTATCCATTTTTCTCTTTCCTGGGATATTTAAGGTGGAATGAAGTGGAGGTCCTGGTCAACAGAGCAGCCCTAAACTTTGGGGTGCTTGTGTCTTGCTGATTTTTCATTTTCCCAATTTATACCCCCATGAGTGGAAGTGCCCTATGCTCTCTAAGCTGTGTTTTTCAGATGTTTCAGGACTCACCGGACAGTTCTCCGGAGTGGCTCTTGGCAATTTACATCCCGCCCATCAGTGTAGCAAGGCTCCCATTTCTCCATGGCCTGTCCTGCATTTCTGGTTTTGACACTTTTTTCAGCATGGCCCTTTTGACCGATGGGAAGCGAGACTTCTTTGTAGCGCTGATTTGCCTTTCCAGGTGGCTTGGTTGGCCAAAAAGGGCGTATGCGTTTTTTCCTGAATATATTCAGGAAAAAACGCATACGCCCTTTTTGGCCAAGGGCATCATTGTCACCGTTTTGCCGCTTTTCATGTGCTTTAAAGGCGATTCGTATCTACCTCCTGAAATCTGTTTCCTGCAATTCTGCCTTGATTTCAAATCCTCTTCTTTGCCTTCCCTCAATATATTTGTGGACGGGAGTTATCATTTATAACTCTGCAGGTTTGTGAATTGCAGTGCCCTGAACCTCCATTTTACAACTCGTTTTTATGGGAGCTGGCCGCAAAATCGCAGAATGGCTTCAGGCCCTGTTCTGGTTCCGGGGGGCAGGCTGAGCCTGTGGTTATTTCTTCTTTCTGATGGAAAAATAGAGTGACCTGTGCCTGTCCCAACACCAAGAGCTAGTCTCTCGTTGGTTCCACGTCTTCCCGTTTATCCTCAGGACAAATTGCAACCTGCATGGAACAGGAGGTTAAAGGTGCTGATGCTCCAAGTAGGGAGCTTGCTAGTAAAGCGGCTGGAATGGCGAACCCGGGCACAAGGAGATGAGAAATGAGGTGCGTTTTAGAAACCTTTCCCCATCACACGGTGTACCATCTTCTGGGTTTCTCATGCATGTTTTTGATGTAGGAAGATGCCCTTGAACCTGGAGATTTGGGACCCATGCGATGGGTACCACGCAGTATTCCTTTAAAGGGTCTGCGTTTGCTCACCCAACCTCACCAAACCTCTCAGCCCCAAGAGTGTCCACCCTTATGTCTCATCCAGCTGTGCGTCTAGATATGGTCAATCCAGGTTGCATCACAGCCCCTGAACGCATTGTGTAAGAATTTCTCTCTCTTTCACTGTCTTTGTTTCATGGGTGTTTCAAAGTAATTTATTTTTATAATGGGGTTTAGCTGCTTTTCACTGCTGTGTTTATGCCGCTTTACACCCACTTGACACACTAACAGAGAGATATCAATACATAGGTTTTACGATTATTATTAGTCAGATATATTCTTGTGCGGTGAATAGGGCGTGTTGAGTCCAGTTCTCTGAGCAAGGAGTAGGTCTTGTCTATTACATATTGGGTTTATGGAACGGTATCTGAGCTAATTTGATACCCTTGTTTTATGTATCACCCCACCTCACCTTTCCCGTTAAGCAGCCATAGTGTGTTTTCTGCATGTGTGACTCTGTTCTGTTTTGTAATTCAGTTCAAGTGTAACGGTTTTTACATTCCCTCTATCAGTGATACCTTAGGAGAAGTGTCCTTTTCTGTGTGACTTATTTCACTTAGAATCGTCCTACCTAAATCCACTCATCATGCTGCTACTAACCTTACGACATTGATTTCATGGCTGAGTGGTATTCCATTGTACATAAGGACCACAACTTCTTTATCCATTTTTCTCTTTCCTGGGATATTTAAGGTGGAATGAAGTGGAGGTCCTGGTCAACAGAGCAGCCCTAAACTTTGGGGTGCTTGTGTCTTGCTGATTTTTAATTTTCCCAATTTATACCCCCATGAGTGGAAGTGCCCTATGCTCTCTAAGCTGTGTTTTTCAGATGTTTCAGGACTCACCGGACACTTCTCCGGAGTGGCTCTTGGCAATTTACATCCCGCCCATCAGTGTAGCAAGGCTCCCATTTCTCCATGGCCTGTCCTGCATTTCTGGTTTTGACACTTTTTTCAGCATGGCCCTTTTGACCGATGGGAAGCGAGACTTCTTTGTAGTGCTGATTTGCCTTTCCAGGTTGCTTGGTTGGCCAAAAAGGGCGTATGCGTTTTTTCCTGAATATATTCAGGAAAAAACGCATACGCCCTTTTTGGCCAAGGGCATCATTGTCAACGTTTTGCCGCTTTTCATGTGCTTTAAAGGCGATTCGTATCTACCTCCTGAAATCTGTTTCCTGCAATTCTGCCTTGATTTCAAATCCTCTTCTTTGCCTTCCCTCAATATATTTGTGGACGGGAGTTATCATTTATAACTCTGCAGGTTTGTGAATTGCAGTGCCCTGAACCTCCATTTTACAACTCGTTTTTATGGGAGCTGGCCGCAAAATCGCAGAATGGCTTCAGGCCCTGTTCTGGTTCCGGGGGGCAGGCTGAGCCTGTGGTTAATTCTTCTTTCTGATGGGAAAATAGAGTGACCTGTGCCTGTCCCAACACCAAGAGCTAGTCTCTCGTTGGTTCCACGTCTTCCCGTTTATCCTCAGGACAAATTGCAACCTGTATGGAACAGGAGGTTAAAGGTGCTGATGCTCCAAGTAGGGAGCTTGCTAGTAAAGCGGCTGGAATGGCGAACCCGGGCACAAGGAGATGAGAAATGAGGTGCGTTTTAGAAACCTTTCCCCATCACACGGTGTACCATCTTCTGGGTTTCTCATGCATGTTTTTGATGTAGGAAGATGCCCTTGAACCTGGAGATTTGGGACCCATGCGATGGGTACCACGCAGTATTCCTTTAAAGGGTCTGCGTTTGCTCACCCAACCTCACCAAACCTCTCAGCCCCAAGAGTGTCCACCCTTATGTCTCATCCAGCTGTGCGTCTAGATATGGTCAATCCAGGTTGCATCACAGCCCCTGAACGCATTGTGTAAGAATTTCTCTCTCTTTCACTGTCTTTGTTTCATGGGTGTTTCAAAGTAATTTATTTTTATAATGGGGTTTAGCTGCTTTTCACTGCTGTGTTTATGCCGCTTTACACCCACTTGACACACTAACAGAGAGATATCAATACATAGGTTTTACGATTATTATTAGTCAGATATATTCTTGTGCGGTGAATAGGGCGTGTTGAGTCCAGTTCTCTGAGCAAGGAGTAGGTCTTGTCTATTACATATTGGGTTTATGGAACGGTATCTGAGCTAATTTGATACCCTTGTTTTATGTATCACCCCACCTCACCTTTCCCGTTAAGCAGCCATAGTGTGTTTTCTGCATGTGTGACTCTGTTCTGTTTTGTAATTCAGTTCAAGTGTAACGGTTTTTACATTCCCTCTATCAGTGATACCTTAGGAGAAGTGTCCTTTTCTGTGTGACTTATTTCACTTAGAATCGTCGTACCTAAATCCACTCATCCTGCTGCTACTAACCTTACGACATTGATTTCATGGCTGAGTGGTATTCCATTGTACATAAGGACCACAACTTCTTTATCCATTTTTCTCTTTCCTGGGATATTTAAGGTGGAATGAAGTGGAGGTCCTGGTCAACAGAGCAGCCCTAAACTTTGGGGTGCTTGTGTCTTGCTGATTTTTAATTTTCCCAATTTATACCCCCATGAGTGGAAGTGCCCTATGCTCTCTAAGCTGTGTTTTTCAGATGTTTCAGGACTCACCGGACACTTCTCCGGAGTGGCTCTTGGCAATTTACATCCCGCCCATCAGTGTAGCAAGGCTCCCATTTCTCCATGGCCTGTCCTGCATTTCTGGTTTTGACACTTTTTTCAGCATGGCCCTTTTGACCGATGGGAAGCGAGACTTCTTTGTAGCGCTGATTTGCCTTTCCAGGTTGCTTGGTTGGCCAAAAAGGGCGTATGCGATTTTTCCTGAATATATTCAGGAAAAAACGCATACGCCCTTTTTGGCCAAGGGCATCATTGTCAACGTTTTGCCGCTTTTCATGTGCTTTAAAGGCGATTCGTATCTACCTCCTGAAATCTGTTTCCTGCAATTCTGCCTTGATTTCAAATCCTCTTCTTTGCCTTCCCTCAATATATTTGTGGACGGGAGTTATCATTTATAACTCTGCAGGTTTGTGAATTGCAGTGCCCTGAACCTCCATTTTACAACTCGTTTTTATGGGAGCTGGCCGCAAAATCGCAGAATGGCTTCAGGCCCTGTTCTGGTTCCGGGGGGCAGGCTGAGCCTGTGGTTAATTCTTCTTTCTGATGGGAAAATAGAGTGACCTGTGCCTGTCCCAACACCAAGAGCTAGTCTCTCGTTGGTTCCACGTCTTCCCGTTTATCCTCAGGACAAATTGCAACCTGTATGGAACAGGAGGTTAAAGGTGCTGATGCTCCAAGTAGGGAGCTTGCTAGTAAAGCGGCTGGAATGGCGAACCCGGGCACAAGGAGATGAGAAATGAGGTGCGTTTTAGAAACCTTTCCCCATCACACGGTGTACCATCTTCTGGGTTTCTCATGCATGTTTTTGATGTAGGAAGATGCCCTTGAACCTGGAGATTTGGGACCCATGCGATGGGTACCACGCAGTATTCCTTTAAAGGGTCTGCGTTTGCTCACCCAACCTCACCAAACCTCTCAGCCCCAAGAGTGTCCACCCTTATGTCTCATCCAGCTGTGCGTCTAGATATGGTCAATCCAGGTTGCATCACAGCCCCTGAACGCATTGTGTTAAGAATTTCTCTCTCTTTCACTGTCTTTGTTTCATGGGTGTTTCAAAGTAATTTATTTTTATAATGGGGTTTAGCTGCTTTTCACTGCTGTGTTTATGCCGCTTTACACCCACTTGACACACTAACAGAGAGATATCAATACATAGGTTTTACGATTATTATTAGTCAGATATATTCTTGTGCGGTGAATAGGGCGTGTTGAGTCCAGTTCTCTGAGCAAGGAGTAGGTCTTGTCTATTACATATTGGGTTTATGGAACGGTATCTGAGCTAATTTGATACCCTTGTTTTATGTATCACCCCACCTCACCTTTCCCGTTAAGCAGCCATAGTGTGTTTTCTGCATGTGTGACTCTGTCCTGTTTTGTAATTCAGTTCAAGTGTAACGGTTTTTACATTCCCTCTATCAGTGATACCTTATGAGAAGTGTCCTTTTCTGTGTGACTTATTTCACTTAGAATCGTCGTACCTAAATCCACTCATCATGCTGCTACTAACCTTACGACATTGATTTCATGGCTGAGTGATATTCCATTGTACATAAGGACCACAACTTCTTTATCCATTTTTCTCTTTCCTGGGATATTTAAGGTGGAATGAAGTGGAGGTCCTGGTCAACAGAGCAGCCCTAAACTTTGGGGTGCTTGTGTCTTGCTGATTTTTCATTTTCCCAATTTATACCCCCATGAGTGGAAGTGCCCTATGCTCTCTAAGCTGTGTTTTTCAGATGTTTCAGGACTCACCGGACAGTTCTCCGGAGTGGCTCTTGGCAATTTACATCCCGCCCATCAGTGTAGCAAGGCTCCCATTTCTCCATGGCCTGTCCTGCATTTCTGGTTTTGACACTTTTTTCAGCATGGCCCTTTTGACCGATGGGAAGCGAGACTTCTTTGTAGCGCTGATTTGCCTTTCCAGGTGGCTTGGTTGGCCAAAAAGGGCGTATGCGTTTTTTCCTGAATATATTCAGGAAAAAACGCATACGCCCTTTTTGGCCAAGGGCATCATTGTCACCGTTTTGCCGCTTTTCATGTGCTTTAAAGGCGATTCGTATCTACCTCCTGAAATCTGTTTCCTGCAATTCTGCCTTGATTTCAAATCCTCTTCTTTGCCTTCCCTCAATATATTTGTGGACGGGAGTTATCATTTATAACTCTGCAGGTTTGTGAATTGCAGTGCCCTGAACCTCCATTTTACAACTCGTTTTTATGGGAGCTGGCCGCAAAATCGCAGAATGGCTTCAGGCCCTGTTCTGGTTCCGGGGGGCAGGCTGAGCCTGTGGTTATTTCTTCTTTCTGATGGAAAAATAGAGTGACCTGTGCCTGTCCCAACACCAAGAGCTAGTCTCTCGTTGGTTCCACGTCTTCCCGTTTATCCTCAGGACAAATTGCAACCTGTATGGAACAGGAGGTTAAAGGTGCTGATGCTCCAAGTAGGGAGCTTGCTAGTAAAGCGGCTGGAATGGCGAACCCGGGCACAAGGAGATGAGAAATGAGGTGCGTTTTAGAAACCTTTCCCCATCACACGGTGTACCATCTTCTGGGTTTCTCATGCATGTTTTTGATGTAGGAAGATGCCCTTGAACCTGGAGATTTGGGACCCATGCGATGGGTACCACGCAGTATTCCTTTAAAGGGTCTGCGTTTGCTCACCCAACCTCACCAAACCTCTCAGCCCCAAGAGTGTCCACCCTTATGTCTCATCCAGCTGTGCGTCTAGATATGGTCAATCCAGGTTGCATCACAGCCCCTGAACGCATTGTGTAAGAATTTCTCTCTCTTTCACTGTCTTTGTTTCATGGGTGTTTCAAAGTAATTTATTTTTATAATGGGGTTTAGCTGCTTTTCACTGCTGTGTTTATGCCGCTTTACACCCACTTGACACACTAACAGAGAGATATCAATACATAGGTTTTACGATTATTATTAGTCAGATATATTCTTGTGCGGTGAATAGGGCGTGTTGAGTCCAGTTCTCTGAGCAAGGAGTAGGTCTTGTCTATTACATATTGGGTTTATGGAACGGTATCTGAGCTAATTTGATACCCTTGTTTTATGTATCACCCCACCTCACCTTTCCCGTTAAGCAGCCATAGTGTGTTTTCTGCATGTGTGACTCTGTTCTGTTTTGTAATTCAGTTCAAGTGTAACGGTTTTTACATTCCCTCTATCAGTGATACCTTAGGAGAAGTGTCCTTTTCTGTGTGACTTATTTCACTTAGAATCGTCGTACCTAAATCCACTCATCATGCTGCTACTAACCTTACGACATTGATTTCATGGCTGAGTGGTATTCCATTGTACATAAGGACCACAACTTCTTTATCCATTTTTCTCTTTCCTGGGATATTTAAGGTGGAATGAAGTGGAGGTCCTGGTCAACAGAGCAGCCCTAAACTTTGGGGTGCTTGTGTCTTGCTGATTTTTAATTTTCCCAATTTATACCCCCATGAGTGGAAGTGCCCTATGCTCTCTAAGCTGTGTTTTTCAGATGTTTCAGGACTCACCGGACACATCTCCGGAGTGGCTCTTGGCAATTTACATCCCGCCCATCAGTGTAGCAAGGCTCCCATTTCTCCATGGCCTGTCCTGCATTTCTGGTTTTGACACTTTTTTCAGCATGGCCCTTTTGACCGATGGGAAGCGAGACTTCTTTGTAGTGCTGATTTGCCTTTCCAGGTTGCTTGGTTGGCCAAAAAGGGCGTATGCGTTTTTTCCTGAATATATTCAGGAAAAAACGCATACGCCCTTTTTGGCCAAGGGCATCATTGTCAACGTTTTGCCGCTTTTCATGTGCTTTAAAGGCGATTCGTATCTACCTCCTGAAATCTGTTTCCTGCAATTCTGCCTTGATTTCAAATCCTCTTCTTTGCCTTCCCTCAATATATTTGTGGACGGGAGTTATCATTTATAACTCTGCAGGTTTGTGAATTGCAGTGCCCTGAACCTCCATTTTACAACTCGTTTTTATGGGAGCTGGCCGCAAAATCCCAGAATGGCTTCAGGCCCTGTTCTGGTTCCGGGGGGCAGGCTGAGCCTGTGGTTAATTCTTCTTTCTGATGGGAAAATAGAGTGACCTGTGCCTGTCCCAACACCAAGAGCTAGTCTCTCGTTGGTTCCACGTCTTCCCGTTTATCCTCAGGACAAATTGCAACCTGTATGGAACAGGAGGTTAAAGGTGCTGATGCTCCAAGTAGGGAGCTTGCTAGTAAAGCGGCTGGAATGGCGAACCCGGGCACAAGGAGATGAGAAATGAGGTGCGTTTTAGAAACCTTTCCCCATCACACGGTGTACCATCTTCTGGGTTTCTCATGCATGTTTTTGATGTAGGAAGATGCCCTTGAACCTGGAGATTTGGGACCCATGCGATGGGTACCACGCAGTATTCCTTTAAAGGGTCTGCGTTTGCTCACCCAACCTCACCAAACCTCTCAGCCCCAAGAGTGTCCACCCTTATGTCTCATCCAGCTGTGCGTCTAGATATGGTCAATCCAGGTTGCATCACAGCCCCTGAACGCATTGTGTAAGAATTTCTCTCTCTTTCACTGTCTTTGTTTCATGGGTGTTTCAAAGTAATTTATTTTTATAATGGGGTTTAGCTGCTTTTCACTGCTGTGTTTATGCCGCTTTACACCCACTTGACACACTAACAGAGAGATATCAATACATAGGTTTTACGATTATTATTAGTCAGATATATTCTTGTGCGGTGAATAGGGCGTGTTGAGTCCAGTTCTCTGAGCAAGGAGTAGGTCTTGTCTATTACATATTGGGTTTATGGAACGGTATCTGAGCTAATTTGATACCCTTGTTTTATGTATCACCCCACCTCACCTTTCCCGTTAAGCAGCCATAGTGTGTTTTCTGCATGTGTGACTCTGTTCTGTTTTGTAATTCAGTTCAAGTGTAACGGTTTGTACATTCCCTCTATCAGTGATACCTTATGAGAAGTGTCCTTTTCTGTGTGACTTATTTCACTTAGAATCGTCCTACCTAAATCCACTCATCATGCTGCTACTAACCTTACGACATTGATTTCATGGCTGAGTGGTATTCCATTGTACATAAGGACCACAACTTCTTTATCCATTTTTCTCTTTCCTGGGATATTTAAGGTGGAATGAAGTGGAGGTCCTGGTCAACAGAGCAGCCCTAAACTTTGGGGTGCTTGTGTCTTGCTGATTTTTAATTTTCCCAATTTATACCCCCATGAGTGGAAGTGCCCTATGCTCTCTAAGCTGTGTTTTTCAGATGTTTCAGGACTCACCGGACACTTCTCCGGAGTGGCTCTTGGCAATTTACATCCCGCCCATCAGTGTAGCAAGGCTCCCATTTCTCCATGGCCTGTCCTGCATTTCTGGTTTTGACACTTTTTTCAGCATGGCCCTTTTGACCGATGGGAAGCGAGACTTCTTTGTAGCGCTGATTTGCCTTTCCAGGTTGCTTGGTTGGCCAAAAAGGGCGTATGCGATTTTTCCTGAATATATTCAGGAAAAAACGCATACGCCCTTTTTGGCCAAGGGCATCATTGTCAACGTTTTGCCGCTTTTCATGTGCTTTAAAGGCGATTCGTATCTACCTCCTGAAATCTGTTTCCTGCAATTCTGCCTTGATTTCAAATCCTCTTCTTTGCCTTCCCTCAATATATTTGTGGACGGGAGTTATCATTTATAACTCTGCAGGTTTGTGAATTGCAGTGCCCTGAACCTCCATTTTACAACTCGTTTTTATGGGAGCTGGCCGCAAAATCGCAGAATGGCTTCAGGCCCTGTTCTGGTTCCGGGGGGCAGGCTGAGCCTGTGGTTAATTCTTCTTTCTGATGGGAAAATAGAGTGACCTGTGCCTGTCCCAACACCAAGAGCTAGTCTCTCGTTGGTTCCACGTCTTCCCGTTTATCCTCAGGACAAATTGCAACCTGTATGGAACAGGAGGTTAAAGGTGCTGATGCTCCAAGTAGGGAGCTTGCTAGTAAAGCGGCTGGAATGGCGAACCCGGGCACAAGGAGATGAGAAATGAGGTGCGTTTTAGAAACCTTTCCCCATCACACGGTGTACCATCTTCTGGGTTTCTCATGCATGTTTTTGATGTAGGAAGATGCCCTTGAACCTGGAGATTTGGGACCCATGCGATGGGTACCACGCAGTATTCCTTTAAAGGGTCTGCGTTTGCTCACCCAACCTCACCAAACCTCTCAGCCCCAAGAGTGTCCACCCTTATGTCTCATCCAGCTGTGCGTCTAGATATGGTCAATCCAGGTTGCATCACAGCCCCTGAACGCATTGTGTTAAGAATTTCTCTCTCTTTCACTGTCTTTGTTTCATGGGTGTTTCAAAGTAATTTATTTTTATAATGGGGTTTAGCTGCTTTTCACTGCTGTGTTTATGCCGCTTTACACCCACTTGACACACTAACAGAGAGATATCAATACATAGGTTTTACGATTATTATTAGTCAGATATATTCTTGTGCGGTGAATAGGGCGTGTTGAGTCCAGTTCTCTGAGCAAGGAGTAGGTCTTGTCTATTACATATTGGGTTTATGGAACGGTATCTGAGCTAATTTGATACCCTTGTTTTATGTATCACCCCACCTCACCTTTCCCGTTAAGCAGCCATAGTGTGTTTTCTGCATGTGTGACTCTGTTCTGTTTTGTAATTCAGTTCAAGTGTAACGGTTTTTACATTCCCTCTATCAGTGATACCTTATGAGAAGTGTCCTTTTCTGTGTGACTTATTTCACTTAGAATCGTCCTACCTAAATCCACTCATCATGCTGCTACTAACCTTACGACATTGATTTCATGGCTGAGTGGTATTCCATTGTACATAAGGACCACAACTTCTTTATCCATTTTTCTCTTTCCTGGGATATTTAAGGTGGAATGAAGTGGAGGTCCTGGTCAACAGAGCAGCCCTAAACTTTGGGGTGCTTGTGTCTTGCTGATTTTTAATTTTCCCAATTTATACCCCCATGAGTGGAAGTGCCCTATGCTCTCTAAGCTGTGTTTTTCAGATGTTTCAGGACTCACCGGACACTTCTCCGGAGTGGCTCTTGGCAATTTACATCCCGCCCATCAGTGTAGCAAGGCTCCCATTTCTCCATGGCCTGTCCTGCATTTCTGGTTTTGACACTTTTTTCAGCATGGCCCTTTTGACCGATGGGAAGCGAGACTTCTTTGTAGTGCTGATTTGCCTTTCCAGGTTGCTTGGTTGGCCAAAAAGGGCGTATGCGTTTTTTCCTGAATATATTCAGGAAAAAACGCATACGCCCTTTTTGGCCAAGGGCATCATTGTCAACGTTTTGCCGCTTTTCATGTGCTTTAAAGGCGATTCGTATCTACCTCCTGAAATCTGTTTCCTGCAATTCTGCCTTGATTTCAAATCCTCTTCTTTGCCTTCCCTCAATATATTTGTGGACGGGAGTTATCATTTATAACTCTGCAGGTTTGTGAATTGCAGTGCCCTGAACCTCCATTTTACAACTCGTTTTTATGGGAGCTGGCCGCAAAATCGCAGAATGGCTTCAGGCCCTGTTCTGGTTCCGGGGGGCAGGCTGAGCCTGTGGTTATTTCTTCTTTCTGATGGAAAAATAGAGTGACCTGTGCCTGTCCCAACACCAAGAGCTAGTCTCTCGTTGGTTCCACGTCTTCCCGTTTATCCTCAGGACAAATTGCAACCTGCATGGAACAGGAGGTTAAAGGTGCTGATGCTCCAAGTAGGGAGCTTGCTAGTAAAGCGGCTGGAATGGCGAACCCGGGCACAAGGAGATGAGAAATGAGGTGCGTTTTAGAAACCTTTCCCCATCACACGGTGTACCATCTTCTGGGTTTCTCATGCATGTTTTTGATGTAGGAAGATGCCCTTGAACCTGGAGATTTGGGACCCATGCGATGGGTACCACGCAGTATTCCTTTAAAGGGTCTGCGTTTGCTCACCCAACCTCACCAAACCTCTCAGCCCCAAGAGTGTCCACCCTTATGTCTCATCCAGCTGTGCGTCTAGATATGGTCAATCCAGGTTGCATCACAGCCCCTGAACGCATTGTGTAAGAATTTCTCTCTCTTTCACTGTCTTTGTTTCATGGGTGTTTCAAAGTAATTTATTTTTATAATGGGGTTTAGCTGCTTTTCACTGCTGTGTTTATGCCGCTTTACACCCACTTGACACACTAACAGAGAGATATCAATACATAGGTTTTACGATTATTATTAGTCAGATATATTCTTGTGCGGTGAATAGGGCGTGTTGAGTCCAGTTCTCTGAGCAAGGAGTAGGTCTTGTCTATTACATATTGGGTTTATGGAACGGTATCTGAGCTAATTTGATACCCTTGTTTTATGTATCACCCCACCTCACCTTTCCCGTTAAGCAGCCATAGTGTGTTTTCTGCATGTGTGACTCTGTTCTGTTTTGTAATTCAGTTCAAGTGTAACGGTTTTTACATTCCCTCTATCAGTGATACCTTAGGAGAAGTGTCCTTTTCTGTGTGACTTATTTCACTTAGAATCGTCCTACCTAAATCCACTCATCATGCTGCTACTAACCTTACGACATTGATTTCATGGCTGAGTGGTATTCCATTGTACATAAGGACCACAACTTCTTTATCCATTTTTCTCTTTCCTGGGATATTTAAGGTGGAATGAAGTGGAGGTCCTGGTCAACAGAGCAGCCCTAAACTTTGGGGTGCTTGTGTCTTGCTGATTTTTAATTTTCCCAATTTATACCCCCATGAGTGGAAGTGCCCTATGCTCTCTAAGCTGTGTTTTTCAGATGTTTCAGGACTCACCGGACACTTCTCCGGAGTGGCTCTTGGCAATTTACATCCCGCCCATCAGTGTAGCAAGGCTCCCATTTCTCCATGGCCTGTCCTGCATTTCTGGTTTTGACACTTTTTTCAGCATGGCCCTTTTGACCGATGGGAAGCGAGACTTCTTTGTAGTGCTGATTTGCCTTTCCAGGTTGCTTGGTTGGCCAAAAAGGGCGTATGCGTTTTTTCCTGAATATATTCAGGAAAAAACGCATACGCCCTTTTTGGCCAAGGGCATCATTGTCAACGTTTTGCCGCTTTTCATGTGCTTTAAAGGCGATTCGTATCTACCTCCTGAAATCTGTTTCCTGCAATTCTGCCTTGATTTCAAATGCTCTTCTTTGCCTTCCCTCAATATATTTGTGGACGGGAGTTATCATTTATAACTCTGCAGGTTTGTGAATTGCAGTGCCCTGAACCTCCATTTTACAACTCGTTTTTATGGGAGCTGGCCGCAAAATCGCAGAATGGCTTCAGGCCCTGTTCTGGTTCCGGGGGGCAGGCTGAGCCTGTGGTTAATTCTTCTTTCTGATGGGAAAATAGAGTGACCTGTGCCTGTCCCAACACCAAGAGCTAGTCTCTCGTTGGTTCCACGTCTTCCCGTTTATCCTCAGGACAAATTGCAACCTGTATGGAACAGGAGGTTAAAGGTGCTGATGCTCCAAGTAGGGAGCTTGCTAGTAAAGCGGCTGGAATGGCGAACCCGGGCACAAGGAGATGAGAAATGAGGTGCGTTTTAGAAACCTTTCCCCATCACACGGTGTACCATCTTCTGGGTTTCTCATGCATGTTTTTGATGTAGGAAGATGCCCTTGAACCTGGAGATTTGGGACCCATGCGATGGGTACCACGCAGTATTCCTTTAAAGGGTCTGCGTTTGCTCACCCAACCTCACCAAACCTCTCAGCCCCAAGAGTGTCCACCCTTATGTCTCATCCAGCTGTGCGTCTAGATATGGTCAATCCAGGTTGCATCACAGCCCCTGAACGCATTGTGTAAGAATTTCTCTCTCTTTCACTGTCTTTGTTTCATGGGTGTTTCAAAGTAATTTATTTTTATAATGGGGTTTAGCTGCTTTTCACTGCTGTGTTTATGCCGCTTTACACCCACTTGACACACTAACAGAGAGATATCAATACATAGGTTTTACGATTATTATTAGTCAGATATATTCTTGTGCGGTGAATAGGGCGTGTTGAGTCCAGTTCTCTGAGCAAGGAGTAGGTCTTGTCTATTACATATTGGGTTTATGGAACGGTATCTGAGCTAATTTGATACCCTTGTTTTATGTATCACCCCACCTCACCTTTCCCGTTAAGCAGCCATAGTGTGTTTTCTGCATGTGTGACTCTGTTCTGTTTTGTAATTCAGTTCAAGTGTAACGGTTTTTACATTCCCTCTATCAGTGATACCTTATGAGAAGTGTCCTTTTCTGTGTGACTTATTTCACTTAGAATCGTCCTACCTAAATCCACTCATCATGCTGCTACTAACCTTACGACATTGATTTCATGGCTGAGTGGTATTCCATTGTACATAAGGACCACAACTTCTTTATCCATTTTTCTCTTTCCTGGGATATTTAAGGTGGAATGAAGTGGAGGTCCTGGTCAACAGAGCAGCCCTAAACTTTGGGGTGCTTGTGTCTTGCTGATTTTTAATTTTCCCAATTTATACCCCCATGAGTGGAAGTGCCCTATGCTCTCTAAGCTGTGTTTTTCAGATGTTTCAGGACTCACCGGACACTTCTCCGGAGTGGCTCTTGGCAATTTACATCCCGCCCATCAGTGTAGCAAGGCTCCCATTTCTCCATGGCCTGTCCTGCATTTCTGGTTTTGACACTTTTTTCAGCATGGCCCTTTTGACCGATGGGAAGCGAGACTTCTTTGTAGTGCTGATTTGCCTTTCCAGGTTGCTTGGTTGGCCAAAAAGGGCGTATGCGTTTTTTCCTGAATATATTCAGGAAAAAACGCATACGCCCTTTTTGGCCAAGGGCATCATTGTCAACGTTTTGCCGCTTTTCATGTGCTTTAAAGGCGATTCGTATCTACCTCCTGAAATCTGTTTCCTGCAATTCTGCCTTGATTTCAAATCCTCTTCTTTGCCTTCCCTCAATATATTTGTGGACGGGAGTTATCATTTATAACTCTGCAGGTTTGTGAATTGCAGTGCCCTGAACCTCCATTTTACAACTCGTTTTTATGGGAGCTGGCCGCAAAATCGCAGAATGGCTTCAGGCCCTGTTCTGGTTCCGGGGGGCAGGCTGAGCCTGTGGTTAATTCTTCTTTCTGATGGGAAAATAGAGTGACCTGTGCCTGTCCCAACACCAAGAGCTAGTCTCTCGTTGGTTCCACGTCTTCCCGTTTATCCTCAGGACAAATTGCAACCTGTATGGAACAGGAGGTTAAAGGTGCTGATGCTCCAAGTAGGGAGCTTGCTAGTAAAGCGGCTGGAATGGCGAACCCGGGCACAAGGAGATGAGAAATGAGGTGCGTTTTAGAAACCTTTCCCCATCACACGGTGTACCATCTTCTGGGTTTCTCATGCATGTTTTTGATGTAGGAAGATGCCCTTGAACCTGGAGATTTGGGACCCATGCGATGGGTACCACGCAGTATTCCTTTAAAGGGTCTGCGTTTGCTCACCCAACCTCACCAAACCTCTCAGCCCCAAGAGTGTCCACCCTTATGTCTCATCCAGCTGTGCGTCTAGATATGGTCAATCCAGGTTGCATCACAGCCCCTGAACGCATTGTGTAAGAATTTCTCTCTCTTTCACTGTCTTTGTTTCATGGGTGTTTCAAAGTAATTTATTTTTATAATGGGGTTTAGCTGCTTTTCACTGCTGTGTTTATGCCGCTTTACACCCACTTGACACACTAACAGAGAGATATCAATACATAGGTTTTACGATTATTATTAGTCAGATATATTCTTGTGCGGTGAATAGGGCGTGTTGAGTCCAGTTCTCTGAGCGAGGAGTAGGTCTTGTCTATTACATATTGGGTTTATGGAACGGTATCTGAGCTAATTTGATACCCTTGTTTTATGTATCACCCCACCTCACCTTTCCCGTTAAGCAGCCATAGTGTGTTTTCTGCATGTGTGACTCTGTTCTGTTTTGTAATTCAGTTCAAGTGTAACGGTTTTTACATTCCCTCTATCAGTGATACCTTATGAGAAGTGTCCTTTTCTGTGTGACTTATTTCACTTAGAATCGTCCTACCTAAATCCACTCATCATGCTGCTACTAACCTTACGACATTGATTTCATGGCTGAGTGGTATTCCATTGTACATAAGGACCACAACTTCTTTATCCATTTTTCTCTTTCCTGGGATATTTAAGGTGGAATGAAGTGGAGGTCCTGGTCAACAGAGCAGCCCTAAACTTTGGGGTGCTTGTGTCTTGCTGATTTTTAATTTTCCCAATTTATACCCCCATGAGTGGAAGTGCCCTATGCTCTCTAAGCTGTGTTTTTCAGATGTTTCAGGACTCACCGGACACTTCTCCGGAGTGGCTCTTGGCAATTTACATCCCGCCCATCAGTGTAGCAAGGCTCCCATTTCTCCATGGCCTGTCCTGCATTTCTGGTTTTGACACTTTTTTCAGCATGGCCCTTTTGACCGATGGGAAGCGAGACTTCTTTGTAGCGCTGATTTGCCTTTCCAGGTTGCTTGGTTGGCCAAAAAGGGCGTATGCGATTTTTCCTGAATATATTCAGGAAAAAACGCATACGCCCTTTTTGGCCAAGGGCATCATTGTCAACGTTTTGCCGCTTTTCATGTGCTTTAAAGGCGATTCGTATCTACCTCCTGAAATCTGTTTCCTGCAATTCTGCCTTGATTTCAAATCCTCTTCTTTGCCTTCCCTCAATATATTTGTGGACGGGAGTTATCATTTATAACTCTGCAGGTTTGTGAATTGCAGTGCCCTGAACCTCCATTTTACAACTCGTTTTTATGGGAGCTGGCCGCAAAATCGCAGAATGGCTTCAGGCCCTGTTCTGGTTCCGGGGGGCAGGCTGAGCCTGTGGTTAATTCTTCTTTCTGATGGGAAAATAGAGTGACCTGTGCCTGTCCCAACACCAAGAGCTAGTCTCTCGTTGGTTCCACGTCTTCCCGTTTATCCTCAGGACAAATTGCAACCTGTATGGAACAGGAGGTTAAAGGTGCTGATGCTCCAAGTAGGGAGCTTGCTAGTAAAGCGGCTGGAATGGCGAACCCGGGCACAAGGAGATGAGAAATGAGGTGCGTTTTAGAAACCTTTCCCCATCACACGGTGTACCATCTTCTGGGTTTCTCATGCATGTTTTTGATGTAGGAAGATGCCCTTGAACCTGGAGATTTGGGACCCATGCGATGGGTACCACGCAGTATTCCTTTAAAGGGTCTGCGTTTGCTCACCCAACCTCACCAAACCTCTCAGCCCCAAGAGTGTCCACCCTTATGTCTCATCCAGCTGTGCGTCTAGATATGGTCAATCCAGGTTGCATCACAGCCCCTGAACGCATTGTGTTAAGAATTTCTCTCTCTTTCACTGTCTTTGTTTCATGGGTGTTTCAAAGTAATTTATTTTTATAATGGGGTTTAGCTGCTTTTCACTGCTGTGTTTATGCCGCTTTACACCCACTTGACACACTAACAGAGAGATATCAATACATAGGTTTTACGATTATTATTAGTCAGATATATTCTTGTGCGGTGAATAGGGCGTGTTGAGTCCAGTTCTCTGAGCAAGGAGTAGGTCTTGTCTATTACATATTGGGTTTATGGAACGGTATCTGAGCTAATTTGATACCCTTGTTTTATGTATCACCCCACCTCACCTTTCCCGTTAAGCAGCCATAGTGTGTTTTCTGCATGTGTGACTCTGTTCTGTTTTGTAATTCAGTTCAAGTGTAACGGTTTTTACATTCCCTCTATCAGTGATACCTTATGAGAAGTGTCCTTTTCTGTGTGACTTATTTCACTTAGAATCGTCATACCTAAATCCACTCATCATGCTGCTACTAACCTTACGACATTGATTTCATGGCTGAGTGAT